>NC_090933.1:966485329-966788360 GCF_040938575.1 Ambystoma mexicanum | reverse complement strand
ACTAGACAGACAGGCAATTGGTTATTTCCCCTCCGTTATTGTTTAGAAAGCATAACAAAGGAATGTTTACCCTCCCAAGTGAGCACCACCCCATGGAAGAGGTTGCTTTGCATTGTACATCCTCTGTAAAGCTCACTCTTTGTCATGAGGATCCGCTTGAAGCCCATAGCCATGTGCAACTCCTGGTATGTCTCAGACCTTGTCACCCTTAAACGCAAGTGCAGGGTGGCTGAGAGGAAATGGTGTGCTTCCTGTACATCCTCTGACAAACTGGCCTGCCGCCTGCTCCAAAGGCAATACCAGCTCTCTGTCAGCACCAAGAAGAAAGCCAGCTTCTCTGCTGCTTCCAGCAACTCAGCCGAACTCTTTAAAATCTGCAAGGAGTTGGACAATCCTGTTGCAGTCTCTACCTCTCCTGTCCCCTCCCAGGCCCTCTGCATAGCACTGGCTTCTCATTTCATCTCTAAAATTCAGGACATCCTGACCTCTCTCTTTTACTCTCCTCCTCTCCCTCTACTCCCTGCTCTTCCTCTGGCCCTTCTGTGGCCACCTTTCCTCCCTCCTTCTCTGCCTTTCCCCTGTTCTCTCCAGACAAGGTTTATAGACAAGTACGACCTATGAAAGTCTCGTCAACACAGGTTCTCCCCTGTTCCTCTAAAACTCTTAAGGACAACATTGACACCCTGGCTCCTGCCTTGGCTGACTTCTGCAACCACTCCTTCACCACTGGAGTCTTCCCTTCCCCCGTGAAGCACTCCCTTGTGCACTCTCTTAAGAAAACCTCAGCCGACCCCTCCTGCGCGCAAACTACCGACCTATCTCCATCACTCCTTTACTGGGCAAACTCCTGGAAAAGCGGGCCGTCTCCCAGCTTAATCTTCACACTGAATCGTTTGGTTGTCTCCATAACCATCAGTCTGGCTTCAGAGCTGCCAGAAGCACAGAAACTGCTCTCTTGAACATGCATGAAGACCGGTTATCCATCCTTGATTCCAATACCCCCTGTGTCCTCATCTTCCTTGATCTTTCTTCTTCCTTTGACACGGTCAACCATGCCATCCTGCTCAACCGTCTTCGTGATAACCTGAGTATCACCGATCGGGTCCTGGCTTGGCTGACCTCTTTCCTTTACGATCAACCCTCCCAGGTCCAACTTTTGTCCTTCTTCTCCTCTATCTCTATCTCTACCTGTGGTGTTCCCCAGAGGTCTAACCTCTCTCCCTAGCTGTTCAACCAATACCTGACACTGCTTGCGCTCTCTGCCCCAACTTTCAGTGCTATGCGGATGACATTCAGCTCATTTGTAGGCTCCCTTCCGCCCCCTCTTCCCCTTCTCTCATCTCTGACTGTCTGTCTGCTATCCAGGAGTGGTGTGCTCCCAATGATCTCTGCCTTAATGCCAGCAAGACTGAGATTCTCCTCATCGGCACACTTGCATCCTCCTTTCCTGTCGTCTTTGGCTGGCCTCTGTTGTCCCTATTCCTGCTCCCACTTGTGAGGCTAAAAACATCAGGGTCATCTTTGACTCCACACTCTCCTTCTCTCCTCAAATCTCTGATGTCTCTAAGAAGTCACACTGCCAGCTGCACCTCCTCAGAGGTTTTCTTCCTTTCCTCTCCTTCCCCCAGAAGCTCACTGTCTCCAGAGCTCTGGTTCTCCCTAGGCTGGACTACTGCAACAGACTCTTCCTAAATCTGCCTGCTTCTACTCTCCCGCCCTCTGAAACACATCTAGAACAGCACTACGAGAATTGTCCTTGGCCTCAAGCCCAGGGACCGTACCTCTCCAGGACTAAGATCTCTGCACTTGCTCCCAGTGGCTGCGAGGTTTAAGTTCAAACCCTCTGCATTGTCCACGAGGCCTTCTGAGGCCTGGGGCCTCAATACCTTCAACTCTCTCTTCTTAAATATCTTCCTTCTTGAGCTCTTTGCTCGTCCGCCTCCAACTCCCTCAGGGTCAATCGCTTCTCCAAGCAACAAGTTGGTGGTAGATCTCTATCTTCGGCTGGGGCCTCCCTCTGGAACAGCCTGCCTGAAACTTGAGGAGAACCATCTCAGGTTCCAGAAGCACCTCAAGACCTTCCTCTGTGTTTCTGCTTCCTCTCCTACTCTCGCCCGCTGAACTACTGACTGAAACTGCACGGGTCACCTGGGGACCCTCTGATCTAGGGCCTAGGGCCCCTCCCCTGCCAGTTTCACAACTGCACAGACTCCTTGGCAACACCTGCACTTGTGGACTGTTTCTGTATCCCTACAGACCCCTACCAGCTCTTGACACTTGATATCTGCATTTCCCCTGCACTTGCCACAAGCATGATCCATGTATTGCATTGCCCCTTCGCCTTTCACCCCCGCACTTTCCCCCTTTCCCTCCCGTGTACTTGCGCGATCTCAGTGTCACCTGGCCTAGTAAGATTGTTGTCTTTGTCTTCCCTATGTTCCCCCTCACTACCTCGTCGCGCCTTGAAACACTTGTGTATATGCATGTTATAAATTCCATATCATACCATATCATATATCATATCATATCATATCATATGTGTTTATAATATACACACATATGCTTTTTGTGCATTCATTTTGGTCATCGCAAGGTATGTATCTTCCACTCAGTTGAGCCCTAGACTACTTATTGGTTAACGAGCACTGCATTGGGCAAACCTGACCTATCGGGGTATACGGTCATGCCTATGGTCATAAGACATTCAATGTCTCTGGAAGCCCTTTGAGTCATTGTTATGTGACATGCTGGTGTTGAACAACGCAAATAAAGTGTAAACTCATCAATTCCCTGCTGTTCCCAAATTTGCCTGCATTCACAACAATTAGGAATTGTAGAGGCACTCTGGCCTAACCCTATCTGGCATTCGAAGGCAGCGTTCAGTTGGAGAAGCTCAGCTTTGCATGCAGGCTGGCAGTTATTGGCAAGGACGTATTTTGAATGCATGCAAAGAGTATCAGAACCTGTAGCAAGCAGCATGGCTGAATGACCTGACCAGCATGGAGCGATTAACCACATCAGAGTGATGCACTTCCACCCTAGTATGCAACAGGTTTATAGAGGCCTATGAGAACAAGTCAAACCCTTCGATCAAGTGCACTGCCTGGTTCACACCTCTGGCTAGTTTGGCCCCTTTAGCCAATTGATTCCCATTCGCTGAATACCCAATTTAAGCCTGAGTAGGCAACGTGGAGCATTTCACTTGAAAGAAATAGGCCGAGGGCCATTAGACTGCACAAGCAAACTCTCAGGAGCAGAGGGACCAAACCAAGTGTTGTGTTGAAAGCGATCTGGCCACAAGATTTCCAACACTATTAAGTGTTTAATAAAGTTGATATGGTTTTCTATATAGAACACCTATGCGCTAATCATGGATCGCACACAAAAAATCAGAAAGAAAAAAAGAATCTCCGAAACTCAGTTGAGATCAATGCTTCCAGAATGGGCAACTAGGCACACTGCACAAACTGCCATGGTTGTGGGAAGAAATCGGTTTATTGTATTGGTAGACTTGTTGAAAAGTGTGAGTACGGGTGATGCACACACTGGCTAAGCAGGCAAGCTAGCTCAGGGGGTTGAGCATGTACTGCTGGTACTGCATGTACTGCTGGGATCGGAGTGTGATCTGCAGGTTTCAAGTCCGAATCGGCAGTCTCCCTAACCCAACTCTACAAACAATGGCAGCGGGGTGGCGGCAACGCCGGATTTAAAATGTGTAAAGCTTTGGACACTAAGGGCCCGATTCATGGAATATTTGCCCAGTTGAATGTGAATTTGCACTGCTGAAAAGAGACTTTGCACTTCCAGCACAAACCCTGATTCATGGAACCGTGCATAGTGTATTTACACAGCGCGAAGTCCGGGCAAAGTCAGCGCATAGTCATTTTTGCAGTTTAAAATGACTTTGCCTGGACTTTGCACTGCAGAAATACACTTTGCACGGTTCCATGAATAAGGATTTGTGTCTGCAGTGCAAAGTCACTTTTCAGCAGTGCAAATTCGCATTCAACTGGGCAAATATTCCATGAATCGGACCCAAAATGTACACTCAGATGTGATCCTCCCTCCACGAGAGCCTATTTCAGGATGTCCTCTCTCCAGAACCCAAATTGTCCAACTGATGATTAGGTAAACCCACTCCCCCAAAAGAAATACATGGTAACAGCACCTGTGTTTCTCACCCTGAAATATAAGGGCTAGAAAACACACTGTTGGGTTAAGGAGCGTCAACACCTCACCATTTGCATGAGCATTTTAATAAACTCGACTACTGCAATGTACTCTTCTTAGGCACCTCCAACAATAATCTGACCAAATTCCAACTCATGCAGAACAAAGCTCTCTGAGCAGCACTGGGCATAAAAAAGAATGAACCCATCTCTACTACCAGAAGAGATACTCACTGGCTTCCCATAAAGGCAAGGATCATTTTCAAAACTCTATGAATTACACATAAATGCATCGCTAACAAAGCCCCCAAAATGCCTAAACAGCATTATCACAAAAAAATCCTCCTCCAGACCCCTCAGATCCAGCAACAACCATTTTCTAGAAATCCCCCCGATACAAAAAAGTAAGAGCAGGGGGCAGTAGCTTCAAAGTCCTAGCACCCAAACACTGGAACGCTCTCCCAACCATCATCAAGAATGAGGAATCGTTCCAGGTATTTAAAAAGGCACTGAAAACCTGTCATGACTCGTAAGGATCACAACAGGTTTCCCAGTCCCCCCTCTTTGGTGCCTAACCCCTCCCGATCTCATGTCCAGCTCCGGGATTTACCGGTATCCTCCTCATTTAGGTTGCCACCACATGGTCCCCAGCGCTTTGCAACCCGCCTGCTGCGGCGCCCGCTTCAGTGGCGTCTCCCATGGAGATTGAGGGATCGACTTTGTGCAGCCGCACTTCCGCATTCCAGGAATGCTTCACGTTCCCAAGACATGGCTGCTGGTCACGTGACCCGGAAGGTACGCACACGTGCGGCAGCAGATCACATGACCGGAGGCTGCGGGTCACGTGTCCAGATGGGGAGCGAAGCGCCAGTATTTAAACGGCCGCGTCGGTGCAACCGGCGCATCACAGCTGTTTAAATCCTTGGACACTGTTCGGCGCTACGTACCTGATTTCTTGAATACCCGGATACCGACCTTGGACTGCTTCACGGAATTGCTATTGGATCTCCTTGGCTTTGTCTTTTGGAATTACCGGTCACGAACCACGGACTGCTTTTGGACTTCGTCTTCTTTATCCCTGGCACTACGATCACTTGTCCTTGTTCTGGACTTTGACAAAGGGTGGGCCCGTTCCATCTCAAGTACGTTTGACCTTCTGGCAATACTTCCCTGATAAGGGGGGTCCTGGAGAATCCTGGAAAAATCCCATAGGTATACCGGAGTACCTCACCACTCCACTGGGTAAGACTGTTCCAACTTGTTATTGTATTGACTAGTGGTTGTTGTTGGGCGCATAACTTAACCGGTGCTTTCTTTGCAGTGGTCCGGGGTTTCTGAGGGTCTGCGGTTCCGGAGGAAGAAGATCTCCCACCTGTGGCCTCAAGGGTTGCACAGGGAGTCTTTTTTGCTCCTCCCTGTGCGGCACTTGTGGACAGAGGTCTCTCCTGACTACACGACAGTCAAGTCACAACAAAACCTGGCTATTCGCCCAATACTAATTAGATCCTGCTTTTCCGACACCCAACCCTAGCTACATCAGGGTCCCTATCCCAACCACCTACTGTCATAATGTGTAACCAATGTACATACTGTGTGAACTGTAAGATTGTATTTCAAAATTTGTATGTAACTACGCCGTGATACCTCCGGGTCTGGGCATATAACAAATGTAATAAATAAATAAATAAATAAGTAAAGATTTGGTTTTCACGTAACGCTTTTACAGAAACGCTGCACATAAGACACTTTTCTATGCAATTACCCAACACGGATGAAATCATGTCTTTATTTTGGGGTTGCGTTCTCAGATAATATGAACTGGGGAGCTCAGTTGGATTGCTGCCGCAACAACAATGGCACAGGTAAATGGCGCAATATTGCAATCTGGTCATGAACGGGATGGTTTTACCAGGAGCACAGTTTCATCCATCTATCGATCCAGCACACACCGTAATCCAAGTGGAATATGTGGTGCTGAGGTGTGGGGTCACGTGAATGTTTTGGTTTTTATAAAAAACGAAAAATGCGTAGTATGTTTACTTTCAAAGGCTGTTCTCACATTTTTGTTACATCATTAGGCAACTTAACATATGCAGTTGACACAATCACTCTATGTCATTTAGTGACCTCTGATGTGGGTTCTTGCACTTCGTGGTTGCAATAAATTAAAAAAGAACTAACATCCTTGAACTATAAACAGATATTTAATAATAACTTGCTCATAGATGGGACATTTAAAAGCTTTGGTTTGGACTTTTTAAGTAGATTCGATGAAGAAAAAAATAAATAACGAACCGGAGCAGTATCTTGCTATTAGATATACCCTGTATCCTAATTAGTCTGAAAGCCCTCGAATGTGAGGTATGTTGTCTGACCTCGGGGGGCACAGATTACCTCGGGGGGCACAGATTTTCT
Organism: Ambystoma mexicanum; assembly: GCF_040938575.1. Lineage (NCBI taxonomy): Eukaryota > Metazoa > Chordata > Amphibia > Caudata > Ambystomatidae > Ambystoma > Ambystoma mexicanum. Next base: position 966,781,776 of record NC_090933.1, on the reverse strand, counting down.
AAAGTTTCTTCTGGAAATAAGTGGAGCCACAAGCCTACTCCAGCAAGGCAACTCTAGTCAGGGCCAGTCTTACACCAGATTGCACCCCAGGCGGGAAGCATCGTTGGCGCCCCCCACCCACATCAGACCCCTAAAAATGACAACCAAAAAATGTGTTACAAATGTTGCAAATAGGACATTTCATTAAGAACCAGATAGAACCTATAGGGAACTCTGGAGATGTCCCGGTAGGTGGTAGACCTGTCTGCACCCTGGGCCTCTTGTGTGGTAACCTGTTTTATTTCGTATATTTTACAGGAAAGAGGTTGGGTTTGCTGAAAATGTGTAATATGGGGCCACTTGATTTCCAGGGCCTCTTTTGGTTCCCAGGCCATCCTTGAGTGGCACACCCTCCCTACGAAGCCCCAAGTTACACCACTCTTTCCAGACAGACCAATATAGGCCACACCAAATACCAATTAGGATAACATGGAATGCCTAAGAAGTCCTAGTGAGCAGATTAGACACTTGCTGAGATGGACAATGTAGGGGATCACGTGGGGTACCACCTCATTGACTCCAGGTCTCATTAAGCGACCACCAACAAATATGACAATAGTAGTGAAGGTCACAGAAAGGAGCAAGAGCACGAATAAATATGGCACCCCAAAATAATCCATGGCCAACAACTTGTCCACACACCTCGACCAGGGAAGGTTCTGTGCCATGTTGAAACCCTAAACCTGATTGAAAAGAGCAGAGAAGGTGGTGTCCTTCAAGGTGAACTGGCGGTTGTTTTACCCCTTCCTACAGCAAGATGCCAGCCAGAGGAAGAGAGAATACTAAGAGGACGATAGTTACCATGAACTTTGGGATATAGGGTAGTTTTCTTCAACAGATGCTTGATAAGTGAAATGAGCAAGGTGGAAGGAGCAGCACCACTCTGCAAGGAGCCATTATATACATCAACTACAAACAGAGTTATGCACTCAGCACAAGACTGCAGAGTTCACCCGGGATCATATCATTTATTGACTCTGTGGGCTTCAGTTTGCTCAGCGCTTGAGTGACAGCAGCTTCCCGTATACTGGTTAAGTGAAAGTGGGGGACAAGAATCCTATCAGATATGAGGGAACAACACATTTCCGCCAACACCCAGCTTATCATTTTTTCCACTGTATTTATTTTACGATTACTTTTAGTTATAAAAATGTGCCCTTAAATACAGAGGCGCCCTTAGCATTGGAGACACGCCTGACAGCAGAGAGCTGACAGCACACACAGGATGCAATAGTACTTGAACCCAAACACTACAGCTTCAGTCAAACAGCACTGTCACGGCAGCTTTGAGATGTAAGGTGGCCCCCTGGATCATGCTGTGTCTCTCCATTCTCCACAGGAATCTGACTGGTGGGCAAAGAACAAGAAAAGTCTGGAACTGGTGCCCCACGTACTTAATGTGACCTAAATCGAAAATGGAGGCGATATTGTTCACATGGCTTTACATTCCTTCGCGTGTGAGGACCGGAGTTTGCTCTTTCCCAAGTTCCCAGAGCTGGGCCTCTACAGCCGTTCTTCGGGTTTGCGTATGTCTCCAACACTGTCAGTGTAAAGTGAAAAGCATGGATGAAACACTTCACGCCAGCAGCCAGAATCACAAACAATCTGACAGTGCTGAAGGGAGCCCATAGGTGGGACTTGGGTCCAGGTGTCCTATCTGTCACAGCCTCGCACCTAGAGCTTGCCCAGGACGGCTAACCTCTCTGCAGCTGCCACACTGCAGTGGATGATTCGTTTGACACCAGGCATTGAAGTATGTTTGAGGAAGGAGGCAATCGTTTCTAGTTTTTTCCTGGACTGTTATATTTTCTGCTGCACACATGTTCCATGTGTATAGCTTGACTTTGCGACTCTGTTGATTCTGAGCTTCATTGAGGCTGGCTGTGACGGTACAAACAGGCAGCAGTATTGTTACAGCATGTTTTACCACTCCGTCTGATTACGGGCTTTGGAAATCCATAGGCAAGAAACCCACCTGCTGCCAAATGAAGATATTGCCAATACTAAAAATGGTGCTGGCGGGAATTACCACGTGCGATAATACAGCCACTCCCCAATGAAGTCCTATGTTACTTCTGAATCGGGAGCAACACACATCATTAATCAGGCACAGACTTACTATTACAACACACTCTTCTCTTTTATGCCACTGTTTTCTGGTCACTGCCTTTCAGCAGACTAGGGGCCTGCGTTCCCAGGGAGAGACGGAAGGCTCCTAACTTAGAAAATGTTTACACGCTTTGAGGCCACTGTGGCACTGGCGCAGTATAAAAACTCAATAATAATAATAATAATAATAATAATTACTGTCAGCAGCAAAGGTACCCTGGTTTGGCAGGGTATTGGCCACACCTGTAATGAGGCAGTTTGTTTTTGTTGACTCTATTGAATATGATGATCTCTGAAAGACTGGTTTGTCCACCACCAGTGTGCGAATCCAAATAAATCAGAATAACCACCTGTGTGTTTGTTCCGATAACAGTCTTGCGTTTCACCAAAGCAGAGAGGGGGCCCAGGGGTAAACACTAGTTGTGACTTGGCTTTGAAATACATGATTAAACACTGGGCTAGAAGACTCCGTAGAGCGTCAGAAGCAGATGTCCACTCTACTGCCAGAGAACTGGGAAGAGCGTCCTTCATTTAACTGATCTACCATAAGAACTAGGGTTCATGTACAAACGTGAGCCACAGAATTATCAGCATTTGCTTTCAGATACATCAATTAAGAATTTCTAGATCTGCCTTTGACGTCCCTTTTCAGGTCTGTGCACTATGGGACTTAGCACAAGTATGCCGTCCTTATTGTGATATATTGCATATTTCTTGGTGTCAGTTACCAGGGTTTGGCTGGGTGATATCCAATTCTCCGCAATGAGTTCAGACTATCCCCATTCGTTTCCATGAAATCATTCACTTGATGATAAAACTCACCGACAGAAACATTAGTTGAGGCTCAAGCGACCTCCAGGTGTGCCAGCTCATCTTGTGAAGAGTGGATGATATTGAAACACAAAACTGAACGGGGGTGGGGGGGCATGCATTATATAGAGCTTGTTAGGAAGTCATTTGACCTAGGCGCCATCTTCTGAGCACGAAAAAAAGGAGACGATCATGGAGATATTCAAACGAGCAATACTTATAATAATGGAAGCATTGACAGTGTATTTAAAACAGTGAACTTCAGCCACGGAATGGGACATTACTTCCCTCTCCCTATATAATAGCGTGAATTACAGGGGACCCTGGAGACAAGGGGATCCAAGCACCACCACCAGAGGCTACTGGCTGCAGGCCACACAGTCCCACCTGGGGATTAACGGGAACACGACTCCGCCGCACAGGGCTGGACTGCCCCACCGGGACACCGGGACATCCCCCGGTAGGCCTCTGGCCCATAGGGCCTCTTTGGAGCACACACACATTGCCAGCGCAGGTCAGCAGGGCAGGCTGCAGCAGCCGGCTGGGCCGGGATCAATGTGGACTGGAAGATAAGCAAGCAGACACTTGATTAAACAAAGAGATAGGAAGGAACTTTTAATTTGAACTGTGTGTTCAATCCAAAATGTGCCTTCTATGACATTCCTAGTGTATGCAGCTCGATTCCAGGTGCTGGAAAATCGAGTGAGGTAGGTACTGGTTTCTCTTCCGAGTTGCAACGTGAAATCGTATATTTTTGGACAGTGGGCACCCCTTCACATGAATGATCGCCAGGCAATTTCTCAATGTCTTGCTCTGAAGAAAGCAACTTTCCTCAGGGCGAAGGCATGAACAATATATTTTTACCTGGGGCTTTTATTTGGCATTTATTCTTTCTGAAGCCTTTGACTTAAGAGTTGTTACCTCAAGGGTTGAACGTACATTTAACCAGAGTCTTGCCAAAATAAACAATTATTGACAATGCCAACAGGTTGAGCTTTTGTGTAGGCATGGGAAAGGCATTTACCTGGGCATCTAAAAGCAGTGCCTGTCAAAAGCTTAATTCTTATATACACAAGCTGAAACTGTTGGCTTTACCAATGCTCGTTTTTAACAGGACTTCAGTGGAGGACACACATAGTGCTTATAAATCGAGTGGCTGAAGGCAGACCTGGGTAAGACGTTATTATTACACCAGTATTGGGTTTACATATCTAATTAAGTCATGAACTCTCAGAAGACTGCTTTGAAAAAACACTGGCAGGGACTTCAAATGCAAAGTTTGATGGTAAGGCTTGATTAAAGCAAGCTCAAAGAGTTCCTGTGAGGAGATATTTTGGGCTGGGAGGGGCAGAAACTGGGTTGGAAAGGCCATAAAGATTAGCATGGCCATGGGCAGTCAATGGGTGGGCACATAACCAAACAACACCTACAGGCTGCGAGTTCCTCCCCACATACCATGTCTCTCTATCTGTACTCTTATGCAATAGTTTCGGCTTATAGGTGGTGCGAGTACACAGGGTGTTTCCCTTCTGGTCCAAAAGCTGAATGTGCTGACTTTCTGTGGGATACGGATGTTACCATGTGTGATCATGATCTGTGTCTGTATCGGAGAGCAAGGGCTGCCGTGTGTAGAACCTGATATGACCATTGTCACAGTGTGAATACAACAAAACATTTGTGGCACAAGTATGTATTATTTATATATGGAGCGGGGTAGAAAAAGCTCCTTTAGGGCTATGGGGAAACTCCCTGAAACATTAAGGGGCGGAGGGCCTATAGTAACAGTATCAGCATGGAGAAATCTGGTGGAAGAGTCTAATCTAAGTGGACCTAATGTCATAGTCAAGTATCCAATGTCCTATTGTAAGCAATAAGGGAGCCAATAATTGCACAGATGGGGCCCCCTACGTTTACGCTTGATGCGCAAACAGGTCCCCTCTGTGCACTTTAGTCATTTTCAATACAAAGTGCAAAACAAAGTTGTAAATGTGTGAGTAATCGACTGTGCACCTTTGTTTTTGCACGTCACAGTGCAAATAAGCACTGACTGATATTTATGCATGGCAGGCAGCATCTAAAATGGATTCGAAAGGAATCTTCCTGCTTTTTGCTGGTTTAAAAACCATTCAGATTGTATGGGAATCTACATCATTTACACCAGCATGAATATGTCATGCCAGCGTAAATGCTGTGGCATATGGATGGCGGACAGAATGGGGAGACTGAATCGGATATTAGGTTCCATGACCCCTTTCTGCCATATGCATGAAAGAAAATCAGGCATGACATCAAATGGATATGTACAATTTTACACGTACATTGTACGCATGCAGTGTATGCTACAGACTGCACAACATGAGTCCAAAGTTGCCTGGCCCTTAATGTTTTCTTCCGTGCACTCACTATCTCAGGGGTTTAAAGCACCCAGGAGTGGAGTGGCCTATAGTGAACTCTGGAGATTTCCTGGTAGGCCTGTGCACCCTGGGCCCCTTTTGTGTGGTATTTACACATTTTCCCATAAATGTCTGGGCTCGCTGAAAATGTCCAATATGGGGCCTCTTTGAAAATTATTTCCAGGGCCTCTTTTCGTTCCCAGTGCCGCCTCATGACCTAATAACAACACAGCAGCCCCGAGCCCGCTCAGTAAATACAAATCACAGCCGGCCGGCCCCAAGGCGATGAAGTATCACTCAGGTCCAGAAGCAATAAAGAGCGCAGGGAGAAGTGTCATCCCGTGATTGCATCAGGCATGTTGTTCCATATGGCAGCAGCAGCACCCTGCACCTGGGCGTGTCCCAGTGCTGCTGCTCACAAGGAATCGGGATGGGATGCATATATGGAACAACATGCCTGAGTCGCCCTCGCCCCAAACACAGACACTACATTTACTTACCTGATATTGTGTCCATGCATCCAGTCCACTCGCTCAGCGCTCCTGTTTTCGAATGCTGGGGGCTGACAACAACGCCAGCAGCCAGCACCAATCCAAGCTATCAGTGCGCGTGCGCACATAGCCTGAGGGCACACGTGCGTCCATGGGCCTGGGTGGCGCCAACGCCATGGGGCCCGGGGCGGGGGGGGGGAATCGGGGAAGTGAAAAGCAACCAACAAATGTTGCCAATTGCTAATATATTAATTGCTGCTGCCCTGCCTGACACAAAGACCGGCCCTGACTCTAGTGCCACCGTAATAAAACAACGGCGGAGGACCGAGCACACTTTCTGTTCTCTTGCCCTCTTTACACGCTCCCGCGCAGGAAGTGTTGAATCCCCACCCTCAAGGATCAGAATCTTAGGCAAAGATGTGTGCGTTCTATTCCGAAAACATCAGTTGCTCTATCAAATTGAAATTGTAAACATTCATTTACATCGTGGGTTTACAAATAGCCTCATTTGTAATTGTCCTGAATGTTTGATCTCATGTGTAGGTTTACATGTTTAATTGATTATTTTAAATACATGTCATTGTATATATATATATATATATATATATATATATATATATATATATATATATATATATATTTTAAAAACTTTTTGTGCATTTAGTTTTCATCACAACAATATTTAATTCAAAAGAAAAAGAAATGAAAGAAAAAAAAACATTTTATTTTGTATTTGTACCAGTTAGATGGAAACATTTCGCAACTATTTTTACCCAACCGACGTTGGTACTCATTTAACGACTTTGGGAGGATGAAAGGTAAGTTGGCCTTGCCGGGGTTTTGAACCTGTGACCTGCACACAGGACGCTTCTCATGTCATCTAGTACAACACATCCTCTGCACAATGTATGTATATCAAAAGAGGACAGGATGGGCCAATCCAGAAAGAGGAGAGGGGTGTGAGGTGGGGTCGGTCGTAGAGACGAGTGAAGGAAGGTTGGGGGAATGAGAAGGGGGAAGTGGCGGAGGTTTTGGGTGTGTCCCCCATTTCATGTGTGTGGAGAGGTTGGACATGGGCAGGGGTTCCGTGGGTATTCCGCTGAGATGGGGAGGGATTCAGGGGGACAGATAGATGGCAGGAAGGAGGGGCGCAGGCAGTGAAATGCAATCCATTTTGCAGCTCCTGTTGCAGGAAAGAGCTGCACAATGGAGGTTGCAGAATAGATTCAGTTGACATGAGACAATGTAGGATTTACAGAAAGAGCTCAGCAGCGAGCACTTAACGTGCTGAGCTATCTAACAAGCTCTACTCCTGGTGCTTTGAGAAACTATTCTTCCACTATGCCCTAGGGGATGGTATTCTATGCATCAGTGAGCACCAGTGCATGGCACAAGGTCAACCAACAATGCATCAGTCTTAGACCCTTCAAGGTTGCCTGGGAATACTGGGCCCGTTATTGCATCCTTACACCAGTTTAGGTAACCTGAAAGCTGACGTGCTCACAATGCTAATGACCAGAGCCCAGCCCTGCCTTTGCCTGCACTTGCTGAACATTCAAGCCCCCTATTCCATTCTGCCCCTGCGGCTTGCTTAGTTGAATCAGAGAGAGGATGGACAGAAATGCCACAACAGCTTGTTCTGCGACAACACACCGAGAAAACAGTTTGCGGACGCAGGCGCTGAACACAGATGATCTTGCCTTAGATGTCAGATGAAACACTCGAAGCTTTCAGAGGCGATCGCCAGACAATCACTTTGCCAGGAAGACAATCATTTGTCTGCCTTCCTCATATCAAAGCCGGGCCAGAGCTAGGACCGCTCGCTCAGCAAGGAGGGATTGGGGGAGAGGGGTAGAGGTAACTGCTTGCCGGGACTAGAGGCAGAGGCCACAGGGTCTTGGTACACTACACACTGGTTGCGGCTGGGCTTGTACGGCTCAGGCAGGACTTGCTGTCTCGCCTAAGATGCGCATGCGTGCAGCCATGTGCAGCCATGTGTAAGGCAGGCGGAAAGCAGCCCTGCCTGGCCCTCACGGTCTCACCCTGCTGTTGCTTTTCAGCCACCCCTGGGTCTGCTACTCTGCAGCCCAGGAGCTTGGATTATTTTTTAAAGTTAATTTTGTTAAAAATTGTTTTAATGTAGGGGTCGCAAGTAGACCACAGGGGATGCACCTGTGACTGACCGCAGGGGGGTCGTACCTGTGACTGCCGCAGTCACAGCTTTGTCCCGCAGCGACCCCCAAATGACTTCCCTGGTATTGCGCGCCAGTTGATATTACAGATGTGGATTCTAAATCTTATTATAGTACAGTTAAGTCTAGAACAAGAGACCGAGAAACATGCAGGCCTTTAGTAGGCTCTCTTTACCATACATGCCGTTTGAAAGCCAGGCTGGCAGTGAAAGCGGCACAGTACGGTCAGGAGGTTGGTATCAGCAGCAGCGTCTGAACCTGCCCCTCTCACTGCTTTCTCCAACTCCACCCATGCACAGCTGACATAATTCCATCTCTAGGGTGCATGAATCGACACCCTCAAGATTAATTTTTTGCTGTGGCACTTAAAATGGAAAAAAGTAGCCATCGTTTGGGAAAGGCCATGGGTCTGGAAGGGAATGCAGGAGCAACGAGTGGATTGTGGTGAGGAGGTTGATGTTCAGCTTGTCAAGGAACGTGCAACACTTAACAATGTGTATCTGCTGAGGAGGATGGTTCAAGAAGAGCATGTAGTAAAGATATAACTACAATATATACTCTGCTTTACCAATCACCCAAGAACCCCCATTCTTTCATTGCCACTGTAGAGCGGCAGATGTACACGGCATCTATAGAGTCCAGCCCCTCAGCTGTCATACTGGAAGAACAGTAAGAGAGCACTGTGCATGACACCTGGTTTCATCCCAATACCACATCGAAGGTATGAAAGACGTTATGCGCTCAACCATGTTGAATGTACCCTCGAACTGATGCGGTAGATATGAGCTTGCAGACACCACTGGATATAGAAGAACTATAAGTAAAATCGGTCTGAAGAGAAGTGACGTCACAAAGAGAGAATATACATAGACACAGTGAATCTGATGTATGGATGATCAAAGAATGAAGATGTAACTGAAGCAACAAGGTAAACATATATGCAAATATGGAGAAAACCATCTATACTAAGAAGATAAGTGACAAGAGATGTAATCTCTCTCTCTCTCTCTCTCTCTCTCTCTCTCTCTCTCTCTCTCTATATATATATATATATATATATATATATATATATTACATGGCCACGGTAATGGCCATGTAGTTATGGTTAAGTTGCTGTTTCCATAGGAAGAGCACTTTTTGGGCGGCTTATAACTTCGCTCTCCCTGGACGGATCCTCACCAAACTTTGCAAAAAAAGCATATGGGTCACTCTGAATTATTTTGCAAAGTTTGGTGAGCATTCGTCCAGGGGGGGGCAAAGTTATAGGGGGGGTCCCAAAACTTTTTTTTCCCCATAGACTGAATGGGAAAAAACTTTGCGCACAGCCACAGGCCAAACCGCTGGACGGATTTACACCAAATTTGCGGCAGGAGCGGGGGCTTGGTCCCAAAAGCGTGCTTTTGCAAATTTGGTGTAAATCCGTCCAGTAGTTTTGTATAAAATGACCAAAACGTAAGGCAAAAAAATTAGTGATATCTGTGTTCGCTTTGCGGACGGACTTCCCTGTTTGCTCCGCGGACAGCACCCTGATTGGCCCATGGCCTTGCGTCATGTCTGCGGACGTGCGACGTGTTCGCTGATTGGACGGCGAGGGGCGTGGAGCGCGTCAGATTTTCTGTGGCGCCCGCCATCTTGTATTCGCCGTCAACCGCGTACAGCGCGGTGAAACGTGGATAAAAAATTGTATTTAGTGCCGTGTGTTGGTGTGTAAGAGTGTTTGGGGAGGGTGAGGGAGTATGAGATAGGTTCAATGTTTTGTTTTTTTATGTGCTAGACCTTTTTGTTGTGTTCGATTTGTCCGCGGAGAACACGGCTGTTCTGACATTTTGTAAATAAACTAAATGGTGGGGTGTTTAGAGGACGGAGTATGTGTCATTTTTGTTCGCAAGGAAGGTAAAAATGAGCTATGAACACTCGCGGTGTACTTAATTGTTCGTAAATACACAAACTGGGGGTGTCCTCAGTACGCTGTCCGTATTGTAATCTGTCTAGTTGAATGTGTTCTAAGTACACTCGCGGTGTCCCGAAATGGTTGCAATTACACAAAATGGGGGTGTTCTGAGAACGTTGTTTGTATTGTTCGTTGTCAGGGTGAAAGTGTTTTAAGACCACTCCTTTTGTCCGCTAATAGTACAATTTCCTATGGGCGTCAACCGATTTTTTCTCCACTAAAGAAACGATAAATCCGGCTGGTGTGCGCCGACATTATGTGATAATCCTATGACTGGTGCTATTGACCTGGCTGACTTGCTTTTGCGACACTAAATCATATCTCCCGCCCCTAAGCCTGATATTATGAATGCATTCATATTCCCTGCCTCTCTCCGTGACGTTACAGGGTGCGTCATCAAACGCGCCCAGTTCGCTGCAGTCCTAAGTGACTTTACACAGAACCCGGAAGACAACACATATTATGTCACAACACAGCGCGCCACAATTCGGAATATGAAACAGTGATTTCAAAGCAAAGAGCAAGATTGTAAATTTTGTAAAGTACATTTATTTGACATCAAATGTTTAGAGAATATTCAGCAATTTGCATTTGTCTTTGTTATCGATCCGCAAAAGTTCATGTTGAGGCACGCGATGTTCCTTTGCGGTACAGAGGGTGTTAGATCAGTTTACAACTCAGTGCGCCACAATTCGGAATATGAAACTGTGGTTTAAAAGTAAACAGCAGGACTGTACATTTGGTAAAGTACATTTATTTCACATGAAATGTTTAGTGAATATTCCGCGATTTGCTATTGTCTCTGCTGTCGATCAGCAAAAGTTTATTTTGAGCCACGGGTTGTTCCTTTGCGGTAGATAGGCTGTTGGTTTATGATAAAAGCAGTAAATGGTCGCTCTGATAATCGCAAGGTTGCTCCAACAACGAGCCATTAGACCACCCTATTGGTTGGTATGTTGTTTGTAGCCGCTAGTACTGCGTAAGGGCATATTGGTCCTTGGCGATTGTCCCATAAAATGGTGAGGGTCATGAAGTTGCATATTTGGACCTGCACCTGGCAGTTGAAGACCCCATCCGCTGGAGTCTGTAAATCATGACATGGGCAAAATGGGGCCACATACCTGTTTTAAAAAACATAAATTAGTCTCACCAGCCGATCTTCATTAAAAATCATCATTTTATTTATTAGGGCGTGAAACTATTTGCTATCGAAGATAGTGCAACAGAGTATGTTAATAATAAAATAATAATATTTTCCCATTCATATAGCGCTAAGAACCGTGAGGAATCTAAGCGGTGCTTATTATTAACCACGGTGTGTGGTGCTCATTTATCGACCATGGAAGGATCAAAGGCTGAGTTTGGCCTTGCCGGGATTCGAACTTGCGTTAGCAAGGCGTGCACAGATGTCAAAGCGAGCGGTGTACTCGCTGTGCCACTCGACAGGCTACAGTAAAGTGGCACAGCGAGTAGAGCGCTTGACCGCCTATAGACCGGTTAAATTATTTCTATTAACCCACCCTGTGTCGTCTGCCTTTTTCAGAGCCCTCTAAATGACAGGGGATCAATTTGGCGGTGATAGTGCGCAGTAGAAAACATTATGCCACTTTCAACGAACAAGTTCAACTTGAGCGGTCTTTAATGCTACGCTATTGTAATTATATTTGGTATAAAATAATCTAAAGGGTTACTTACAGTACAATTGCAATTTCCATTGTCTACGAGTAGTGCAGTCCCAAAATACGACTCTGCGTGTGCGAACGATCTTTCGCATAGTGATATAATATATAAAAGTGGTTTCGTTTCAGAAATTTCATCCTTATCTTCTCTTACATTTTAGCAACACTCCTTCAAGAGAAGTCTTTCATCACAATCTCTGTCTGTCAAGGTCAAAACACAATACAACCTTATAGTCCGCTTCATGAGCCTCTCCGGGGCCCTAGAAAAAAATGGAAGCAGCTGACCTTCACTGTGAAGGAGCATAAATTCTTACTTTGCAACATTCTGTGTAAAGCCATCTGTGAGAAGTTGGTTTTTGCACACCATGTATGTATATTGTTTGCGTGATAATAAAAAAAGTTTGTTTAAGGGTCGTTATGGTTCTAAGTACAGCCGAAAGACCCCTGAAAATCGCAAGTTATGGTGAGCTATGAAAAATAACTCACGCCAACACCGTGCACTGCTAAGACTAACACCCAGGACATGAAAGATGACATCGCAAATGTCATTGATGAAATCACTGATGACATCACATGTGTATGTACTTTTCATGGAATTTGTGTACTAGGGATTTTTATTATAATGTTGCGAAAAAAGTGTCAAGGATATTGCAATAAATATCATACCGTTATTAGTGCTTTGAACGATGCATTGATATAAATAGCATTGTATTAAGGGATTCTATCTAGTATACTGAGATACTAATGGAGAAACATAGCATTGTGTGCAGAGTACAAGATGAAAGTATAATATTTGTAATGTTAATATGTTGAATAATGAAATGATAATTGTCCTGAAATGTTCAAAAATTCACAAAATGGGGGTGTTCTGAGGACGTTATTCGTATTGTGTAATTGCTTAGCTGTATGCAATGAGGGAATGGCACAGAGAGTAAAGTGGACGCAGTCCGTGGACACCGCGGCTGTTCGTGGACAGGGCGTGCTACATCCGGGTTTTTCCAGGAAATCCAACATGGAAAGAAGACTGTACGGATCAGCCAATCAGATGTCGAGGTTGTGGATTTGTGTTGAAAGGGACTGTGTGTAGTGAAGATGGCAGAAGTGGAGAAAGTCAGGGTGTTGGTGCTCGGAGATATGTTTGTGCATGATTTACAGCAGTACGCTGAATGAAGGCATGTTGCAAAGAACTTTGATGTGAAAGGAGTGGAGGTGGTGTGGAGCACTGTGCCTGATTGCAATGTACAGGGAATTGTACAAGTTTGTGAGGATATGGCCACGATGAACAGTCCGCATGTGGTAGTTTTGCACTGTGGTGCTTTCCATTTGGGCAACGTCAGTGCCCCTACTTTGTTGGCTGATTTGGAACACTTGGTTCAAGCCGTAATGAAGATCCTTCCAAATCCAAAAGTATTTTTTTCTGGATAACTACCTAGGGCAATATTCGACAATAGTTCATTTTTTTGTCCTCAGCAAAACATTGCTAGGTGTGTCATCAACCGAGGCATGTGTGCCTTCATGCTTAGAGCTGTTATGTTCTTCTGTAACAATGAGAATATTGATGCCAGTAATGCTGTTAATTTTAAAGAAGATGGCATTTCTTTATCTTTTACGGGAAATGCCTTTCTATTTTGGAATGTAAGGGTTGCTTTGGAGAAGGTTATGTGAAGATTTTAGGAGTAAAGTAAGAAACAAAACAAGAAAAAAAATACAAAATAACAGGTGTCTGTCAAGCATCTGTAAAAAAAAAAAAACTGCTCTTTTCAGAGCCAACTTCAAAGGGGAAATGGGGCACACTATTTAAATTTACATTCACCACGCTCAGATTTTCCATATGTCCGTGGACATGGCGGTAGTCCGCGGACATGAAAATCACTACGAGGGGGTCAGTATGTTCTATGTTACATGTATATGAAGTCAGGGATATTATGGTTAAGTTGTGCTACTAAAAACCTATGAAATTCAGTGAAAAAATTTTGTCAAAGGGACGTTATGGTTAAGTTGCGCTACTAAAAACCTATGAAATTCAGTGAAAAAACTTTGTTAAAGGGACGTTATGTTTCAAAATAAAACCGAAAACCCCCTGAAATTCGGCAGTTATGGTAACATAAGCAACCATAACTCGTGCCACTGTGCACTGCTAACACTAACACCCAGGACATCAAAGATGACATCACAAATGTCATTGATGACATCACTGATGACATCACATGTGCATTTACTTTTCATGAAAACTCTGTAGGAGGGATTCTTATAATGTTGACCAAAAACTGTCAAGGATCATTGGGATAAATATCATGAGCTAATTAGTGCATTAAGCAATGCATTGATATAAATAGCATTCTATTATGAAGTTCTATCCAGTATACTAAGCTACTCTTGCAGAAACATAGGCAGTGTGTGCAGCATACATGATGAAGGTGCCATATTCATAATCTTGCCATGTTGAATACTGAAATGATAACTGCTTTCTTATTAAAGTTTTGCGTACTGTGAAACATGTAATAAGAAGATAATAAAACCCACTTAATACATAATTATTACAGACAAAACACAAAGAGACAACAACACATACAAATATGAGTATATAAAGGGACAGTGAAGTAAACAAAAAAGCAGAAATAGTAGCAGAAAGAGTTCATAACCTAACTGATTGTCTTTATGCAGAGAAACTATTGCTCTGTTTCAAAGCTGCTACTTATCATATGACTTACCATATGTATGTGTATCACATGATGTGACTGCACCCAAAGGAAAGGAGAGTGAGTATAATGTATACAAATATGAGCATATACAGGGAAGGTAGAGTAATAAAAATAAAACTATGAGAAAGTGCTAATGATTATCTTCATGCACAGAAAGGATTGCTCTCTTTCAAGCCTGTGTCTTCCGCTATGTATATGTTTCATATGATGTGACTTGACCCTAAGTCTACAAATGTAGTACCTTTTCAATTTTTACTTCCTGACTGTTACTGAAGAAAACTATGTGGCTTCGATATGTCAATAAAGGATAAAAAGGGAGAGCCAGCCATGTGACGTCATCAGTGATGTCATCAATGACATTTGTGATGTCATCTTTGATGTCCTGGGTGTTAGTGTTAGCAGTGCACAGTGGCGCGAGTTATGGTTGCTTATGTTACCATAACTGTCGAATTTCAGTGGTTTTTCGCTTTTACTTTGAACCATAACGTCCCTTTAACAAAGTTTTTTCCCTGAATTTCATAGGTTTTTAGTAGCGCAACTTAACCATAACGTCCCTTTAACAAAGTTTTTTCACTGAATTTCATAGGTTTTTAGTAGCGCAACTTAACCATAACGTCCCTTTAACAAAGTTTTTTCACTGAATATATATATAAATATATACATATATATATATATACATACACAGAAACACAAGGTAGATAAGCCAACATAGAAGCTTGCTACAGTAGGAAATATAACGCAAGTAAAGCTGCCATGTTGAGAAAATTGACGTTATCGCATCGTATAATAGTAAGCAAGAAGCCTTGAGGAGAAAGACCAAGGTTGCAGAGCTGAAACACACTGGAATACAGCTTTGTGTGAGAACAAAGGATATTTGCTTGGCTCAGGATCAAGGATGCCACAGCAAGAAGCAACTGCAAGGAACGAAAGAGCCGAAGAGGATAAGCCACATATGTAAGTCATATTTCTCTCAGATTAAGTAAAGGAGTGAATAATTATGACCGCCAAATATTGAACAAAGATGCACGAAGCACATGCAGGACTGACCAATGAAGTCTGCAGAGGCCAAGAGGAGTTATCACATCCAATATAATTGAATCAAATCTCATTAAATACAAGGACAGAATGGACAAACTCATGGTCTCCTCACACGGAGTGTAAGACCAGAAAACAAGTCCTATTCCTAAAGCTCTAGACGAAGATAGCAATGTACCTTCACTCCCTTTAAAGTTTTGAGGGATAGAACTGACAGCAAGGTCAACTACAAAGAAGAAGCCTTGGCTTACGGCCTAACTGATGAGAGATGGTAGGCTAATTACCTAAGAAAGGCAGTTGTCTGACGTTCCTCCGCTGCACCTGGGTTTCGTTGCTTACATGCTGCTAACGAGTCCAATGTCCAAGGTTGGAAGAGAGTGGCACCCAAACGTGAGGGCCTAAGTGTTGCTGTACTTTACATAGTTGCAAAAGCCTACCTGCTGCTGGTATTGCATTATTATCTGTATTATACACAGAGGTTGTTCAAGGTGTGCCTACCAGAAAAGCGGCAGCCAATGATGATAGTAATGCTTATACTATATATATATATATATATATATGTTTCCCTAACCAATCCCTCCACCTGATAGGTTTTACTGTTTGCCACATAGGATGACGTCAGAGCAGACGTACATCAAGGTATAAAGCCTTTTGTGTAATGGAAATGCGATGAGAGTGTGTGAGGTACACTTTGTTTATTCGTGAGGATTCCCTACTTTATTGAATGGATAACAAAGTAGTATTTAGCCATATTCTTTGAGTCTGCCCAGTTATTTGGGCCTGAGAAAATGTATTTGGTAATCCCAATTGGCACTTGGAACACGCTATGTGCTACTGCACACCAACCTCTCTCCATAGGTTTGAGGTGCTACCTAAAAGCCGCACAATGCCTTGAACTAAAACTCCCATCAGCCTTTCCCACTGAATTTCCAAGGTAGGGCTGATGGGATTGGTGGACCAAAACCTTTGGTGAGTGCAATGTAAATGATCTGACTTATCTGAATGCGTGCAGTCCGGCGGAGATGGGAAATGAAAAAGGTTATGTCAATTGACATTAAACATTATTAAACACGTTACATTACAATTGTATGCTGGCATGCTGTATACATACGTATACAAAAGTCAGGGATGTGGACGTTTCGGTTGCGTTTTTTTCCAAACCACAACACCCAGCAGCCCTCCCATTCAATACACGTGGCCTGGAGGCAAACAGGAAAAGATAAAGGACACTCCGACTGCCTTTATTAAACATTACTAAACATAAAGTTCACAATGCACCCTCTCCCCGCCAAAAGCACTATAAAGTGAAGGGAAAAGCCAGACTGCTACTGTTCTGCTGGGACCAGAGAACACACTGCGTGTTCAGAGCTGCAGAATCAAGATGTCAATGAACAGATTGAGTTCCGCCCAGGGACTCACAAGCGCAAACTTGTGTATTTAAAGTCAAAACTTACTAATGCTCCTCCCATTGTCAGAGGGATGAGTAAAGGTTTTGTACATGCTGTAAGCAGGCATTGTAATTCCGCCACATAGAAAATGGGGCAGTGCATATCTGTGTAGCAAGGGGGAAGACCTGCATTGATGTTATGCCATACCACAAGCATTGTGGCAAAAAAGCCCCACACTATGAATGTGTAAGGGGAATGGCTGGTGGGTAGGCCACCAGTCTTAGAAAGGACTGTGAAATAGGAAATACTAAAATAAAACTTAGAAAGAAATCACCTTAAAGCTGTGTAGTGTACCCCCAGTAACTAATTGCCATGAATACTAATTAATAGGGTCTTGATAGCACATGCCTAATCACAGAGGCTGGGACAGTCCGTCATGAGTAATACAGTCTTACCGAGCACTTAAAAAGTGTGGAGTTCTACAGTATAACCTCTATGGCTAGTCGACAAGGTCATTTTTGTTTTCAATCGGCACCTTCCCTTGGACACACCACGATAAGGCTTCTCTGAAGTGTCCTTCGGCCAGCCAACCGGTCGGGGGAGGGCAAAGAGCAACCAACGTTTGCTACTATCAAGCTAGGTGTGCGGGTTTGCCCCACAGAATTAACGCATGTCCTAACTAGCTACTAGAACATGAACTGCTATGCATATACAGACATTGCTGGAGGCCGACTCACAAAGATTTGCACTGGAGCAAAACAGGAGATGCCCTGATAATCTTACCAGATATACAAAGCCTAAAACAAGAGCACAGTCAGCTGGGCACCCCAAGGCTGCAACCCTAAAAAACACATGCCCCGACCCATCACAGTGCACAGTATCTGCTAGAGGGACGAAGTTTGAGTTGTTCATGATTTTCATCCTTTGTGGGACTACCTAAATCTACACCTCTCCAGCATTGTTCCCCAGGCTGCATGCAGCATATCCCCTTACACATAGGCAGTGTAGTTTCCAACTAGTATCACACTATATCAGTGAGGTGCTGTTATGTTCTTGTTAATCTCTTGTTAGGCTGGTGCTCCCGTGGTGCGGGTGTCTAGGGCATGTGGAGTGTTGTGCATGAAAGGTTGGTCGAAGGCACGTGGAGTGGTGCGTGAGGAGAAGGCTGGCGGTTGAGAGTGAGAGGTGGATGCGGAAGGAGCGCTGGGTCGTATATTCAATAAAGACCTTTAATGTACCTCACGTTGGATCTCGTTGACCCTAATTGCTACATTTTGTCGACAAGGACGGCCCAGCAGGAGGCAGAACCCACGCATAAAACGAAACGAAGAAGCTCTGGAAAGACAGAGACTCCTCCATGCAGATCCACCAGGCCAAAAGTCATTGAGTTGGACCCACAAGTAAGGTACGAGTACACAGCTAAGGAGATAGCAGCAGCGGCCACCGCAAGCAGGGGAAATTAATGAGGTTAATCCTGATTTATTAAGCGCTGTGCCGGCAATCGGCTGACAGAAGGAAGTTGTATTGCCAGGAACATTTGAGGAAAGGACCCACAAGCGTCACGGAAACATGCCGCCATCTTGAAAATTTCAAAACAAGTCACACAGTAATCTTCATACATCCAACTCTTCCTCCTCACAGTGAACAGAACAATTCTATATCAGTAGGGTGCCCTCACCACAGCAGCTCAACCCAAGGCCACATTCGAATGAAAAATAAAATACAGTCTTGGGAGCTGTATAAGTGAGTAGCCTTGCCCCACCAGGAACCTAACCTAACATTCACACAAAAGCTACTGTATGCTGTACTTTTGGTGGTCGCCGGGAGTGTCCCAAGCCCAGTCGATTCTAACTACTATTAATGCACAGTTAATTCCAGAAAAATACCTTGCTGTGAGGGATCATTCACATGCCAGCTGGGCTTCTGGAAGACCACTTTAACTTGCGCAGACATTGCAAATGTTAGGCTGGCGGCAGCCCAAATCAGCAAAATAACAAAAAAACTGAATGTTAATTTTTTTAAATTTTTTTATTTTGTTTAATCAATAAGATTTTTACAAAAGACGGTAAATCATTTCGAGCTGTGCTGTTGCGAAGAAAAGAAACAAAGAAAAGCACAAGACTAGGAGGATGAAGAAGCCAGAAGAAAGAACTATGATGAGACAGCCGGTGAAAAAGGAGAAGAAGAAGGATAGCCAGGGAGCTTTGATGCCATAGTAAAATGTTTGACTGCGGACTGGGAACTAAAAAGCAGGCGGTATTCGAACATGTGCCTTTCCAACCGGGTTACAGAGGACACCGGCCTTGGCGCTGCTCCAGAATCGATGAGCGTTAACACGTCCTCATGCATCAAACGTAAAATGAGGCCCTGGAACTCTGGAGACGTAACTAAAAAGTGGCACTTTGGCTACAGTATGTATGGTTTTATCCCATTTGTCAATGAGTGAAAACAAAATGACAAAATAAGATGAACAAACACATGGCCTATTCAAAAAGGCTTTGCCGGATGTGGTATTGAACCCAAGCCTCGTGACTGCACCTCATTCGGCGGTGACTGTTGACAGCACTTGACATCCATTGTGGTATGCATGGATTCTGGAGAAGTCTAGACGAGCTGTCACACATCCTCATCCCTCACCATGCGCTTGGCTCGCCCACAGCCTTGATCATGGGCAGCACAGTGTGGTGTCTAGTGCCACACCATGGAGAAAATGGAGGGATGCTGTTAGTTTCCCTTTTGGCTCATCAGCTGATGGACAAAAAGGAAGAATGTCATCAAGGTTCACTCCGAGTCAATGGGTCTCATATCTGGCCAAAGGGAGCATCATGTGTCAGGTGATATTTCAAATCTCTATGTCAATTCTGTATGAGAGGTCTGGAGTATTTAGCTGGCCTTCAATGGCCTGCATTTTCTCTGGAAGTGGGTGCGTCCTAATAGGAGCTCCGTTCCAGTGAGTTCCAGGTCACTTCGATCTCCCTCCGCTTGTGAACAAACATGGACTATTTGTTCAGGCCGGTCACAGTACATTTGCTGCACAGTAATGTAAACAGCAGCACTCACAGGGGTGTTGCTAGGCCTGGAAAAGACCTGGGGCTACGCTCATGTCGGAACTGTCGGGACTGGGGGCTAGCTAGTGTTTTGGTTGCAGCTCCTGAGATTCTATCCAGGGCTACAACCAAAAGATCAGGGGCTATAGCCCCCTTAGCCCACCCCTAGCAATGCCTCTGAGCACTCATAATGAGAGCAGTCACATGCCCTCCTCCCCAACACACTTATGTCAGAAAGGCTGCCTAACAGAAGGGTCTGCCAGTGCTGAACATGTAGTCCTCAATGTTTAGGGAGTTGTATGGGCAAACGCGAGTGAGTGAGTGAGAGAAAGGGTTTAGAAAAACTGACCTGATCGACGTCATGAACCAAAGGCGTTCTTAGTCTCGAGGCTAAGGAGTGTGAAAACGCCAGATGTTGTGATTTATCAAGTCACCTTGCTCGTACTTCCCTATCTTGCACGCAGGTGGAAGGCATGCCGCCCCTAAGCGACGTTTACTGTTAAATAGCTTTGAATTAATGTAAATTTTCGATGAAAAAAAAAAGAATGGCGAATTTGACGCCACATCTCTTGATTTTCACGAACCCCGCTCTCCCTTCTGTAAGACTTGTGTGGGCAACAGCGTGAGAGGCGACTCGCCCCACAGCTCGCGGCCGTTGGTAATGTCTATGCCGCTAGGACACTGTAAAGTCTCAGCTGAATGAGTGGATGCCCATTAACCTCAAGCAGTATGCTCAGAGCACGAGCACAGTATGCACCCTACCAGTGGAGAATCTTTGCTGAAAATGTTGGGGGGGACATGACCTCTGAAGAAAAGGTGCCCCATTCAAATGAATGGGGACAGAATAGTGTGTCATGAAAGTTGGGGGGGACAAACACCCCCGCCCCCCCCTTAAAATTACGCCCATGCACCCTACACAGTGAGCAAGGCTAGTGCCTGGCTTTGCCTGGGTGCTCGGCCCAGCCCGGCGGCTCACCTGACGCGCGGTTATAGATCAGCCACAGGGAGGGGTCAGGGTGTGGAAACTACACAGCATCCAAGATGGAACCCTGTGCTGGAGGGCGACCATGGAACAGCAGAAGGAAAGGGAGCGCAAAACACATACTCCAAAAAGAATACAATTGAAGGTGGGGTGGGCTGTATAGGCCTAAACCGAACAGAAGAAACTGAAATGAAATTGGAAGCAAGTTCTAAAGTTTTTACTTGCCAAAAGACACCATGTCAAATATGGAAGCTCTAGCAATATTATTTTCTCTCTCTCATTCTCTCTCTCTCTCTCTCTCTCTCTCTCCCCCTCTCTCTCTCTCTCTCTAGCAATATTATTTATATTATCTCTCTCTCTAGCAATATTATTTTCTTTCTTTCTCTCTCTCTCCCTCTAGCAATATTATTTATATTCTCTCTCTCTCTCTAGCAATATTATTTATATTATCTCTCTCTCTAGCAATATTATTTATATTATCTCTCTCTCTCTAGCAATATTATTTTCTTTCTTTCTTTCAAAAGACACCATGTCAAATATGGAAGCTCTAGCAATATTATTTTCCTTCCTTCTTTCGTTCTCTCTCTCTCTCTCTCTCTCTCTCTCTCTCTCTCTCTCTCTCTCTTCCTCCCTCCCTGTAGATCAATAGATAGAGAAATGTGTAGGTGGGGGTGGGGTGGGGGCACAGAAGGGTTCCAGAAGTTATGGTGGTCACCTATAAATTGTGATGTGGATGCTTCTCCCAAATTGACACGGACAAAGCAGCCCAACGTTACCCCCGGAAGATACACATTGTGCATTTCTACATCACAAAGTTCGGGGAAAAGTTGGATTAAAAAAAGACGCATGCAATCCTGTAGGGAACACATGCAATATTCTGGTGACAGCAGGTTTGATCCTGTAGGGAACACATGCAGTATTCCGGTAACATCAGTTTGATCCTGAAGGGAACACATGCAGTATTCCGGTGACAGCAGGTTTGATCCTGTAGGGAACACATGCAGTATTCTGGTGACAGCAGTTTTAATCCTGTAGGGAACACATGCAATATTATGGTGACAGCAGTTTTGATCAAGTAGGGAACACATGCAGTATTCCGGTGACAGCAGTTTTGATCAAGTAGGGAAGACATGCAGTATTCTGGTGGTGACAGCAGTTTTGATCCTGCAGGGAACACATGCAGTATTATCGTGACAGCAGTTTTGATCCTGTAGGGAACACATGTAATATTCCGGGAATACATGCAATATTCTGGTGACAGCAGTTTTGATCCTGTAGGGAACACATGCAATATTCCGGTGACAGCAGTTTTGATCCTGTAGAGAACACATGCAGTATTCCGGTGACAGCAGTTTTGATCCTGTAGGGAACACATGCAGTATTCTGGTGACAGCAGTTTTGATCCTGTAGGGAACACATGCAGTATTCCGGTGACAGCAGTTTTGATCAAGTAGGGAAGACATGCAGTATTCTGGTGGTGACAGCAGTTTTGATCCTGCAGGGAACACATGCAGTATTATCGTGACAGCAGTTTTGATCCTGTAGGGAACACATGTAATATTCCGGGAATACATGCAATATTCTGGTGACAGCAGTTTTGATCCTGTAGGGAACACATGCAATATTCCGGTGACAGCAGTTTTGATCCTGTAGGGAACACATGCAGTATTCCGGTGACAGCAGTTTTGATCCTGTAGGGAACACATGCAGTATTCTGGTGACAGCAGTTTTGATCCTGTAGGGAACACATGCAGTATTCTGGTGACAGCAGTTTTGATCCTGTAGGGAACACATGCAATATTATGGTGGTGACAGCAGTTTTGATCCTGTAGGGAACACATGCAATATTATGGTGGTGACAGCAGTTTTGATCCTGTAGGGAACACATGCAATATTATGGTGGTGACAGCAGTTTTGATCCTGTAGGGAACACATGCAGTATTCTGGTGACAGCAGTTTTGATCCTGTAGGGAACACATGCAGTATTCTGGTGACAGCAGCAATATTATGGTGGTGACAGCAGTTTTGATCCTGTAGGGAACACATGCAGTATTCTGGTGACAGCAGTTTTGATCCTGTAGGGAACACATGCAATATTATGGTGGTGACAGCAGTTTTGATCCTGTAGGGAACACATGCAGTATTCTGGTGACAGCAGTTTTGATCCTGTAGGGAACACATGCAATATTATGGTGGTGACAGCAGTTTTGATCCTGTAGGGAACACATGCAATATTATGGTGGTGACAGCGATTTTGATCCTGTAGGGAACACATGCAATATTATGGTGGTGACAGCAGTTTTGATCCTGTAGGGAACACATGCAGTATTCTGGTGACAGCAGTTTTGATCCTGTAGGGAACACATGCAGTATTCTGGTGACAGCAGTTTTGATCCTGTACCAGGAGATCATGCAGTGCACCTCACTGGGATCAGAAGGGCCAGAATATAGAAGAATTAGCTGCAATGTGTTACCAGCAAAATGGCAAGCTGCTTTAAAGTATACCTTTGCGTTGCTCAAGCGGTGCAGGGTGTTGTTAGTTCAAGGTGACCGTGTTGCACAATTACAGGGAGTAGCTGATAAAAGTGCCAACCTGCCTGGGGCAATGTTTACATACACCATGGTTCTCTCAAATAGGGCAGTGTTCAGCGCAATGTGCCATGCCAGGTAAGTATAGACTTGCCAGTTTCAAACAACTCTGCTTATTCACAGTCAACGTGTAATGGCAGTTCATACGCTGCTATGCTCCACACTGCTCCAGCTTGTCCCTGTATGGCATGTTCAGGTGTAAATGCAGCCCCAAATCCACCAATGATGTCATCATATGCCTGCCCAGTCACCATATGTAATGTATAGCCTTGGAGGGGCTGCAATAATATGCAAAATACAGTTACAAATTGCCCTAATAATAACACAATATGGTTGGTAGAGTCACCATGTGTAAGGTAGAGCCTCACAAGTCTCAACTCAAATGTCCCATAACTGACACCATGCTCCCCATCACCCTGAGCATAGGTCCCATACCTGGCATCCTTCCCCCCACCATCCAGTGGCGAGAGCACAGGCCCCATACCCAACATCATGCACTCCATCACCCAGAGCACAGGCCCCATAGCCGCCATCATGCCCTCCATCAGCCAGAGGCAAGAGCATAAGCCTCATGCCCGGCATCTATTTCCCCACCACCCAGAGACCAGAGTACAGGCTGCATGCTTGGCATCCTGCCCCCACCACCCAGAGCACAAGGCCCATATCCAACATCATACCCACATCACCCAGAGGCCAGAGTGTAAGTCCCACACCTGATATCCACTCTACCACCCAGAGGTTAGGGCACAGCTCACATACTTTGCAACCTGCCCTACACCATCCAAAGCACAAGTCCCATGTATGACATCCCTGAGCTGCCAGAATCCAGGGTGCAAGTCCCATGCCTGGCATCCTGCCCCCATCACCCAAAGCACACATTTCATACATGGCATCCTTCTCCCCAACTACCAGAAGCCAGGGTGCAAAGTCCCATACCCGGCATTCTGCTCCCCGCACCCAGAGCACAAGCCCCATACTTGGCATCTGGCCCCCACCACCCAAAGCACAAGCCCCAGACCAGTCTCGCCCTGGCATCCTGCCCCCCACTGACCCATCCCCACAAGGAAGCCTATTACCTGGTTAGGTCACACTCCTCTTGATGCATGGTCTGGGCGATACGGAACGAGGCAACTCCTGGAACCAGCGGCGAGTGACATGGCATTAGTGAAAGAAGGACGGTTGAACTGCAGTGCAGGTGATGTAGGTAAGTGAGGGCGGTGTAGGTAAGTGCGGGCACCAAGCTGGCGGGTGAGGCTAAGGAACACAGCAATGAGGATACAAAAACCCCAGCAGGTTCAATGGAGGAGCGCCCTGGTAAAAATAAAACGGTAAGCCAGGGAGGCCCTCATATTTAAATGCCTTGTTTGGGGGAATGTACTTCCGAGTAGCACCAGCCAAAGGTCCTCATGACGTTGGTCCCAAGGCATGAGCCATGAATTCTATTCCCTTTCTGCAACGCAAGTCTTATCTGTCTCCAGGGGGGACAGTACCACTCAGCGACGGAAGGCACAAGAGGGGGCACAAGCTTTTAGAAGGGAGGCAGGTTCCCTCTCTGGCCCTACCAGGCTTTTTTTAATGCATTTATTGGAGTCTCTGGTTTCCCCTCTTCTTTTCTAGAGTTTTGAAATTTGCTGGACCCCTTTCAGTCTGGATTCCCCGCGGGGCATGGCTCCAAGAGTGTCCTGGTCTCTGTGGTAGATGATCTTACCAGGCTGGTCGACCAGGGAGGAGTGGGTGCCTTTATCCTATAAGATCTTTTGTCCGCCTTTGATACCATAGACCACTCCATTCTGCTGTCTCACCTGGCCCTGCCAGGTCTTTTGAGGGCAGTATTGGTTCAAATGCTTCCTGAATGAGATGGGCCAATCTCTTTCTCTTCTTCCATTCTGTTCTTCCTCTTGTTCACTTTCTTGTTGAGTTTCCCAGGGCTCCGTCTTGTCCCATATGCTATTTAACATCTATATGCAGCCTCATGCCCGTCTCTCCGCTCCTACACCCTCCAGTGCTACTCTTATGCCAATGAAACCCAGATCATTGTTTGACTTGATCTTAACCCATCTGAGGAGTCATTGTGCTTGTGTAAGTGCCTGGCGGCTGTGAATGGGTGGCCGAAGAGCAATTGCCTTAAGCTTGATGGGGACAAGACAGAGGTTCTGGTGGTGGGCTCCCCCTCCACTTCCACTCTTTTGTCCTCTTCTCTTTGGCCCCCTGTCCTGGGTGTTCACCCCACATCAGTGACGGTGGCTAAGAACTTAGGTGTTCTGTTTTCAAAGCCGGCCATTACCTCCTAAAGGATCTCCATAAGGTGCAGTCTTTTTTGTCTAGTCATTTGCGTCCTTTGGTCGTTGCATCTTTTAGTCCTTAGTCGCATTGACTATTGTAATGCCTTGTTTCTAGCTCAGCCCCATTACTTATTGCACCGGCTACAGTTATGGCAAAATCTGGCAGCTCGGATTTCCAGCAATACTCCTTATAGGGCTGATATTACCCTGGCACTTCAGTCTTTGCATTGGTTGCCGGTGGCTAGGAGGGTTGAATTTAAGTCCCTTTCCCTGGTGGATCAGGTCTTTTGTCACCAATGGGCCGAATATCTACAGGATACATTTGTCCCCTATCTTCCTGGGCACACCCTTCATTTTGGTAATGCTTGTTTAATCACTTTTCCTCGCTTCCGGTTATCTTGGGTTGGAGGTCATGTATTTTCGATTGCTGCTGCTAAACTGTGGAATGCTCTGCCATTTGCACTTCGATATATTGTGAATCACTATGAGTTCAGAAGCTCATTGAAAACGCTGTTATTTTAGTTGCCCGGTCAGTTTCAGTTTGTTCTGGTTGTCTTAGCGCCAAGAGGCCCCTGTGCGCTCTATACATTTGTTTAACATAACATACCCTAGAGATGCTGCTGTATTGGGGTGGGGCTAGTGATGGGTAAGCACATGTAAGGTCCTGTTGGCTAAAGGTCCGGGACTGGCTGATGGTGTTACATATGGCAAAGGGCCACAGGGCCTTTCGTCTGCAGTGTGACTAGGACTTGTTTGGTGAAAGGGGAGCAATATCAGGAAGTAATGTGGCCATTCTGTGTGTACATTTAACACGAGCCAGACTGAGTTTCCAATATTATTTATAATGTGACAGCACAGGGCCTGTGAATGCGCTCTGCCTACCTCTGGAGTATGTGTGGGATTGAGCTGCGTTACTGGCATCAGGGGCCAGGCGTATTGTAATATTTACAGTATTAAACATTCAATTAACTCTGTGTTATACTGTTCTTATTATTATTGACACAATGCTCTAGCATTGGAACGAATCACTGATGCAAGCTTAATATACAGGGCCTCATCACGAGTTGGGCGGTACAGCCCTACTGCCAAACCCCCCGGCGCTATTAGCACCTGATCATGGGTTTGGCAGAAGGGTTATTGGCCATTCCCCATTGGGCCCATTCGGGAATTCCTCATTCCCCATTGGGCCCAATGGGGAAGATTCGCGCTATTACTGCCGGCGGATTTCCCGCTGGCGGTAGTCTCGCCGAAAATCGGCAATTTTGCTGCAGATTTCCCCCCAGCTCATAGCTGGGGGGAAATCCGCCAAAGCCATGATCTGGCAGACCCTTAAATGCGGCGGTAATAGCGCTACCGCCGCATTTAAAGGTTACCGCCAGACTCGTGATGAGGCCCACAGTCTTTGTTAAGCAGTTGCCACATAATCCAGACCATATTTTGGATAATCTTTTGGTGATTTACCAAGCCAAACACTGTGATGTGAATATATACATGGTTGCAGATTCTAAATTGCACTTGGAATGTAACAGTCTTTGTTAAGTAGTTGCCACACAGTCCAGACCATATTTTAAATAATCAAAACATGATATATTTTGTGATACAATGTAAAAAATGTTTTACTTTGCCTCATGATGTCAGCCTTGATAAGGACTTTTTGTCGAAACACGTGTCGGCGGATCAGCAATCATAACATTAAAAACTGTACTGATTGAATTTATACATACAATTTAATGTATTGGTGATCTTTTCAAGAGTTTCTAGTAAGCACAGTAATATATTTAACAGTAAGCTTAACAGGGTAGAGCGCGACAAGAGCGTCATATCTGTATTGCACAGCTGTAGTGATGTGGAACAGTGAGAGTCTAACATTGATATGTATATTTGGTTTTTTATGTAGTGCTAAATCAAGCAAAATCCAAGTGTTGACACCTTTTATTTGACCAATAGAATATTGTGCTCATATGGTGATGATGTCCAGCTCTGTGTGTGCTTTCTTTTGTTTCCCATTTGTCTTGTAACCACCATATGATTCCGAGGTCTCTGGGACTTCGAAAGCTTATGGAACCACCATCTGAACACAATGTTATGTTAATAAAGATTATGAAGTGGGGAGGGCCTGTGGATATTAAAGTGCGTTGCATGTCTTCTAGTAGTTTAAGGAGAAAGGTGCAGGCAATGGTCAACCTGTTGGCGACTCTCAGAGTTAGTTTTTTAGAACTTGTACCCGTCGCTCAGTGACCACGAGGACAACTGCATCCTTGTGTTTCTACAACAAAAAGGAAACTTGATATAAATAAGAAGCATATTCTTCCAGGGGGAAATGTAAAAGTCAATTTGCAACAAAGGAAACATGTAAAACAGTGCTTGTATAATACCCCCTGATGACCCACTAGAAGGACAGAGGAGAAACACGTGTTGAGGTAAAAATGCTTCTTTTTTGCTTAACGATTGATTAGGTTGGATTAAAGTCCATTCATCGTACTACTGCCTCAAAGTGCTTTCTTAAGTGTGACAGCTGTCGCAATTACTATATGCCCCCCGTGTGCTACTACATGTCTTCTAGTAGAGCTTCTGTCACTGGTGTCACTGCACGGGGTATTGTCTGCGATTATGTTACTTTTAGAAATCTAAGTAGAAGAGAAGAAAAAGCACTTCGTGCGTGTGATCTAGTCGTCGTGTTTGAACATCTCCCTTTACAAGCACTTTTGCTTCATTCCAAATGTTGTCCTTAGTTTACGGAGGCCGTGGAAGCACGAGCAGAGATTACTTACGAACGAATAATCATTTCATTCACATGAGCGCCATAGACGGGGCATTTGCAAGGAGCACAGATAATGACGATGCAATCCGTCAGACTGCAATTGTTACAATCAGTGAAATACCTGCAGTATACAGGAGGGGGCAGCAGTACATTAAATATAACAACAATAATCACTTGTAAAGTTGTCTTTATCCCCAAAGGATTTGAAGAACTGTTCCTCCATGCACAGAACCTGTTCTGAGGAAAGTCTGTTTCACGCGGGGACTGATCTATGCGCTTTATTCAGACTATTGGAGCTGGAAAGAGTGTCCCCGATGGTGTAATTCTGTGTGGGGATGTCGCAGTGGGCAGAGTTGTGACATTTGGTGGTGCAGGTCGACCTGCACCTACATTCTTCAAATGCGCCCTCGTTTACTTGTTCCCAAGTTGAGGGCACGAGTGTGTAATTGAAACTTAAATACTGCATGATACATCTTGAGGCATTGGTAGCAAGTACGCGTGAAGCTCTGCTTTGGCAGGATGTTTATGTAGTGTAGGACCCACGCTCTATTCGCATGGGCCTAGGCTCTGGGTCCCAATACATCGAGCAAGATATATTCATTAAGTCACAGTGTTTTTTTTTGTGCTACCCACGACCATTCTCACAGGCCTTACTAGTGTCCATCAAAACTGCATTTTATCCAAAGTGGCCTTTCGGAATTATAACATAGGCATTCAAGTTCCACGTAGATCTATGAAGATACTAAACCTGACCCCCTGGAATGAACCCACTCAAATGGCTTCCAATACCCAGTTCCCCCCTTTTTGCACAGCGTTCCTTTGCTGGCTAGTTAGGCGCCGCTGTATGCATCGCTGACATGCGTGAGTACACGATTCTCTTCTACTGCACAGCAGCAACTTGCCTGTACAATAGCTGGCCAGTATGAATGTGTTAAAGCTAGTAATGCAGACAAACCACTGTCCACTTTTCTCACCAAATTCATACTCAGAAAATGTGCTGAAACAGAGCTCTAAAATTAAGTGCGAAGCCCTAGCATTGTTAGTTATATCATTTTCTGTACCTGCTCCATTTAGAAACACAGGACTCCAATGCAATATGATGTGAGCCTAAAAGCCAAGACTTGCTGACAATTTCAAACTTGGCATGAGACAACTTGTGGCTCTGCCCAATAGGTTGGATACTTCCAAAACCTAGACACAATGCAGAAGAGCCTGTGTGCAAAAGATGCACGCTTGTAGTTATTGTATGACACAGACATGTTGCTTCTTGTTGTGTATACCGTGCCTAACCTTTTAAGTTTGTATGAAAGCTAAAACAGTTTTTTTTTCCCCAAACAAGCAAACATACACATGCACCAGCTGTCAGAAATAGTTCTGTACAGAACTGAGCATTGGGCAACAGGGCATGGAGTGTAGGCCCTGCCTCTTATGTCACATTTTTGGTGACTGCCACAGAATTGAAGGAATACATTACTACTAGCTTTAGCCAGCATATCATATACTGACAAAGCTCTCTCTGTCTCTGTCTCTCTCTCTCCCTCTCTCTTTCACCCGCTTTCTCTCTGCTCAGTTTCATTCTCTGTCTCTTCCTCTATCTCTATATCTCACACTGTATAGGTCTGTCCCTCTCTCTCGCTCTCTCTGGAGCACACTTTCTAGAGCCACTGTATCCGTTACTGACAGCAGCGTCACAGATAAAGAGACGCAGACCGTGAAGGCGGGGGCGGCTGTGTTTTTTATGGTTAAAAGTGGAACGTGAGCAGCAGCGACAGATGCATACTGCGAGTTGGGAACTAGCCTCGTATATATAAAGAAATACATTGTCATTGAATGCATCCTGCAGGAATGTCACCATCATTCTGATGGCACATTGCTCTGCAGACTGGAAGGTGAGGGTGGCACAAATAGGCTTTGCTTTGCAGTGGGTGCTGAGGTTCTGATAGACCCTTTAATAGATTAGAGGACCAGGTTGCAGGGACTGCAGCTGTGATTGGAATGTTCTATTTTTGTTATTTATTAGTGTTTGTGCACACTGTCACAAATGCAGAGATTTAGCAGCACTACTAAACAACCAATAGCCACCAGGCAAAAATTAAACATTTTCCCAGTACTCACAGAAGAAACCGATTATTGGTTTTAATATCCCTTTCCCAAAAGGAGGACATTTTCAGCAAAAGAAGCAATTAAAAAGGAAAATGAGGTATTAGTACTAATACTGTAAACCGTCTCCTTTTACTATTTTGCTGCATTCATTTCTAATGAGGACCTCTAGTATTTATTGAATTCAAAATAAGAATGTTACACTTGTTTCACTGAGCAAAGCACATTATCAAAACCTAGAACAACGATCAAAATTATTTTCTGCTACAAGATTATCATCCTAAAACGTGTTGTTTGATGCACTTCTATTTTTCTATTTTGAAAGAAATCAACTATAGGAAAGAGTAGGGAGACAAATAGCACCAATTAGGTTTCCTGGCTGCTGTGCATACAATCAGAGAACATTTTCGGAATATGGGAATAATCACACATCTTTATATCTGCCAACTGTGACTGTGGTAACTGGGTTGCATGCTTAAATTAATTAGTACATAATGCACACTGGGAATTGTGCTCATTCTATTTTTTACAACACCCTAACATTAAATTACATATAAAATGTGACACATATATATTCAGTCAGCCTCAGAATTTGGATGTGAAATTAGAATGGCTGCTACAAATGTCATGCCACTGGGTTTGGGAGTTTTGCAGAACTTTAGAAAAGGAATATCCCGGGAGGGGAATCGGATGCACACACATCCTTAGAGAATTCTGTATACATACACATACAGTAGAACGCAGCACCCTGGTGTGAGGATTCTCACTTTGAATGGGTGCGCTCCTTTGATACCTGGGCCCAGGACAGCTGCCTGTTGTGGGACTGTCTCTGGAGGAGGGCGTTACCTACCCTGGCAACGACATCAAAGAGGCATGGCCATCCAGGTGCCTTTCCTGCCCGTTTGCAGGCTCAGCCTGTCTGGCCAGAATACACATCACATTCAGAAGCTTAGCTGACTCACAGGTGCCGACACATGTACGATATCAACTAGAATGTGATTGCATTGATCATGAGTATTGCCATGCACCATACCTTAATGTAGATGTAGCTTGCCTGTAGAGTTTACCCTGCCACCAGCCTGGGCTACGTATGATCAAAATAGTCACTGCAGTTGTCAAATGGATACATATGACCTCTGAAGCTGCCATGTGCCACTGGTAGATCAGGTGCTGCAGATCAGTAGAATGATACAGCAAGGCACATATACACATTATGATTTTGGCATGGAGCTCATGAAAGGGGAATCAGATCAGCAGATTACGCTTTCAGAGATGGAATTGGCTGCATCATTCTACCTACCTATATTTATAAAAGTCAAAGTGTGTTTGTGGCTTCGCTTGGCGTATGGGAGGCAAAGGCGTATGAGAGGCGAATGTACCTGAGAGGCGAAGGTAAAGGCAGGTAGCATTCCAGAAGTTTCCGAATTGGTGCAGCATCAGGTGAAATTACTTTTCCAGCGGATGTTTGCGAGATGGTGCCATCGGTTACAGAACTGATACATAAAGTATATCCAAACATATCAACAAATTACAAAAATCATGAGTGGCTGTGTGAATTCTGTCAATGGAATTAGTAATCAGATTCAGGATATGCTTCTGGGCAGTTACTGAGTACAACTCAATCGATACAGCAGTGGATGCCAACAGAGCCGTAAACTATCCAACAGAATTCCTCAACTCACTCGACCCCCCAGGGAATGCCACCACATCACCTTCGACTGAAAGTTGGGTCACTCATCATGCTGCTTCGCAATCTCGACCCACCTAGGCTATGTAATAGCACAAGGTTATGCGTTAAAAAATTGCTGCCCAGCATAATTGAAGCAACAGTGTTGACCGGGAAGGTAAACAAAACATTTTGTTTATTAACAAGCTTTAGAATGAACGTGTACTTTAGTAATATTGAACTTTAGGTTCATAGTTGTTGGCACCATCATGCTGCTTAGAAATCTCCATGTTGCTCCCGCGTACAGTTTTACGTTTCAGAATGAGTTTCTAAGAAAAACAATACATTGTGTTGTGTGGTCTTTATAAGAAACCATTTTTAAAATAATTAATAATCGAACAATGCAGTGAATTATTCTTTTCACCTTTCTTATGGAGTCTTTCCGAAAAGCGTAAAGCTATATTAAGGTATTTTTAAAAATAGTACCTATGAGAAAATAAAATCCCGGCCAACGCTGGGTATATCAGCTAGTTAATCAATGAAAATCTGAAAAGTCAGGGCTTCCACACCCTTGCTAGATGGCAATTCCTCACAGACCCACCTTTTGAACTCATGCCAAATGTTAACTGTCAGGTGCTTTGATCAAAGACTGGGAAGTTGAGCTTCCTGCATATGAATGCTCACTGCTTGGCCATTAGGCTCCTGGGTTTTGTCATCACCTGTTGGTGCCAGGCATAGTGTTAACTTTCAGAGGTTTCTCTTGATTGCTTCACATAGATCAGAACATTTTTATTTACCACTTTTGTTGGATCCTTCTAAATGCATAACCTGCTACAGAGGGTTTCCTTGGGTTCTCATAGGCAGATATCCACACCTTCATAAATGCATAGATTGCGGTGCTATTTAGCAATGTTTGGTGGGTATTTGTATGTGACATGTTTAGTGCCTGGATCAACCCAAACTGAGCCAATCGGATACATTTCTGACATTTTCCATCAAACCACATGGTGTTCTCAGGTATGCTGATCCTTCGTCGCTATTGTGGTGGTGCAGTTGCCATTAGTTGCTTGCGTACAATTCTAGTCCAGGGGTAGGTCTGTGCTTTTGAAGGATTGTTTTAACATGAAATCTTTCTGTGATGGTGAACCAGCCTATATCTATTCTGGCTCGATGTGGTGTGTTTTGGATCAATTCAATGCTGAGCAAGCTTTTTGGTTTTAGAGAATAAGATATATCAATATATTAGTGCACCTGGTGCAGAAAACTCTTTGCAACATGCAGGTTTGAATCTCGGTAGGAACTGCTCAGCATGTTGTCCTGCTAAAGTTAATAAAATAAATACAGTTGAAGTGGGCAGTTGTGGAATTCCATTGCTTGCCAGATGAGTTATCACATATCAGGCACGCCTGGGTCATCTTTTCATCATTGCTAGGTAAGGAAAGTGAGAACCACTGCGATGTAAACCATTACAATGTAGGGATGTTATGGTGCATGTGGATCTCCTAAAACCTACACTGCTGGGCGTGGTCAATCACAGATTAAGTTTGTATGGCACAACATGTCGTCCTGCAGAGATTATTCTATCCGTACCACTTATATTAGTGATTTACCAATGGGGAGAGTCTGGAAGGCAATTACCTGAAAGGCTAGTAGAGCTGGAGCAGAGTCAGTCACATGTCAAGCGTGCATGATGCAGCCATTGACATGCCATTCAGATGGGTAGTATTGTAACCTTTTGGGTTCATGGCAGCGATATAACATGTCCATAGTAAAGGTTTTGTAAGGATTATTTCTTTGTCAGCTAAAACGGAAGAGTATATTTTGCTTTCCCTATAAAGCAAACTGCCAGCTAGGAGCCGGTAGTGCAGCAAAGCAGCACTTTGCTTTCTTTAGACATCTGATGACACTAACACTCTGACCTTCTCAGTCCACTGGTTCCATAAATCCTGAAACTCTCATTAACTGAGCTTGAATCAATGACCGCAACCTATAAAAGAGCAAGACGTGTTTTGAGCTCCGAATATCTGATAACCCGTGCCTAAACGTAGAGATCATATTTTTTGGAAGATATGAAAGAAATCTCGGTTTTCAAACTACTTGGGCATATTCTGATGCTGGCCATCCATCTGGTGATGGAAAAGATTTTAGCCCTTGTGATCAAGCTGGAACATGAGTATGTTCAGCATAGAGGTGACATGTATCTGGCCAGTCATGGTCAGGGCTGCCTATACTTTCATGTAGACATGGCATAAGCAGGAACAGAACCTATCCTGCATACCACTAGGAACCTGCTGCTCCCCTGTACTGAAAGTGGCCAAGGCCTACTGAACCCACCGCCTCAGGTCCTCGTGCAGCCAAATATCGAGACCTTTTTATTGGGGCACACCCATTCCTCACATGCGGACCTCTGCCACAAACCCTTTCCTCAGGAAGTTCACTGTTATTGCCATTGCAATTTTTAAAGAGTGCAGCCCCCTTCATAATTAAATCAAATCATATTTTGGTTAGTTGCCATTGCATGACCTGTGCGGGTCATTATATATCTGAAATGTATGAAGAAGCATTTTTAGATACTTGATGTCTACTGTTAACAAACACTTTATGTCCTTAATATTTTATTGACCAACTAAAAGTCATGTTGCTTCTTTGCATTTTAGGCTACCAAGATGAATTTGCGGTTTTTACAGTAGAGCGTAGGAGACTTGCACACTGAACGCTTGTCCACTAACCGAACGAATCGCACCAGCTTCCTCTTCCTGTTCTGCATCCCCTTTTCTGAGTGAAGGAGAAATGTGAGCCTGTCCTGTTCTTACCACAGTGCACGGTGTACTCTTCAGCATAAAAGAGCGCTTCCATTGACATGACAGAGGACTGGATTGTGGGCTACTCTGCAGTTTTACCTCCTTCTCCACCTCATGATTTATAAATTAGCTTAACATCATTTGAGCTGATCAGCTCCATCTAAGCCCTGTTAGTCTCGTCTCTCACTCTTTCTTTCCCAGGTTCCACTTGCTCACCCTTTCATTGGGAATCTTCTTCTTATTTTTTTATTTGATTGTTTAAAACGTGGACCTAGCTCGGGAGCAGCAGAGTGCTGCACAGGATGTGGGTAGCCAGCGTATGGCTGGCATCTTTTAATAGTGCGTCGGGTCTGTGTGTCCATTGGGATGGTTCCATGTGATTTTGCCGAATTAAATTACAGAGAATGATTTAACAACAAAACTTTTATAATGAAAAAATATCCCCCATCATGCTCCCCTTTTACCTATGCTTTTAAACCCACCCCAAACCCGTGCCCACCCGTTTTAACCCCTTACCCTACACCACATATATATATATATTTTTTAAATTATATTTTTCCATTACTAATGTTTCATTATTAAAGTCATTCTCTGTTTTTTATTCGTTACAATCACTGGATATCCTTTGGGATTAGTTCTTGCTCAGATATGGTTGAGAAAGCCATTATTCGTTAATGTCCCAGGTCTAGATTCGTGCCCATGGCCCCGCTTACTTACGGTGTCTTTCCCATTTAATTCTCTGTCCTGCCTTCCAGCATCCATTGGGTTCCTAACACTGTTGTTGTAGAGCAATGCAAGCTAATGTATAATTCATGACGCGCCAGCAGGTGACCGCGAATGCCTTCAAGAATGTCACTTTGTGCGTCTTCTGATTTGACATCCCGGCAACATGTTGTCAGTGTGTGACAGATGTTTACCAGACAAAAGATACGGTTATCATGCGCCATAGATAATTAATGCGAGGTGTACAATTTATTTGAATAGCATGGACCTTACCCTGGAGAAATCATCAAGTTCCTTTCACATATTAATATCAAGTTGAATGCCTTGATTAGACAGATGTTAACCCCTGGGGATTTAAACCACAGGGCACTAGTTGTTACCCCACCGAACACAAGAGCGCATCTAGGTACTTTATTTATGGGAAACAACCTCATCAATATGCAATTAGCTCAATAACAATACAGAAGCACCATAACCTTAATAGGTCAGGAAGTATGAGCTGACTTGCCAAGTCTGATTATGTACAAGGATAACTGTACTCCTTTTGACTTTCGTTATAAAATAGAAAAACAAAAAACAGAGAAAACATTAAGACGTGACTACATTTGTGATCTTTGTTGGATTGCAAATATGTGACCAGCACTAATGTAAACATGCTATTTCAGTCCAGACGAGACATCTTTTGATTTAAAAGATTGTTTTACAAGTAGAATAAGCAGGTCTTCATACAGTCACTACAGGTATTTATTGGCTGCCTGGGTGGTACTGCAAGTCAAATGAAGATACAATGGGCCTCATTACAAGTCCGGCGGTAGCCGTGCTGGAAAAGCCGGCAGGCTGCCGCCGGACCCGGAATGAATTACCACCTCAGTGATTGCCGGAATCACGAGGGCATTACAACCCCGGTGACCCGGTAATTCCGGAGGTGTAATTCCGTTAATCCCCATTCCCATGGAGTCACAAAGGACTCCATGGGGATGGGGACACTGGAAACACTGGCACCGTAAATAACGGTGCGGGTGTTTCCATTTTCGTCTGCAGGTGGGTGGCGTTACTCCCGCCAAGTCAGACCTGGCAGGAGTGACACCACCCGCCTGCAGAACTCGTAGTCTGCCGGTCCAGAGACAACGGTGGCGGCGGGTTTACCACCACCGTTGTTTTCCGGACCTGCAGGCTTGTAATGAGGCCCACTGTCTTTTCTTCCAGGTTTCACCCTGTTCACAAACAATCACAGAATAGGATGCACACATTTAAGGCCGTCACCCACCATGACCCCAATCTGGAGTTTGAGCGACTAACCCAGGAAATCTCTGAGAAGGGATCCGGTGCACCACAGATCTGCACTGGCTTGCCAGATATTTTGGTCTAGGATTCCCAGGTTCCCTCGACCTTGACTATGCTTCTTAATGATAGGAACTGTACTTCAAAATGGACCCAACCCCCTGCTGTGCACCCACCAGTGAATAAACAGCCCGGAAGCTGGGCTACT
The DNA here is from genome assembly GCF_040938575.1 of Ambystoma mexicanum. NCBI lineage: Eukaryota > Metazoa > Chordata > Amphibia > Caudata > Ambystomatidae > Ambystoma > Ambystoma mexicanum. The sequence goes on along the minus strand of NC_090933.1, from coordinate 966,744,547 downwards.
GGAACACTCCAGACCTAATTTGTGGAAACTCCAGTGTGGTAAATCAAGTTTAAATACCAAGCCTAAACGTTTATTGCGAGGTTTGATCTCTGATTAAGAAATCCAGGGGATTTTAACAGTGTTGATCAGACATAAAATACATTCATGTCGAATTCAGATTCCTAAACTGGCAATAATCCATCTGCCTTTTTTCTCTATTCGCTTCCATGCATCCTCTGATTCCCTTATCATTCTCCCGTCCTGTCTCTCCATCATCTCCATTTGCCTTTTTCCTCTCTTCCTTTCCATGGATGCTCTGATTCCATGATCTTTCTCCGCCCGTACCCCAACCGTCTCCATTTGCTTTTCCTCTTTTCACTTCCAAGCATGCTCCGATTCCCTGATCATTATCTAGTCTGTCTCTCGCTCGTCTCCATTTGGCTTTATACTCTGTCCCCTTCCATGCATGCTCCAATTCCCTGATCATTCTCTAGTCCCATTCTTTCATCATCACCATTTGCCTTTTTCACTCTTCCCTTCCATGAATGCTCTGATTCCCTGATCATTCCCTAGCCTGTCTTTCGCTCGTCTGCATTTGCCTTTATATTTTGTGCCCTTCCACGCATGCTCCGATAGCCTTATCATCATCTAGTCTCATATTTCCATTGTCTCCATCTGCCGTTTTCCTCTGTTCCCTTCCATGCATCCTCTGATTCCCCGATCACTTCGTAGCCCTGTCCCTCAATTGTCTCCATTTGCCTTTTGCCCTCTGTTCCCTTTCATACAAGCTCTGATTACCTTATCATTTTCTAGTCTTATCTCTCCATTGTCTCCATTTATATTTTTCCTTTGTTCCCTTCCAAGAATGCTTTGATTCCCTGTTCATTCCCTAGTCCGGTCTCTCCATCGTCTCCATTTGCTCTTATCCTCTGACCACTTTCATGAATGCTCCGATTGCCTGATCATTCTCTAGTCCTGACCCTCTATCATCTCCATTTCTTCATTGTTCCTTTCCACGAATGCGCAGATTCCATGATCATTCTCTAGTCCCATTCTTTCATCATCTCCATTTACCTTTTTCTCTGTTCCCTTCCATGCATGCTCTGATTCCTTGATACTTCCCTAGTCCCGACTCTTTTTCATCTCCATTTACCGTCATCCTCTCCACTTTTTCATGCATGATCTGATTCCCTGATCATTTACTAGTTCCGTCTCTCCATCGCCTCAATTTTCCTTCATTCTCTGTTCGCTTCCACAAATGCTCTGATGCCATTATCATTCTCTAATCCCCTCCCTCCATGGTCTCCATTTGCATTTTTCCTCTTTTCCCTTCAATGAATACTCAGATTCCCTGATTATTCTCTAGTCCCTTCCTTCCATCATCTCAATTTGCCTTATCCACTATTCCCTTTCAGCAATGCCCGATTCCCAAATCCATCACTTTACGGAGACAGATAAGGATGAATGGAAAGAGTCGACCGATTGGTAGCGGTTATCAGTGAGGCTCTTTCCTGTCGTCAAACTGTAAGGCCCAGCCTGAGCTGCTTGGTAAAGCGTATTGCAACATGAAGAATCATTTTGCAATACTTTTTTAATTTTTCTATAATCAACTTCAATACTGCAAAGTTGCCTTTTGCTGATAAAAAGCAGTGGGGAAAATTGCAGGCATCTTTTGAGGAGAAGAGATAAATAAACCCTAAAAGGATGTGACTATCAAAGTAGTGGTTTGTCTGTTATAGACTTGGCCTTGCTCTCATGAAGCAAAAGAACAGTCTTAGTAGAACTGTGGAGGCAGACTCAAAGGGAGATTCCATAAATATACAGGGCCCTTTCTTGATATTACTATAAATATTTTGCCATTTTACTTCCCATTGCTTTAATCAGTTGCATTGGGCCTCATTACGAGGTTGGAGGTAGCCATGCCGTTTATACCGGCATGGCTACCCCCAAACTCGGGTCCGGGTCCCGCGAAAGGGTAATTACCGGGCCATTCCGACCTTGGCGGCCCGGTAATTCCCCTTTCGCAGGACGGGACCCACAGCCGGTCCGTCCCCATTCCCATTTGAGCCCCCATAGGGGAGGAGGTGACCACATTCCTCAAGGACGAGTGCATGGTGGCGTCAATCCAGGATTCAAAGCGCAAAGAATTTCTAGAAACGAGCGAGGGCCAGTGGAAATAAGAAACCAACAAAGATCCCACAATGGTCAGGCTCACCGAATGCATTCGGAAGGGCTGGCCGGAGGAAAGGGCCATGCCGAGGGCATGAGGATAGTGGAAAGGGATGGAAAAATGTTCGAGGCAGAAGGATTGGTAATCAAGGGTGACCAAGTGGTCCCAACATGAGAAACATATATTATGTGGGGCCCATTCAGGACATTTAGGAGGCACCATGACACAGTGTCGGGTGTGAGAAGCATACTGGTGGCCTGCCATGTATCAGGACATATGCATGATGATTGATAGATGTCCCGAGTGCTGAAACAGTGACTAAAGGTTAAAGACAAGACAGGCACCACTAATGCCCACAGAAGTCCTAGAACGAGTGCGGCAAAACTGGGGTTTGGAGTGGTCATGATTGACTATTTATCAAATTGGGTGGAAGGCAAATTTGTGCCAAATATCACCACCACGACTGTGATTGAGGTGTTAACAGCAGAGTTTCAGAGGGAAGAACTATCAAAAGACATTGTTATGGACAATGGAGTGCAGCTGGCCTCCTGAGAAATGGAGACCTTCATGAAAAAAAAACAATGTAAGACAGATCAGTAGCACTGTATCACACCCAGACCAATGGACTGGTGGAAAGGACGAGCTGATTTATCAAAGAGGCAATACAACTGGCCCCAGCGTCCAGCTTGAACCTATTTAAGACAGTAAATGAAGCCAATGCATTGCTTCGCTTGACCCCCAATGGCATCACCCAGGTGTTGCAGTTACATATGCTAAGGGGAAGAAGAGCGGCGTCCATGCTTGTACCTCCTTGGTTGTCATCTATAAGGGAGGACGAAGAGGTGGATATGGAGGATGTATTATGAAGGATAAAGAACAGCAAGAAGCAGATGAAGAAATGTAGTGATCAATGAAGAGGAACCCAACGTGGAGGAGCAAGAGGGGGCGATAGGGTCAAAATCCAGTTGCCACAAAAAGACCAAGTGTCTGGGTCCAAGTTCAGTCGATCAATCAAAGTAGTGCAAAGAGGAATCAAGCATGTCTGCACCCAAGATGGCTGCAAATGGAACATGGAATGAATGGCAATGTTTGAGAAACATCGGCTACAAGAGAGAACAAGACCAGCGACATGCACACGAGAGGACCACGACCAGGCTGCAACAGGGGATCCAGCTCTGGACCCTCATAGGGTGCCCCTGATAAAGTCTGAGATGGACCCAGAGCAGCTAGACCTAAGTACTGAAGAAACCAATGTGCCAGCAGACGATGGGGATAAGAAGAACCAGCCCAGGAGAGATTGGAGGAGACCAATGAAGTATAATGAATATGTAATGGAATAAACTCTCTGAGTGTCCACCAAAGGGAGGTATGTAGGGAGCACTCGCGAAACTCAGCAGCCCGAGGTCTTGCGAGATGTGCTTCACAGTAAGCGTGGCAAGCAAACTTCAAGCCGGCCGTGAGACCGAGAGCAAGCAGCTCCTGGCACTCCTCCAGGTTTCATAAAAAAACACTTTTGAACAAATGAAGTTTTTTAAAAATGATTTGTTATATTTTAGGTGTTTATTCTCAGTCACTGTGCATATTTCTATTTTTGTTAGTAGTTTCTGCCCATTAGCCTGCCTGATTGAAAGGCATGCTAGCTTCTCCTTTCTCTTGAGGGACAACTGGGTACTCTGTGCTATTCCCCTTCAAATTCATGTCCACAACTTGCTTCCGTTTTGACTTCATTATAATGTTTCCTCCCTTTATCTTTTTTAAAATACATTTCCCACTGATTACTTTTGATTTGAACATGGTTTTTACCCTCAGATATTTTGTATACAAAAAGTTATTTTTGCAACAGTCCAAGATGTTTTCTCTCAGAAAACGTTACCTGTCACTCACATTTTGAGACAGAAACACCAATGGTTTCATAAACATTGTCAAATGTTGCCTTCTGCGGATGGATAAAATAAACTAAGATGCCACAACACACACTCACATTTTCATTCTCACGTGTGTGAATTGGGAGGCAACCTCAGCAAGGCGTTCATTGATTTCATTCCCATTTACCTATTCCTAGTTGGTGGGTGAGAGCCTCTGAAAGCAATGTACATGCAGGAACTGTGCATACATATCCGCACATCCTGCAGATACCAGGTGGCTCTTCGGTGAGCGGAATCATCAGTTATCCGCAGGATATGTAGAGATTATCTGCATCGCCCCATTCCTGGGACATTCCCTTAGAACACCCATGGGTGAGGCCATCGGGAGCCTCACATAGGATTGCTATAAGTGAATGGGTGGTAAGTATAGGGACGGCAGCAGTCGGGTGAGACCTCTTTTCCCTCAAGGAGGCGTCCTTTGCAGGGTTCCTCTCCAAGGATCTGTATCCCATGGCAATATCTCAACCGTTGGGTGCATCAGCCGTGGGGCTACCCGTTATGCCGGCCACAGTAAGTTGCACAGGCTGAGTGTAAGGGCACTACCAACACTTCCCCCGTGCTTCAAGGACAGCGGTGCTGCATGAGCAATTAGTTAAAGGTTCTATCTATTCATGACGCACTGGGTTTCCCAGCTACACCAAAGATATCCTGGTATGGAAACTTTCAGCCTGTGGCTAAACACACGCAGAAAGCGGAACAGAAAAAGTCTACCTAAGCAAACTAAATAATAGAGAATACAAAGGACATGAAGGATAGATAACAAACCTGGTATTCGCTTCTATTAGAAGCATTTCCTCACAGGACAGAAGCTCAAAGCTGGCATGGATCGCTTGATCAAGTGAGCTGTCAAATGCGAGTGGGCACTGAGACTCTACAACTGTAAGACAGCACAGGAAATGTATTGTATCTAGTGTCCACATATCTGGTTACAGCGGTGCTGGGATTTCACTGTAATACATCAACAGGCATTCATTGCTGTTGCTACTTAGCCACCTAACAATATAATAAAAGGCCAGATGTATGTTTGTCCTGTATTTTTGTCTGATGCGTTCGCAGAGCCTCGCCTGTTGTCACCGCTAGAGGGAGCGGTTGCCTTGGATATATAGTGGTCCTACTGTGTTAATGAAAACCTGCACTTTGGCCCGTGTACAGGCTCTTACACTAGTGCTCTATATAGCAATAAGCACACACTACTGGCGGATTGCTGTCTTTGCAAAGAACTAACAAAACACCAGTTAAACTGTGGGCAATGCCATTTTACAGTCTGAATATAGTAGTCAAAACTTAGGAGTCGGGATACAGAGGAGGTGAACCGCAAAGTGGTCCCATGGGAAATTGAGACATCGCTCTAATGAGTCCCTAAACTTAACAATATTTCTGGTGGCATCAAAGAAGTGTCAGCCATGGCCAAAGAGGCATAAGACACTAAGGAACCTTTGAAACGGGTGTGGCCTTGACACACTCCTTCGAGTTTTCCAAACTATCACAAAATATAGCTTTCATGCAAGGGAGACAAATCGAAAAAAGGCATTACATACCATACCTATAATCAGTAGTCAAGAACATGTGATAAAGCTAAAAGTTGAAATACAAAAAAGAAATATAAAAATAGGTGAATGCATGTGCCAATCCTGGCAGGACGCAGGATAGCTTAGGAGCAATCGGTTTGTCTTGGAAGCAAGGCAACGCAGCGCAACACACAGTCGTATTCCGATCCTGCACTTAGAAACCACTCGCTGGTATGAAGCGCGTTATAAATGAACTATAAAATCCTTATAAGATTGTGCAGGGTTTTAAGTCCCTGGCACAGGGGTATATTCGTACCGTGCAGGTCAGAGTTTCCCATTCCAGTTAAATAGCTCAAGGGGTTAATGTGTCCTCTGCAGTGATCTGTGTGTAACTTGCAATTCTCGCTCCTTCCACCCAAACCAAAGTAGAGTTTTGGACTCGCTCTCAATTTTCCAGTCCACCCTCAAAAACTGAAAACATATGTACTCTAATTTCACTGCCCACTTGAGGCCCTGGGGTGCTGGTTGCAATGGGGCAGCTGCAGCGATGGTGGCAGAAGCTGAATACCCTCCAGTACTATCTTATCTAGTATAACGGAGCACAACATGTAAAAACAGCTACCGGGAGAAAGTTATTTTCTTGTCCCACTTTCCAAACCTTTCCCCAGATATTCTAGGAATGGAGTTTGTTATATGAACCCAGAATTGTGCTTGCTAACATGCATATTTAAAAAAACGAAATAGGTAAGGGAAACGTCTAATTTATTTGCACACCAGAAGAGACTGTTTATGGTCTAATAACACCTTTGCTACCTGTAATTGCCAATTCATCATTTTGCCATGGAATTTCATACAGACTAAAAGAAACGTAAATGCTCGCTGGTATTATTTTGAAGTAATGACAGGCTATTAAAAAAAATAAGAGCATGGCCATCCACATCGAAGGAGGGTAGGCAAGGAGAAGGGCAACTCCTGGATGTTCCTTTTAGACACTGAAAAGTGCCACCTTACTCAATGCAGTGCATATCTGCTCCAATTAAACTCCACGCAAACACTGTAAAACACTGGTGGAACCTTGGGCACCACAGCACTGGAACGTCATCCACATCAATTCTAACCAACCCACACAGCATCCCCTACATGAACAGAAGCAAGTGATCACCAATGTCAGCTCTGCAACCACACGCACAGCTAACATTGCAGACATCACCATCTACGATTAGATGCACTCTTCTTTACTGAAACCTTGTTGACCCCCACTTCTGTCCACATCCTGGATGGTCTCATCAGCAACAAGCATATAATTTAACACAGAAATTGACCTCTCATGACCAGTGCAGAGCTCGACATCATCCACAAGCCATCCTTGCACTGCATCAGACTGTAAGAAGCAACCATAAGCTCCTCCAGTCAAAGGACTGTCCAGCCATTTCACTCTCTCACTCACACTGTGTGATGAATCAACTTCCAGGGCACCAGTGGTCCAGGGATGAATATCAGTTTCTAAACCATCAATCAGCCCCACACCTCCAGCAGGGATCCAAACAGATTGGAAACACAAGTAAATTATAAGCCTCCTTGTCCAATTTTTGGTAACATGGATGGAACGACAGGCTTATCTCTGCAAGGTCGTGGATTATTGGTTAGTTGCAACACAGCAAAAATACAATTATTACCAATGATAAAAGGGGAATGTCCAGTCAAGGTTGTATGCAAATATCTACTTTATTATTATTACAACAGATAGTTCTAGCACAGTACAAAATACAACCCACCCTGTAAAGGAGCACAGGGGACGGACAGTTTCGCAAAGGAAAGGGAAGCACTCTAGATACTGATAGGAGGGTAGTCGGTAAAGCAATCAGTCTTAACTGTTCAAGGTTATTTGGTTTCAGCACCAAGGGAGCAAGAGGTCGTAAATGTCACTAGGGACCTTCAGAGAAGGACCAGGGGAACAGAACCACAATGTACCTGGTGCTTGAGATGATTTTGATGCTCGACTGCATCGAGTCGGTTCCAGGATGCTTTGCAGATCCTGCGCAAGAGTTGAAGACGGGAGACAGCAGTGGGTATCAGGTGGCAGGCAGTTCGGCAAGCGAGGCTGGACCGACGGCTGCAGGATGGCCTACACGGTGGCTCAGGGTCAAGAATCATTGTCTCGGTGCTGGTTGGCGCATCTGGAAGGCTGACCGAGGCATCTCGGACTGCAGAGTGACAACAGTGGTGCAACCGGTCGCGGTTTGAGGGTTTGACTGCCTTGAAAATATCCTTAAAAGATGGACGCTGATTGATGCTTTTTGTGGCACTCCTAGCCTTGTCCTTTGTTCAGAGACTCAGTGGCACTTCCCACCAAGGAAGCCTGCTGGCAGAACCTAGCAGGGCATGCTGTGTGCTGGCTGGGTACTAGTTGTGGAGCTGCTGGATGGGTCCTCTGAGTCCGGTATCTCCCTCTGTTCCCTGGGAGATGCTTAGGGGCGGGATCTTGCTTCCTCCTTGGAAATCCTGGCCTTCTTTCACTGGCGGAAGCTGTACGACAGATTGTACCTTTAGCCAGGGTCCAAATGAATCCTTCTTACTCCTTTTGAAGTCATTGGATGATCTGCCAAAAGAGGGGCTCAACCCTCTTTTAATGCCAAATGGGCCCTAGTGATTGGTGCAGGCTAAGCCTACCTTAATGAACCAATCCTGCGTCCCCACCAACAATCTTATGTTATGTGTGTGGTCATAACCAGAGTGATTTGAAACAGGAAATATAGGTGGAGACAACATGTACTTCTAAGTCCCATCCATCTTCCTGTCTGTTGTGGATCAAAGTGTCTCTCTGGTTAATTGAGCTCTCTGTGACTCTTGATCAAAGCGCAGGTCTCCCTTGAGGTTTGTGGCGAGAACAGACTCTGTCTCCATCAAACCACATACTTCTTCCCTCTGAAAGGTAGTTCCCTGCAGGGGTTGCCTACTGTAAACAGTTGTCGCAGGCATGACATTCACTGCTCTTCAAACAGAGGGATGGGAGCTAGCTTCAAGCTGACACATTGCATATCAAAAAGGTGTTGGGGTTTCCTCTCACTTGTATTCTGTGAACAAGCCCCTTCACAGGCATGCTTCAATTAACTCTAATCAGTATGTGCTGCCACCACACAGAACTACAACAGAACAGGGCGGATCCATGGAGCCTTTGATATTTTAATTAGGCTGGTGTTGCCTTCCTCTTCCTGAGATGCTTTGATGTACCTGTGGCTGTCACATTCCAGCTGAATATGACAGGGAGGACTGTGCCTGTAGGCTGTGTCCCCCACAGTACACATGCCTATGTGTTTGTTGTCCGGTGAGCAGAGGAAAATGTGTGCAGATTAGCCCCACACATTTTCTGAGGTTGATCTCCCATCATTCATTTTCATTATGAAACTTAAAAAAAATCCCAGGCAAGTGCACACTCCCCGTGAAGATGGTCGAATTCCTCACACACTGCTTCCTTTAACTTACTCTAGAGACCAACTAAGCCCAACACATCGTAAAGACTTTAACAACCTTGTCACAACAATGTCCTTCAAACATGCCAACATCTTCCTCAGGGACTTCAACCTCCCAGGAAAACTGCCTACATGACTATTAAGGGCACTCCTTTTTGATGGGGTCTCCCTGCAGGGATGACTACTGTAAACATGCAGTCCCAGACATGACATTTCCCTGTCAATCGATACTGATGGTGGGAGCTGGCATCAGGTTGACACAGTGCATATGAAAGGGTGTTGCAGGTTTCCTGTCTCTTTTGTTAGTTTCTGCAGCCAGGCCCCATGTGGGCCCATATGGATTAAACTCTGATTTGTATATGTATGCTTTCCCCAGCTACAGTGATTAACAAAAGGACGGGCAGATCTATGGAGCCTTTGTTATTTAATTAGGCTCGCCATGGCAGGGGGGACGGTTTGGTCCTCCTCCTTCTCCGATGACATGGTGTACTCCTGGCTGTCATATCCCAACTAAATGACAGGGGGGACGGCACCTGTAGGCTGTGTCCACCCAGAATACACAGGTCTATGTGAATGTTGTGCAGTGCGCATAGGAAAATGTGTGCGATTAGCCCCACACATTTTCTGGAGGTTGATCTACCATCTTTTAATTTCATATACAATTTCAAAATACCCAGGCGATCGCCCACCCACCATGCAGATGGTTGAATTCCTCACAGTGGCACAGTAATCAAGTGGCAATAATGGAATTACCACCACCTTTACTACACCACCAAAATGTGACTTTGATGGAAAAGTGGAGGAAAGACTATTATTTAGGTCGAGGTGAGAAAAGTTTGTGTTAGTAAAGTTTATTGGATTACCAAGAAGGTTTACAAAACACGAATGCAGATACAAATACATCAGCATTAAAAACATTAAAACACTCACAATTAATCATAGAACCAAGAAAACAACGTTTTTGAAGACAATTCATTCCAGAGACAACACCATAAATCAATAAATGCAATCATCAAGATCAACAGCTGCCAAAATTACATCCGTAAAATTAACAAGGCAATAAAAGCAGCAACATTATATCAGGAAAGATGCTCAACAACATTTATCCTGATTGACCAGGCATGTCGCACTTCTTGGAGCCGTAGAAAAGGTATGGGCTGTTTTAAGATGCCATATTGTACACGACTTTAAAGAATGTCTAAGCCATCTCGATCCCAATAAGTCACAGCACTGGCAAATAAAACAGGAAATGCATGACTGTTTCATCATGACCAATATCACATGAGCATCTCAAAAAGGACCGTCCAACTACCTCTATTGTCCTTGTAATGAGAAAATAGGGGCTATTTGGAGGCAGAACTGAAATTACAGCATTATCAGTTGAAGAGGATGAAGATGTTTTAAATAATGTTCAAAACCCAATAACAGCTTGCCACTCAGGTAATCAATAGCATGGTGTGTTTCAAGCATATTATCAAGGGTTAAACTCACAATAAAATCCCAGTACGTCCTTTTAAGCAATACTCTATCTTTGGGAAGAGTCAACTTTGTATTGGGCCAGAAGTGAGGCAGATTTAACCAAAGAAAACAAAGGCAAATATGGTTGAACAAAGGTAATCTAATGGCAGCAGTCAACAGGTGTATCTCTTCAAGAAATACCCTTCAGGGGCCATTCAGGTGTCTGTCTCAAATATGAATATTAACACAAGGTACTAGTACGTATGTAGGTTGGCCTATAGGAAGGTGTGAATGAATTAAGGTCCTACCCCTGGTCCAAACCTAAGTACCCCTTTGGGGTAATAGCATCTACATATAATTAGTATCCATCATAGTACAACACATCAAGGATAGTCATGCAAATTATTGTAAGTTAAAGACAAAACATTATGTGCAAACATCCGTACAAATACAATCAATAAAACATTTACAAGGTTACATACATATGAAAAACAATCCTTCTTAGTATGAATCAGAATGCAAAATTGCTAAACAGAAATCATGAATGTTAGATAAAAAAGAAAGAAGGAAAAATGGAAAAATCAATGAGACATAAACCAAAATAAGGAAATATTTCTCCCAATGTAGAAACATCAACACTGGAAAAAGGTAACAAATACTTTTTTTCAACATTATATGATCATAGTAAGTATCAGTAACACCCCAGTGGGAATATTTGTTCATACACCAATGGGGTGGGGTCTGCCAACGCATGAGGGGGAAGAAAGGGAAGTAAGAAAAATGCTGATATTCCCAAACAACGAATAAGGCTGATTCAATAGACAGTGATCTACGAAAACCAACTGGGATACTGAACAAGTGTTATTGTAGATCCTGGCTAACTGAAAAAACAACAAAACATAAATTGTTGTAAACAAGAGGTCCAATATGGGTCAGATGTTATTCTGAGGGACCTTCAATCCCCTCTAGGCAATATTGCATTTCGGCGGTACCAGCTCCGCCTTCATCAGGGCAGAAATAGCAAGACCCTTGAGCGTGATCCTATGCTACGCTCAACGAAAGAGGTGAGCCCATTGTTGCTTGTTGGACACTGGCTGAATCCTGTATGGTGACAATCGAGTCGGCAGTTGCCTCCCAAGGGAGATTATATCACCAGATGTATATGAGGTCTGTTGAAAAAAGCCAACCTGCGCTCTTGTCTGTAGGAAATACGCAGATTCTATTCCTCACATGCAATGAAAACTCATCTCCATGGACCCGCCGTGTGATATCCCTGAAGAAAAATCAACGGTGTTTCATTTTGGTACTTGTAGCGTTGCTTTCCTAAGCATAATTTCAGGACTACGGGTCCCACAATGCAAAGCTATTCCCACAGTGCCTGAAACAACTGGAGAGGTGGTCCCTTGTCTCCACCAATCACAGGCAGACCAAAGCTTCCAGCTCCTTGCAGTGTCTCAGATATATGTCCCAAATATGAAGGCATTACAATAATGGTTGCACGGCAGCTTGAAAAGGAATGCAATCAGGCTCAGCTTGCTGTGCAATAAGTGGGTGCACATGGATAGATTAGAATTATACAGAGTTAGCATATTTTAATTAGCCTAGCCCCAGAGATTTCATCATACAATGTAGCTGAGAATGCTTCAGATTGGTTTACATGCAGGGCAGAAGATAAGGAAAATCTGGCACAACTTTTCATGGAATTTTCCCATAACACTTGTACAATGGGATCGTTTTTTTTTTTCTTGTACTACCTGTGTAACTCATGTTCCATTTGCAGAGAAACACATTCCTAAATATCCATAAAAAGGAACTTCATCAAGTTTTTCAGGACCAACCTTGAACTTATTCTTCAGGTCTACTTTATCTTTGTTTTGGTAGAACAGATATATAGTTTTGTGTCTGCTCAATGTCAGGTATGTAGCACGCACCTGTGGAATGGTTCAACTTTGCTAGAGCACACAGGATGGTGAGAGGTCATTCTCCGGGATGGTTGTCAACTGCCCCACTGGAATAAAACAGAAGGACAGGAGAACCCTGCAGCGGCTGCCAGGGGAAAAACCCAGGTGGGAAAAATCCTTCAGAAGTCATGGTAGAGGTAGGCAGCAATAGCTTGTGTGAGTAGCAGAACGAGATGCAGTCTGCAAAAGCTTGTATGGTCATAGCAGGGCGAAGTGGAGACTGAAGCAGCTTTTAGGGTCATTTGAAATTAAAAGCAGGGAAGGAACTAGGCAAGGAGCAGAGAGGACTAGGAGGAAGGAACAGGACTGGAAGGAGATAACGAAAGAGCCAGAAGTCCAAGAACAAGAAAGGGAAATAGAACAAGAGAGAGTGTCCGCATGGAAGGACACTAACATGTTCTTTGCGACGTACTGGTCAGAAGGTTCGGTCTTCATCTAAGAAAGTACATTCCCGGTGCGAGTTTCGCTTCACAATGAGCCACCCCATCTTGGAATGATGTCACAGCACATGGGCATCGTGCGTCAATCTTGTTGGCGATCTTGGGATGGGCACAAAGCAGGGACCTGATGCGGTGGCCATAATTGAATGGGCAAGTATGGCATATTTGGTCCAGAAAATACCTGTGCCTCCATTTTCCCTAGATCTTCCAACTGAGAGAATGGCAGTCCATGACAGTATAACCCCTCCCTGGAGATCCTGGACCAAGGACGAGATTGGTGAGGCATCAGGACCGGGGCATGGACATCAGACGCCCATTCCCAGGTCCGATGGCAAGGATGTACCCTTTCCAATCCACCAGGTACTGAAGATGGTTGCGGAAATAGCAGGAATCACAAATGTGTGACACTTCATATCACTGTCTGTGAAACAAACCATTATGTTAGGCTTCAGCTGGTATATGTGGAACACCAATGTACTGTGACAAATAAAGGGGTAAGCCCAGAGAAAAGGCCACAGGATTGATGTGCTTAGAGATTTGAAATTGCTTGAAGCAACAGGGAGCAAGTTTGGATGGCACCAGATGTTTTGGCAGTAAATGGGAAGATAGCCAGAACGAAACTCCCACTACCAACAAATGTTCCTGGCATCTTCTGCGATCAGGATAGGACTTAGAATGTGCCTGCACAAGAGTAAGGCAGGCTGAAGACTTCTTATGATCATTCTGGATACTGGAAATCATCTGTTGAATTGCTTGGAAGTGGGTATCAGCAGGGATGGCAGTTGAAAGCACTTGAGGGTGGTAACCATAAGTGCAGCGGAAGGGACTGGTAGAAATGGAGGAATGCACACTATTGTTGTATGCAAATTCAGCAAAAGGTAAGAGATCCCACCAATTATCCTGAGAGGCAATAACAAAACAGCATAAATACTTTTCAAGGGACTGATTAAGCCTCTCAATCTGACCATTGGATTGTGGATGGTACCCGGAGGTCAGGGTTCTTTATTTGTCCATTCTTCTGCACAAGTGCAACCAAAAACAAGAAACACATTGTGGGCCTCTGTCTGAAAAAAATACATTAGGTAAGCTGTGTACACGGAAAATGTACAATAGGACAGTGTGCCATTTCGGGTGCTGTAGGTAGTCGGGGTAAGGGATTGAAATGTGCCATCTTGGTCAAAGTAGCAATGGTAACCATGATAGCAGTCAGTACATTAGAGGGAGGAAGGTCCACAATATAATCAGTAGAGATATGCTGCCAGGGTTTCTCCAATATAGGCACAAGAATTATTTTCCCCATGGGTTCATGTTGTGGATTCTTGGATTGAAAACAGATCTTACAATCCGAGATGCAATCATACACATCTGTCTTCATGTTTGGCCACCAAAAATGATGATGTATTTTCTCCAGGGTTGCATGAATACCTTTCTGACCAGCAGAAGTGCTATCATGGCACATACTTAGAACTGCTCTCTGCAATTTTGTGGGGACATTCATGTTTTGTCCATGCAACCATAGACCTTCATTTATTTAATTCTTGTCTCAATCAAGTAAGGCTTGTGCATCAGGGTTGTTTGTTTGGGAAAACACAGTTCTGACGCATTGAAGGAAAACTGTGAGAAGAAACGTGAGTGCCTTGGAGAAGCAACTTCTCTAGGGTAGTCTTTGTGGAGGAAGTACACGCTTTCATGGAAAGGAAGTCTGCAGTGATATTTCAGTTTACGGTAAGTAGGTCAATTCTAGGTCGTGTTGTAAGAAATAATGATCCCATCTAGCTTTTTGGCTTTGGCAACGTTGAAATTGTTGTAGCACTTGCAGATTTGGATGGTCTGTCCTGATTTCACCAGGGTGTTGTTCTGATAAAGTAAGTGCATAGAGGGGACGAGGGGAGGAGATAGGAAAAGGGAGAAAGGGAGAGGAGGCGAGAACAGAGTAAGCAGTCAAAAAGAGTGGAGAAGCAAGAGGGGAGACTGAATACAATTGCAGAAGTCAGTAGTAACACATAATGTTGCAAGCCTGGATACAAAATGAAGATGGGAACAGCATGATTCAGGGCCACCATGAGAAAGGGTGGCACACATTGAATCAATGAAGTCCATAAAAGTCAAATCCAGCATTGGCCACAAGACTGAGATGGTGAAACCAGAATGTATCAGAGCAGACTCCTGCAGAAGAAGGCTGGAGGCAGGGGAGGGGGAGCAGGGTAGAAAAATCAAGCAAAACAGACAACACCTGTGTGTGAGAAGGGGAGGCATAAGGGAACATCACAGAAGGGTGGGAATGCCCTGTGGAGACAGAGGGAGTAAACACATGTTGGTGCATGCTTACCTGCTTTCTGAGCAGGGGTTCGGGCCCTGGATCCTCCTGGTCCGAACATGTCCAAACAGGAATTGCCCTTTTCTTCATCTGCTCTTCACTTCAGACGCCCGGGCGAGAGACACCCTTGATCTAAGAGTTAGGAGCAGGAAGGAAGAGACAGGGCCAAGAAGGTGGGTGTGCTTAGGCCAGGAGACCTAGATCCACTGGCACCTGCTCCCCAACTGCAAAGGAAAAGAGGCTGGAGGGCTCCTTCAGTAGGGGAAAAGAGCGGCAACCATGAAGGCACCAGGTGGGCGGGCTTAGGCCAGGTGACCGAGATCCACTTGCAGCTGCACCCCATCTGCAAAGAAAAACAGGCTGGAGGGCTCCTTAGGTAGGGAAAAAGAGCTGCAACCAGGAAAGCACCAGGTGCGTGTTCGTTATGGACTCACAGTAGAAACGGACCCCTTGCTCTAGAAAGCTTGTCAATGGAATGATTTTGTCAGAATAGTTCAGTATGAACTTCCTATAGAAGTTTGGAAACTCCTAGGAAATGTTGCAACGCTTTTACCGACTGTGGTGCCAACCAGTCCATGATTACAGCAACCATGGGTTGGTCCATGGCAAAATCTTCGGCTGATAAGATGTACCCAAGGTATGAAACAGAGGACTGATGAAAGAAACATTTCTCTGGTTTGGCATGCAGGTGATTTGAGCGGAGTCACTGAAGTACCGTCTTCCTATGGACTTTATGTTCGGACAGGACCTTCGAAAAAATGAAGATGTCATCTTGGTATATGATAATGTAATGGAGTAGTAGAGCAAATATCCTATTCATAATCCTTTGAAACACAGACGGTGCACTGGCGAGTCTAAAAGGCATGACCCTATACTCGTAATGCCCAAATGGTGTTCGGAAGGAAGTCGTCCCCTGCCTTTATGTGGATAAAGTGGTGGGCCGCTCTAAGGTCCAGTTTCGCCTCCAGGATGACCGAAATGAGAGGGAAAGGGTATCTGTCCTTGACAGGGACCTTGTTGAGGCCTCTATAGTCCAGGCATGGCTGCAATTCTGAACATTCATTTAGGGACAAAAACAACGATGCGCCAGCTGGAGATTTTGAGGTGGTGATGAGACTGTTACACAGGTTGGACTGTAGATAATCATGCAGGGCTTTGTTTTCTGGCTCGGAGAGGATGTACATTCATCCAAAAGGTACATGGGCATCACCTTTTGGTGATGGGGAGGTAATTGGTTCTCTGAAATTTCCATGAATATGTTTTTAAATTCCTGGTACTGCTTGCAATGACATGCAGGTGGTTGACTGAAGAAGGCTGGCCTGGTTCTAGGAGAGCAATATCAAGCACAATATTCTGATGAATTCTGAACCCACTAATAGGGTACCAGAGGTCCAATTGATGTAAAGGTTGTCTACCCTGTGATGAATCTGATGGAGTCATCACAGATTTCCCAGTGGTGACCTCCTCCTCTGTGGCCATGGGATGGCAGCTGCTACCTGATCCTGGCCCTGAGGGCGGCTATATAAGGGAGGATCACATGTGGGGAGAAAACCTGCAGGGAGAGGTCATGGCTTCATTGGGTGAGACATGGTACCCCCCATTTTCCTTTGAAGATAAGCCTCCCATATCTAATACCCTCATGACCTATTGTGTACATCTTCTCCTTCTCCTATGAATAATAGGGAAAACCCTTTCCTCAGACCCATAGGCCAACCTTCCAACTTTGGTCTGCCTTGAGAAACTTATGAAACCGTCACTCTCCAGTTCCACCTATCAATCATCCAGGACGGATTTGCCATTTAAAACCATTGGGAATGTTTATCCAATTGTCGATAATGGACTTCCTTTCCCAGAAGGACCAAAATATTGGGACGAGGAAGAGGGATTGAGCAATGTGAAGGAAGCCTCAAACCTAGAGAGTGCTCTAATGGTTGCTTGCATACACCTGTGCCCAGGAAATTTAAAGAGCAGAAGCAGAGAGTCGATTGTTGCTGGTGGGAGAGACAGCAGGGATGCACCTGGGTGTACCGGCAGCCGTGTAAAATGCAAGTAATTGTACATCAAGCAAGCTGGAGGGAAAAAGCAAAAGAACTTAATGTTAAAGGAGGGATTGAACTAAGAGAAAACCCTTATAAATATGTGAATGTATACAGTGCAAGTATATGGGCAACCCAGGCAGGACAATACATCAAGAAGATACATTATCAAACAAAGTATATGTGCAACTCTGGGAGAGGGCAGAGACCCTATACGAACAGAAGCCTTGGCAAGAGAGTATACCAGGACAACATGAGTGTGTGAATACAAGGAGCCCTGGCAGGAGAGTATACCAGGCAATTACAAGTGTGTGAATACAAGAAGCCCTGGCATGAGAGTATACCAGGCCATTACAAGTGTGTGAATACAAGAATCCCTGGCAGGAGTACCAGGAAAGTACAAGTGTGTGAATACAAGAAGCCCTGACAGGAGAGTACACCAGCCAACCACAAATGTGCAAAATGAAGTCATGAGAAGAAACATCAGGACTAAGAAAAGGATAGTGTTAATCAGAAATAACGAGGTCATGAAAAGAAACACCAAGAGTAGAAAATTGTGTTAAACAGGAGAGAAGGAGCAAATCCCTGGCAGAAAAGTATACCAGGTGCCCTGAAGGAGACAAAATTACAAAGTCAGACAGTTTTGTGTGTCAGTTTTGTTGTTGGCCAAGAAAGGCACAAGGAACAGTTTGTGAAACATCAGAGAGTAAAGAGGAATACAGGGGATGGGAACCACCCTCTGGTGCAAGGACCTTTATCCTTGAAGAACCTTTCTGTTGGAGGCATTTATTCCTCTTTTATGAACACTTTTCTAAACCACCCATGGCTAAAGATATTTCCATCTTCACCCTAGAATTTAGTTTATGGTGTGAAGTTCAGAATAGAACTTTGGACACTGTGTTTTGGTTTAGGTAAAGAAATTCCTCTTAGAACAGGGTCAGATAGGCATTTTCCCAACCCCCTTATTTTCAATAAAAGTCTTAAATCAAAATCATGACTAACTTGTGTCAGAGTTTCATTCCTGACTCTTTACGAGAGGTAGCCAGGGGAGTCCCAGTATAATTGGAAAATTAGCTGCCTTTATAAGATCAAACCTCATCAGTTCCTGATGAGTGTTCCTGATGAGTGCCAATGGACAGCATTAACATTGTGATTTTCGATATAATGGGTCCAGAAACCATGAACTCCTTCAACTGAAAGCTAGTTTCCTTTTGAACTCGAGGTATCATATAGGAGCTTCCCACATTGATCATCCATGAAGATGCCTTCGGCACTGCAATCCACTAAGGATGGTGTTTCCAGACTGGAGGATGTTGACATGTATAGGAAACTTTAGACAAGTAGGTGAGGTGCAGCATTGGTAGTGTGTGAAAGAAGAGAAGGAGTGGGATGGAATGGAACTTCTTCCCGGCTGGATGTCCCTATTGCATCCTTATCTGTGGATGGGCCAGTATGTGTATTCGGTCCAGAAGAGACCGGTGCCTGCATTTCGCCTAGACCATCCAATCAAGGGATTAACGGTCCATGACAAGAAATTATTTAACAATTTAAGCAAGCCATGTCATAATAGCAGCATTGTTTACATATAGAAGAATGGGCCTATATGCAAACATCGGTGTACATTTTCGCAAGGATAATAAAAACCTTTTTTAAAATAAACTAAAAAGAGTTGGTGTGAGCACACAGCTCTGACACTTCCCCTTCTTAATATTAGAACATTCTTTAACCCCCAATGGACTCCGTAGCATACTCACAGCTTATTTGATTTTTTTTAATGTATGGTCGTACCGAGGTCTGCAAAGGCGAGATATAGAGTGCCTTTGTGCAGAATTACTTTTGTATGAATAAGAAAAAGCTATGCCTGTTAAATTGTCCCCTGGAAAGACCTTAGGCCCATCGGGTTATCAGTTATTCGTTGTTCCTCCAAATGATAATAGCGTGGCAAATCTTTGTTTCATTTTTTAGAAACATCACAACTGTGGTTGGGCACCATGATACTGGGACATGCCTGAAAATCAAGACAGCTTCTATCACTCCATAGAGGAAGGCAATCCACAAATT
The DNA here is from genome assembly GCF_040938575.1 of Ambystoma mexicanum. Taxonomy (NCBI): domain Eukaryota; kingdom Metazoa; phylum Chordata; class Amphibia; order Caudata; family Ambystomatidae; genus Ambystoma; species Ambystoma mexicanum. The sequence goes on along the minus strand of NC_090933.1, from coordinate 966,725,222 downwards.
AAAAAGAATACCAATGAACAGTTCTCCCATCAGGGACAGAGGCTTTCAGGAGTTTATGTTGCTATATTTCCTTCTGGATTTCTCACAGGGATAAATGCAGGGTATTATCTGAAAATATTAGAGCACCTGATCTCGTCCCCAATAAAGTGGATAACGAAATGTCGGGATCCCATACTCCTAGCTAAGGGCAAATTAGTGTTAGAGTCAAACTGAAGCTCTGATACATCTTTTAAAGGGGAAATAAACTTGGGGAAAATATCTTGGGCTCATATACTTCATGATGCAATGCATATAAGTTTGTAAAGACTTGAAGTAGCTCGGCTTGCTAATCTTATTGGTAGGTAAGGCACTAGCAGTATTATGGGAGGTACAAAATGCAATAAATGTCCAAAATCCTTTCTGGTCCCCCTTCAGGACTGTAGGTCCTGGCATTTCCATGTGATTAACTCCCCCCTTTTACTGACACTAAGCTGCCTATAGTCTGCCTTTCTTACAGGACCATGGAATGAATCAAAGCAGTTTTTTTAGTAAAACCTTCTATCTCTTCTCATCTCTGAGACACTGGGAATCACATTATTCTGCCTGGCCAAAGTAGACTGAGATCATGACCTATGAAAATCTATCTTTTTTTATTTAATCATTTTGTTTTTGATAGAAAGCAGGGTATTTCTTCCCCACATCACCCCACTGCTCCTAAACACCCCTACCCCCAACAATATTGCCTAACCCCAACTAACCATCTACATTTTGGGGGGAAATTCGAGTAGAAAAATTCAAGCCAAAAGGATTTGCTACTTCCATAAAAATCAGGTCTGTTCTCATTGACAGACAACTCATAGGGCCTCATTACGGGGTGGGCGGTAAGGGATTACCGGCACCGGTAAAGGCACCGGTGCCGGTAATCCCTTGCCGCCCTACTACGAGTTCCCTTTGCGGATCCTCCCTTAACACCTGGTTTTTCCAGGCGTTAAGGACGGGACCCGCAAAGGGACTCTGGAGCTAATAACGGTACCGCAATTTGCGGTACCGTTATTAGCGCCTTCCCCATTCCCATTGAGCCCTATGGGGGCTCAAATGGAAATGGGGAATGGCCCTGGTGAATGGGGAATTACCGGTCCCGCCAACCTTGGAATGGACCGGTAATTGCTCTATTCACCAGGGCGGAGTTGGAACGAGTTTGGAGGCAGTCATGGAGCTAATAGTGCCATGGCTACCTCCAACCTCGTAATGAGGCCCATAGGCTACAACAAAATCATTTGGATTAACCATGTCTCCCACGATCAAGTCTATCTCCTTCAAGCCTTTCCAATCGATAGACGTAATCATCTTCTTAGCAAGCAGGGAAGACTGGTGTAATCGCTTTAGGCTATTGGTGAGTTCTAGCTCAGGGACAGCTGTGCCACATTGTGTAGCAAATCCTGATACAGATATATCCATATTCAAAGGGTTTCTAGATGTTCTGGCCTCATTATCACTACCATGTTATGAGCAATACACTTGTTTGCCACATCTATCATAGAATAATCTGTCAGCGTTTTGTGCTTCTTTCACATATATTTAGTATTTGCCAGGGAATCTGTGGGTGTGCAGCCATTTACGTGACAAAGTCCTTGTCTATCCAAAAGCTGCTGGAAGTAGCCATGGTCACTTCCCACTTGCTGATTTCTCTTCATGGTACATAGGCCCTGAAACCACCCACGCACCTCATGATCATAATTAGCTTTGCTCAAATTAGAATCAACCAGGACAACTGAAATATTGAAATTGCGCAAAAGTGCACATGTGAAGCAAACTAGCTCCCCGCCAGGTGGCAAAAGACTATACGACAGGGTGACTGGAGCGTGCATGATGAGAGTCACTTATGCACTCAATATCGCTGTTATATATATTCAATAGGTGAATCATATCTGCCAGGAAGTAGCAACATATATATTAGCGGAATCAGTATTATGTTTAGTTATAACACCCAAAAAACTATTATCAAACCAGGTCATTAGAATAATAATAATAATAATAATAATAATAATAATAATAATAATAATAATAATAATAATAATATGCCTGCCTTTTTCCCTTTTCTAATTGGAGCTTGATCAGACAGAAACCCCATTCATTTTTCATTGGTAGCTAATTGCTAGAATTCCTGGAAGCAGCAGACCTGCTATGTCCACAAAGGTCCTGATTTGAGTCTCAATCTTGCAATATTACATGACATGAGCGAAAGGGACAAAGCTTGCCTGCCCCAGTAGGACCCCCACCTCCAGTCCAATGGCCAAAGGCCTTTGTCTTTCCCAGCATCTTTACCCACATCAAACTCAATTAAACATCTCTCAGTATCGGGAGGGTGGAGCCAATGAGTGAATTGCTAGCATCATTGTCATTGTGCATTTGTGTCATGTACAGTTGACTTTTCAGTCTGTGTCTCCACTGAGGTATATGCAATATTTTGCTTAACACAGAAAGCTACTGGTTGTTAAGTAAGCACAGATCCTAAATTGACCTTAACAGCCATAGACACAGGAACCTTGTTGGACAGTAGTAACCAGTGACAGGTTGTGACAGCCTCCCAGCCAATGAGGAGGCTCAGAATGGGGTCTTTACCACACTGCATCCCTCGTAAGCACCGGAAACACTGGTGTGTTAATTTGGGTAAACAGAAAGTTGCACAGAACATTCTGTGGGAGGCCACAACTGAGGCAGGAAGTTGGAGGTAGATAATACCCAGTTAGAACATGGTGGAAACTGTTTCAGAGAAGTGTGCTGAATGAAAGGATGCCGTTAGTGGCAACTCCCAACCCTGAAGTAAGAGTTGATAGTAAAAGGTCATGGTCTGAAGTATTGAAATCACCTGGGAGGATAGGAAGAGACAGCAGGAATGGGGATCCATTTTCTTCTGCCACAGGATCTTGGTCTAAACAGCAAGCGAGGTATATCTGTACTTTGCTCCAATGAGGATCTTGACTGTTATGCTATGCCGTTGCACTTCACAAGTCAAGGTTGTCTGTGAGCTTAACTAACGTAGGACAATGTGACATTTGGTTGATGATAATTATTAACCCCGACCCAGTAGGTTGGCATCTGTTCTCCACAGGAAGCTTTACAACATGTTTCGGGAAGAGGGGGTTGGTTGGAAGAGAATTCCTCTGAAAAGATTGAATAATTTCTTATGTTTGCAATCTGTTCAGACAACTAAGTGGCAAAGATTCTTACTGCCTTGACTGGAGTACATGCAACAGGAGAAAAAGGCTAGTTACAAACTTACAACAGGTGATATAACCTATGATTTAGAAAGAGTACACTAGTGAAATTGGGAGACGGATAACTCAGTGACTGCCAGTCGCGGTGTATTCAGATATCCCATACACATTGAGTTATCCTGTTAAAGGGATCATTGATATAAAGAATCGCACAAAAAGCACGTGTAGACTCTGAGGACCCCTACGATTTTGAAATGAAAAGTATGTGGATGAGACTGCCATCTGAAGGTAAGTTGTTGGTATAAAATCCTCCTTTTGATGAACAAATGGATTCTGGATAAGCTGTAGCAGCCATTCTCTAGTACTACCGGGCCATCTGCACTATTTTTGGCCACCTCCATTTAGATTCCGAAATTGTAGGTTTGCTCCTTAGAATCTTCAGCTCAGAGGTGAACAATGATGCATCTTGCTGTGGCAAGTTTGTTAAAAGCATTTTCCATTTATAGTGCCTATATCATTGTCCTCCAGAAACAGCTTCCATGTGAAATCTGCTGGCAAATAGCGCTCTGCTCTGATATGTAAGTGGATGTTATCAGGGACGTCATTTGGGGGTAGAGAGGGGTCGCACCTGCGACCCATGGAGGTCTCCCTTGCTACCCCTGTGGTCTCCCTTGCTACCCCTGTGGTCTCCTTTGCTACCCGTGAAAAATACATTAATACACACTTTTTTTCAAATTCGTTTTTGAATTGGAGCTCCTGGGCTGTGGCCAGTGCCATGTGGCTCTTTTTTCTGGTATGGCTGTCTTTCTGGTTCTGGCCTCTTAAATAAACAGGGGGTTTCAAAAGTGTAACACTTTGAGCAGTGACCCTAAATAAGAAAGAATAGGAATAACAAATAATTTGTCTTTCTGGAATTCTATACAATAATTGCTAGACTCATTTAAGGTTTATTTCAGGCACACTTCATTGGGTGAAGTCTGTTCTGATTAAGGCACTTATTCACAGAGCGTTTTCCAATGGGGTTTTGCCATTATAAAACGCTTCTGTGAATTAGGCCTTAGGTCTGTTCTTAAACACCTCAAATTTCCAATGCACACACAAACTTCCAAAAAGCATTCAGAGTAGAATAAGCATCCTTTTCGGACTACGTATTTTATTTTTCGCAAGTTGCAGTTATAGCATGGTTTTTTTCCGCCATTGTCTCTGCTACGATCATCACAAGACATTCCATCTCGGTGTCCTCGGTCAATTGACAAATCCTTGTGCCTACAAGCTTGTGTACACTTTAGAAATGTTTGACCATAGCACATAAAGTGGCCCTTGATATCATTGTGCCACAATTAATACTTTGTTGCAATGTGTCTATCTTTCCTACCTCCATTGGCATGCTTTTCAGGATGTCTGTTTGCATTTATGAGGTCTGAGTACCCCGAGTTCAAGATCCTGTGTGAGTGCGCTGCTTTCCCTGTGCTACTGTACATCTTTAATACATAGTTATGAAACCTCCTAATGGGATGTATTTTGCCAATCTCTGAAGTCTTTAAAGTAGATCCATGCAGGCTTGACATGTGTCCAACTTTGCACCAGACCTGCAGATGAACTGGCCTGCAGTTAAATCTCAGTTACCAGTTTAATGGTATCCACTACAGAGTGTAATTTGCTTTCTGACTTTGTGAACATTCAGACATGTAAGTTCACATTTTACTAGAGCTGGTAAGATAGCTCAGTGGGTTGAGTGCTCGCTTCTGTGATGTGTGCGTGATCTGCATGTTGCAAGTTCGAATCCCGACTAGGCCAGCTCAGCCTTTCATCCTTCTGAGGCTGGTAAATGAGTACCAACACAGGGTGGGTGATATTGTATGTATATTTGTTCTATATAAGGTGCTTACGCGTAAGTGCTATATGATAGCGCATAATTTATCAGTTGGCCTTGGATGTCTGCTTGCATTCACAGTAATTTGGTAATATATTCCTATACAGACACTGATATTAAAGATACATATGGTGATTGATTCTTGTATGAAATGTATATCACATTACAGTGATATCGTAACCATATTTTTCGTTATGTACTTAAAAACTATGCTATGTGATGCCACTTCCTGTTTTGTCAAGGGGTGAAAGGTTGTGTTCCATTGCTTCCTGTGATGTCACTTCCGGTGGGTGGGTGGGGGGGGGTTTGGGGTCAAATGACTTCACTTCCTGTGATGTCACCAAAGGTCAAGCCTTGTGTGATATCACTTCCGCTACCCCTGGCATTTTGGTGAAATTATGTCCCTGGATGTTAGCAACTATGCGCAATACGATGCCAAATTCATAAAACTTAAATGGTACATTCAAATAGGTATTTTAGGCTCAAGTTGATTATGCCACGTGTATGTTTTTAATGTCATATATCACAGTTCACACCACAAATGTATGCAAGTCCATTCCCTTCACCTCCAACCATTATGTCTGTATATGAACACCCCCCTACACCACCCATATACTCGCAAAAGCCTTCATGTTGTGATGCTGAAAGCAGAAAGGATTTTAAACTCTTAACATGTTACTCTCTGTGGACAGACCAGCGACAGATTCCTATGTTTTCAATTCATTTAGCAATCCGGAATTCTATGATTGATTGACACCATTAACTTCTTAATTTATTAAACTTAATTGCATCAAATATTCATTAGCCATAATTGCAATCTTGTAATTTCACATTTATTCTGTCACAACACTTAGTTGTACATTTTTTAAAACATATCTACTGGTTAAACTGATGCTGAACTAATCTGCAAGTGTTTCCAAAGCCCTGATAAAGCATGTCTTCAACAAAATAACTCACCAGGGCACAACCGATCTGCAATCCCCCGTCACTAAGTCTAATGGTACAGTGGTTCCCCCCCCGCCACCGCAAACCCCTCAATAAGTCTTACAGAAAACACTCCACAAGGTTGTTTAAATTCATATTTGCAATTTGGCAATCTCTGCACATCCTGACAAACTCTCCAACATTCATTGTTATCCTTCTTGATCTCTTCGATGCCCTTGGCACATTCAGTCTTCTACATGCTTGGTTTTTATGCCAAGTAGGTCTGGCATCAGTGGCATGGCGTTTATTTTGTGGGACTCATTTTATTTTATCAACAGATATCACTTGGTGTACTGTTACTGCACCAGCTGGTCACACAACATGTTGCTATAATGTAACTCTGGTTCTGGCTCATCCTCCTTTGAGCAACCTTTCTTGAGACATAATATCCCATTAGTCTTCTCTTGTCACCTCTTTATCAATAACATGCCAAACATCTTCTCATTCCACACTCTTACAGATTCACTTAATCATCATGTGTTTCATTGCTTTTCCATCATCTGATGCTATCTTCACCTCATCTACAGGCCACCCAAACCCAACACCGCCTTCATCAGAGACTTCACCGTCCTGGTCACCACAATGTCTGTCACGCATGCAAACAACATCTCCCTAGGAGACTTCAACCTCCCAGGTAACAAAGCCACCAAACCGATGAAGTAAACTCTCTTCAGCCTTCAACACCCTCAGCCTCACACAGCACACGAAAGACCCAACACACAAGAAAGGTAATATCCTCGACCTAATCATCACTGCACTTTCTTCCCTCCACTATAGCTATTTTCTCCCGCTTGACTGGTTTGACTGCCTAGCTGTGCCATTCAACCACCACAGTCAAGCATTCCCAGCAGAAACCCAGCGGACAAACCTCCAGGTCCTTCTAGAACTTCCCAGTGGAATCACTCACAGAAGACCTCGCCAACCTACAACTTACATGGACCGAACACCCCCAACCGAACTGCAACTCTATACTGGAAGAGTATGCCACCCTGCAAGCCTCAATCGACTGACATGTGCCTCTGAAAAAAACACACATGCAATCCAAAACTGTCCACACCCTGGTATACACAAGAACTCAACCTGAGCAAAAGAGTCATTAGGAAACAAGAGAAAACATGGCACCGCTGCATCTGACCTGGCGCTCCTCAAAGAACTCAGAGCAACCCGCTGACAACTAATCAACACAGCCAAAGCCTCCTACTATCAGAATACCATAGTAGAAGCCGACAACCAAACCACAGCCCTCTTCAAAGCGGTCAAGCTGTGTGTCAACCCGCTACCCAACCCTGCCATACCACAATCCACCAAAAAATCCACGCCCATCAACACCTTCTTCATCGACAAAATCTGCAAGATTCACCAGCACATAGACACCAGCTCTGCACCCACAGACCCACCTCACGTCGCTCCTCGTGAAATCTCCACACCCTGGACAACATTCAAGACCCTCTCAACAGAGGAACTGCTAGAAAAAGGACATTTTCGCACAAGAGAAGACTTCATTCTTCTGACTGAAACTTGCAAGATTAGCAAAGAAAAGGAGGAGAATGTATCTTGGCCTTCCCTGTGTTAAAGTCAGAAGATTTTAGTGACTACCTGTGGTATTTGGTAGGACGACAGGACAGGACTTGAGAGAGAAGAAAGACCATTTAAAAAATGTTGAGTGGTGAATGGGTAGCGATGCAAGCATCATGAGCGGACAGGGACAAGATAATAATATAAGAAATGTATAGTAGATGTGACGAGACAAAAGGGGCTAAATACAGTTGTACAGAAGGAGGGGGTTTCTGTTGGTGTTTTTTTGTTTCCCTATTGGCAGTGGCACTGATTGCGTGGATTTTTAATGGGGTGCTGAGCTACTGTTGAAGCAATATTGCTGAAGCCTGCCCTGTTGTAAGATCAGTTCCAAATGCCCCGCCCTGATTCCATTGCTACTTATATTCTTGGACCTTGCAAGTGCACTGCTGGGAGTGAAAGAGAATCTGCTTCATATCATGGGCCTGGAGAACCAATGCCTGTGCTCTGCTGAGAGCAGCCAGTTCATTCTAAGCAGAGGGAGAGGCTGCCCTGGGCACACTTTGGTGACAGAGGAACTGAAAAGCATCCCACCTTATTGTGAATGGGAAGTTGCTTTTGCAAGGTATAGTTAGTCTCCTACCACAATTGATCAGCAAATAATGTCATTTTGACATTGACACAGCATTTTCGTCAGCTTCCGAGTACGTTATTTGATAAACCTGCTGTGTCAGAAAAATGTATTTGGAATGAGGAACTTGTTATTAATATGACACACAACAAGGCTCTCCATTCATTTCCTTGGCTATGACATTGGGTGCCTGGAAACTGCGAGTTGCCAATGGAAACTTTGCAAATTCTTCTCTCATTTTCATCTGAAATAAGCCTGTGTCTTTCTAACGTTATGAGCTTGTATATCACTGGGTGTTGACAAGTGACAGTATCTGTTTACGTAAACTGTCATGTTTCTGGAAAGTGGTAAATGTCTTACAATACATTTCAGTGCTGAGAAAAAGGGTGTTGGGTGAATATTACATTGTATTGCTCATTGTCGTGTATGGCTACCATATGCACCGTTAATGTTTGGTTTACCGTGGTATGAACTTTGCTTTATTGAATACAATTATAACTACATTACCTTACATGAAGTGAGTGAGTAATACATTCCCTGCACCATAGCCTGAGGAGCAGACTAGCCACAAGGTGTTATACTCTGTGCAATATTGTAAGCAGGTATGCAGCTATGCCCAGGTATAGGATGCCATGAGGGACACAGCTGTAGGTGAAAGCTGTGGGCAATGCTTGCATCCATTTGAGGAGGCCCACGGTGTTCACAGACACAGTGAAATTCATACTAATCAGAGGAGTCAAGTGTAGGGCCCGCCGGAGTCCTCAAAGAATTGCCCAAGGGAGCACAGGGGTTATGCTAGTTTCACAATAGCAGAAGGCTCTCTTTTAAGATCAGTCTGTGAAGCCAAGGGGGATAGGGGAGGTCCACCTCACAATAAGAAACACCTGTTCGTAGTTTATGGCCCCATAGCAAATAAAAAGACACACTCACACCTTATGCACGCCAGTGACACACTTATTTTGTCCTGTCCCAACCTTATTTATTTATTTTTTATTTGTAAAGCGCCTAAACCCTTGGGCATCAGGGCGCTGTTGCAGACCTACATTAAACAGAGCTTCATTCAATACATTTAGACAAATAGACAGACAGCATTACAAAGAAGGTTGGACAAGTGTCGGTGTCTCATAGGGGGTCAGGCGAATAACCACGTTTTCAGTGCTTTGCGTAAGGCCCAGTAAAATTCCTGTGCTCTGAGCTCTGAGCCTTACAACCCTATGTAATAGAGACAGCAAATGTGTGACCTAGGAATCATGTGCAGCATTGCAGGAGCAGGGCAGAGTGTGGCAGTGAGGCGGGACGTGCAGAGAGGACTGGGAGGAGCAGAGAGGACACAACAGCAAGAGGTGCAGGTGAGTTTTGGAGGAGAGAGAGAGGAGTGGAGGAAATATGGAGGACATAGAGAGGAGTAGAGGTGGTGAAGAGGTGCACCGAGGGGGGGGGGTGGATCGGGGGGAGAGGGAGAGAGAGAGAGAGAGAGAGAGAGAGAGAGAGAGAGAGAGAGAGAGAGAGAGAGAGAGAGAGAGAGAGAGAGAGAGAGAGAGAGAGAGAGAGAGAGAGAGAGAGAGAGAGAGAGAGAGAGAGAGAGAGAGAGAGAGAGAGAGAGAGAGAGAGAGAGAGAGAGAGAGAGAGAGAGAGAGAGAGAGAGAGAGAGAGAGAGAGAGAGAGAGAGAGAGAGAAGTGGAGGAGGATAGAACAAAGAGAAGAACCGAGGATAGAGTGTGATGGAATGCTAAGGAGGTGGGGATGAGCAAAAGTGAAGAGGCAGGAGACAGAGAGGATTAGAACTATAAATCATTGATTAGGTGCACAAGGCCAGAACATTCAAGGCGTGCAGCATAAAGCAATAATAACAAAACAAGATGAAACCTCAAACAGAAACATCTCCTAATGTCCCACCATCAAGTCATGAGTCATGGTCATCAATGTGCAGACAGTCCACTAAAGCAAATGTAGTAACCCAGAGATATGAGGGGAGTTGAGACGGTGCAGAGAGAGACGAGAGAGGGGTCCTACCCAGTATTTGAGGCCATAGGACAATGCCTGATCTGGTGGATGAGGAGCCTGCAGAGAGAGTCCAGAGAGTGCAAGGCCACTGTAGCAAGGCAACATACACAGCCCTGCTAAGAGCGGGAGCCTGGTGGATGAGGAGCCTGCAGAGAGATTGCAAGGCCACTGTAGCAAGGCAACCTACACTGCCCTGCTAGGAGGGGGGGCCTGGTGGATGACGAGCCTGCAGAGAGATTGCAAGGCCACTGTAGCAAGGCAACATACACAGCCCTGCTAAGAGGGGGAGCCTGGTGGATGAGGAGCCTACACAGAAAGTGCAAGGCCACTACAGAGAGGTAACCTACACAGCCCTGCTAGGAGGGGGAGCCTGGTGAATGAGGAGCCTACACAGAGAGTGCAAGGCCACTGCAGAGCGGCAACATACACAGCCCTGCTGGGAGGGGGAGCCTGGTGGATGAGGAGCCTACACAGAAAGTGCAAGGCCACTGCAGAGAGGCAACCTACACCGCCCTGCTAGGAGGGGGGGGGCTGGTGGATGAGGAGCCTGCAGAGAGATTGCAAGGCCACTGTAGCAAGGCAACATACACAGCCCTGCTAAGAGGGGTAGCCTGGTGGATGAGGAGCCTGCAGAGAGAGTGCAAGGCCACCATAGAGGGGCAACATACACAGCCCTGATAGGAGGGAGAGCCCGGTGGATGAGGAGCCAGCAGAGAGAGTGCAAGGCCACTGCAGAGAAGCAACCTGCACAGCCCTGCTAGGAGGGGGAGTCTGATGGATGAGGAGCCTACAGAGAGTGCAAGGCCACTGTAGAGAGGCAACCTGCACAGCCCTGCTAGGAGGGGGAGTCTGGTGGATGAGGAGCCTACAGAGAGTGCAAGGCCACTGTAGAGAGGCAACCTACACAGCCCTGCTAGGAGGGGGAGTCTGGTGGATGAGGAGCCTACAGAGAGTGCAAGGCCACTGTAGAGAGGCAACCTACACAGCCCTGCTAGGTGAGGTAATCTCGGGGATGAGGAGCCCACGCAGAATGTGCAAGGCCACTGTAGAGAGACAACCTACATAGTCTTGCTAGTAAAGGGAGCCTGGTGGATGACAAGCCTAAACAAAGAGCGCAGAGAGTGCAAAGCCACTGCAGAGAGGCTACCTACACAGCCCGGCTAGGAGCGGTGTAGGTAGCCATGCTATTATGAAATGGGTTCCCTTTAATGTACAGATGGCAGTGTGAGACACACTTGCCACGCCCAGTAGGTGCTCTGTGATCACTTTCCCGGCCAACACACCATAAATATGTTGGGTATTTTGTGTAGATTTGGGGCCTGGCGGTATTTTCTTACCGCCAAAAATAATAATTTAGTAACGATCACTCCCTACATTCAGATTGGGACATGTACAACAATAACACAGTGGATATGCATTATTTCAGCACACAGACCTATTTAGATGGTATGCGCGGTTGGTATGCGTGGTTGGTTTATATGGTGGTGAGCATAATTCCTTTGGTTTATTTGTGGCACCAATATCCAAAACCCCTTATTTTGGTTTAGATTTTTCGTGTAATCACTAGAGACCTCAGGCTTGCATTTCAGGAACACCACATTTTCATTTTTAGTGTGCCACCATGGGCAATTTCTCGCTGTCTTATCTACGCCAACGAGCTATCATGTGGTATTTTTCACTAACTTATATACGGTAGTGAACTATGTCCCGGGTCTCTATTTTTGCTGACTCATGTACCTTCAGCAAAAAGGCTATAGCACACACAGTTAGTTATAATTGCTCATACTGAATGACATTGTGCACACAGCTGTAGCCAAATCTTATTTTTAGCTACCTTAAAAATGACAATTGCACTGTCTAAACATCTCCCCACATCATCAGCACTGTATTGGTAAATATAAAACACACCACCCGTCTGCTTTCAGATATTTTTGTGTATTATAAAAGTTGCATTTAAACACGATCTTACTCTTTACAGAAATAAATGAAATAGCACAGTAACATCATTATTTGTGATACACTGAGAAGAGAGTGGCGTGGAACCAGAATTCAATTTGCAACATTAAACACGTGGGTAAAGCACAGGAATCTCCTTTCCTACCTGACTGAATATTTTCGTACACACTCAGCCCCACACCTCAGCGAGATAATTACCAGGCTTATTCAGCATGTAACTTCTTTGGCTGTTAGCCTTCTGGAGGGGTTCACCCAGCAAGGACAAGCATCTGCTGTCACTCAAACTGGGAGTTGTTGACTGGAAATCCCAGTCTCTGCAACCAAGTTGAATCTGCTTTAGGAATCAGGCATGCCCAGCTATCAACCCAGTCCTTCTTCGAGCTGTGTCAAGATGTCTCCCTAGCTTCTTCCTCGAGATTATACAAGAAAACTCTGGTTACCTCCTACCAAAGGATCCTAACCAATAAAATTCTATCATGCCCTAACCACCCTCTGTACACAATGGCTTGGCTTATACAGTTGCAACTGTAACCAAACTGATTTCCTGCTTATTCGAGGTCTTTGCTTCCTGCAGTTACTGTGGACAGAACAGCAGAGCAAAAAGAAAAAAAAAACCTGAATGTGCATTTAAATAATGACTTTCAGAGCCTGTCATTTTCCATTCATGTTGCACTGAAGAACACATTATTATTAGTGGGTTATGATCAGGTTAGTTGTTAATGAGGTTAATTTATTAATTTTCAAATGTGTCTCTTGCAAGATAGGCATTTCAGGTGAAAAATAGTGCGCATTTTGAATGTACAAATGTGTGCTTTTAACTGTGAAAAAAAATTATTTGCTTTTTATATGTAAAAATCGTTTTTGACTGAATAACCTGCCCTCACTTATATATCCATGTTACACTGGCAACACATAGCTTGAAACAATTGCATCATAGCAATGCACCAAACCCATGCAGTGGGACTGCATAAAAAAAAAAACATGCTACACATTGATCCTGTGCAGTAGTGCTGTACTCTGTGTTGTAACACGCTAAATAACCTTACACAACCTACACCGCCCTGCTAGGAGGGGGAGCCTGGTGGATGCGGAGCCTACACAGAAAGACAAGGCCACTGTAGATAGGCAAAGTACACAGCACTGCTAAGAGGGGTAGCCTGGTGGATGAGGAGCCTACACAGAGAGTGCAAGGCCACTGTAGCGAGGCAAACTACATAGCCTTGCTAGGAAAGGGAGCCTGGTGGATGAGGAGCCTACACAAAGAGCACAGAGAGTGCAAGGCCAAAGCAGAGAGGCTACCTACACAGCCCTGCTAGGAGGGGGAGCCTGGTGGATGAGGAGCCTGCAGAGAGAGTGCAAGGCCACTGTAGAGAGGCAACATACACAGCCCTGTTGTGAGGGGGAGCCTGGTGGATGAGGAGCCTACACAGAGAGTGCAAGGCCACTGCAGAGAGGCAACCTGCACAGCCCTGCTAGGAGGGGGGGCGGTGGATGAGGAACCTGCAGAGAGAGTACAAGGCCACTGCAGAGAGGCTACCTACACAGCCCTGCTAGGAGGGAGAGCCTGGTGGATGAGGAGTCTACACAGAGAGTGCAAGGCCAATGCAGAGAAGCAACTTACACAGCCCTGCTAGGAGGGGGAGCCTGGTGGATGACGAGCCAGCAGAGAGAGTGCAAAGCTACTGCAGAGAGGCAACATACACAGCCCTGGTAGGAGGGGAACCTGGTGGATGAGGAGCCTACACAGTGAGTGCAAGGCCACTGCAGAGTGCCAACATACACAGCCCTGCTAGGAGGGAGAGCCTGGTGGATGAGGAGCCTGCAGAGAGACTGCAAGGCCACTGCAGAGAAGCAACCTACACCGCCCTGCTAGGAGGGGGAGCCTGGTGGACGAGGAGCCTGCAGAGAGAGTGCAAGGCCACTGCAGAGAAGCAACCTGCACAGCCCTGCTAGGAGGGGGAGCCTTGTGGATAAGGAGGTTACACAGAGAGTGCAAGGCCACTGCAGAGAGGCAACATACACAGCCCTGCTAGGAGGGGGAGCCTGGTGGATGAGGAGACTACACAGAGAGTGCAAGGCCACTGCAGAGAGGCAACCTTCACAGCCCTGCTATGAGGGGGAGCCTCGTGGATGAGGAGCCTACACAGAAAGTGCAAGGCCACTGCAGAGGGGCAACCTACACAGCCCTGCTAGGAGGGGGAGCCTGGTGGAAGAGAAGCCTCCAGAGAGATTGCAAGGCCACTGCAGAGAGGCAACCTACACAGCCCTGCTTGGAGGGGTAGCCTGGTGGATGAGGAGCCTTCACAGAAAGTGCAAGGCCACTGCAGATAGGAAACCTACATAGCACTGCTAAGAGGGGTAGCCTGGTGGATGAGGAGCCTACACAGAGAGTGCAAGGCCACTGTAGCAAGGCAACCTACATAGCATTGCTAGGAAAGGGAGCCTGGTGGATGAGGAGCCTACACAAAGAGCACAGAGAGTGCAAGGCCACTGTAGAGAGGCTACCTAGACAGCCCTGCTAGGAGGGGGACCCTGGTGGATGACCAGTCACCAGAAGAGTGCAAGGCCACTGCAGAGAGGCAACCTACACAGTCCTGCTAGGAGGGGGAGCCTGGTGGACGAGGAGCCTGCAGAGAGATTGCAAGGCCACTGCAGAGAGGCAACCTACAAAGCCCTGCTAGGAGGGGAGCCTGGTGGAAGAGGAGCCTAAACAGAGAGTGCAAGGCTACTGCAGAGAGGCAACCTACATAGTCCTGCTAGGAGGGGGGTGTGGATGAGGAACCTGCAGAGAGAGTGCAAGGCCACTGTAGAGAGGCAACCTACACAGCCCTGCTAGGAGGGGGTGCCTGGTGGATGACAAACCAGCAGAGAGAGTGCAAGGCCACTGCAGAGAGGCAACACACACAGCCCTGCTAGGAGGGGGAGCCTTTTGGATGAGGAGCCTACCCAGAGAGTGCAAGGCCACTGCAGAGTGCCAACCTACACAGCCCTGCTAGGAGGGAGAGCCTGGTGGATGACGAGCCTTCAGAGAGATTACAAGGCCACTGCAGAGAAGCAACCTACGCCACCCTGCTAGGAGGGGGAGGCTGGTGGACGAGGAGCCTGCAGAGAGAGTGCAAGGCCACTGCATAGAAGCAACCTGCACAGCCCTGCTGGGAGGGGGAGCCAGGTGAACAAGGAGCCTACACAGAGAGTTCAAGTCCACTGCAGAGAAGCAACCTACACAGCCCTGCTAGGAGGGGGAGCCTGGTGGATGAGGAGCCTACAGAGAGAGTGCAAGGCTACTGTAGAGCATGGGCGTAGCCAGGATTGTCTTACAAGTGAGGCCTGAATCTAATGTAGTTGGGCCCACTGCAGTGACATTAACATCTGTAAATGGCTGCACAGCACTGCTTTGTTGGTTGGCCCTACCCTGTCTACGCCTCTGCTGTAGAGAAGCAACCTACAGAGCCCTGCTAGGTGGGGAAGCCTGGTGGATGAGGAGCCTACACAGAGAGTGCATGGCCACCGCAGAGAGACAACCTACACAGCCCTGATAGGAGGGGGAGCCTGGTGGACGAGGAGCCGGCACAGAGAGTGCAAGGTCACTGCAGAGAGGCAACCTACACAGCCCTGCTAGGAGGGGGAGCTTGGTGGATGAGGCGCCTACAGAGAGAGTGCAAGGCCACTGCAGAGAGGCTACCTACACAGCCCTGCTAGGAGGGGGAGCCTGGTGGATGTGGAGCCTACACAGAGAGTGCAAGGCCACTGCAGAGTGCCAACCTACACAACCCTGCTAGGAGGGGGAGCCTGGTGGATGAAGAGCCTGAAGAGAGAGTGCAGAGAGTGCAAGGCCACTGCAGAGAGGCAACCTACACAGCCCTGCTAGGTGGGGGAGATGGATAACCCCTGGTGTGCACCATTGCTAAATGATTCTGATGCCCAATCACCATCAAGATGACTCCGCCTGCCAGAGTTGCCAGTGCCCGATGATGCCTTTCCAGTCCTGGAGGATCAATGCAACAACCTGACAAGCGCGGGGACAACTAAGAAAGACCCACCTTAGACCAAGAAAGAAGTCTGGGACGCTGTACATCCCACCACTGATTAATGCCCACCAAGGAGCGTGGCCTTGAACAGGGGCAAGGGGGAAAGTGGAAGAAGTAAAGGCCACAGCTCTGCCTGGGCGGGGAAGACCTCATTTGGTTTTATACCCCGACTCTAGCCCTGTGCGGGTTGAAGAAAATAAACTTGTCTGTAAGCTTTCACCTGACCCCGAGTCTACCCTGCTGTATGCAACACATTCACGGAGGCCATATTAGGACTCAGGTACTGATGCAGGATCTTGATGGATGTGCATTAAAGGACATGGCAATAGAGGGTGTTAAGAGAACAGTAAAGCTCAGCTTTATCTCTTCTGGGTGTACAAGTAAATACTATTTTCCTACCATACACTGGTCCCAATTTTAGAAATTAAGAAACGGGTGCACCAATTCATTCCAAGCTTGCAATCTGTGCTGTAAATGGATAGTTCATAACCTGCTGGTAAAGCGTGCATGTGGGGTGACAACAAAAAGCAGACAAGAGTGCTTTGTAGAGTGTGGAGGAAAAGAATACGAAGAGGCAGATATAAATACTCTTTGGAGATTAAATAATCTGTGTTTAAAAGCCACTTTGAAAATAATGATGCCGAATGTGTGTAACCTAAGTAGAGCGAATGGGTATCTCTGCCTGTTCTTTTAAAATATAAACGAAAAGGCCTGTTCCTTATGAGAAAGTATTTAATAAATGTACCCATTACAAAAAAGAGTGTTTCTGATTTGGCATTTGATGTTCTAGCGAACCACGAAGAACTTTGAGTTCTTGATTCAAAAGGCTATTAAGTCATATAGATGCTGGGATGTTCTGGTACAGTCCCGCCAGCTCAGATGTTGCTCTCTTTAAAAATAAAAAATAAAAAGTATGATATTGATATCTGCCATTGTTCCGAACAGGTGGGTTGCTTAATTTTAAATCAAAGAACAGTATTTGTTGTTAAGAAGAAGTTAGAACATTCAATTTAAAAATGACCGAAAACAGTGATTAGCAATTTAAAAACATATATAACATTACTTTCAGAAATGCTGGCATATCAATGAGAAAGGAATTGGGATTTTAAAAAGTTGTATTTTTAATTTAAAAAATGTAATATTGAAGTGATTATTTATTATGCGCTTATACCGCAAGTGTTTCATAGCGCAACCATGCATGGGAGGGGAGACATAAGGGAGAACAAGACAAACAAGCTTACTAGGCGTGGTACATTCAGGTCGTAGTCCATAGGAAGTACGATGGGAGGGTAATGGGGATCAAGTGCACCCAGTTCCGCCCAGAACATGGGTTAAGTGCCAAGAGGTACCTTTCTCATGGGTCGTAAACATGAGTGCAGAAGTGCTGTGGCAGAGCAGGGCCCGGAGGCAAGTGCAGGAGACTGGCGAGGAAGCTTGGGACCTGTGAGGATCTGAAGGTACCCAGGGCAGCCAGTCGGCAAATTGAGCGGAGAGTAGAGGCTAGAGGGAAAGAAAGCAGGGGAGAGGGAGAGAGAAGGGGGAGGCGAAGAGGAAGGTCTTGAGGAGTTTCCGGAACTTTAGGTGATCCGGTTCAGGATGGAGAGAGGCAGGGAGGCTGTTCCAGAGGGAGGCACCTGAGGAGGATACAAATCTCCCCCCAAATCTCTGTCTGGAAAAATGGCTCACTCACAGAGCTTTGGAGGAAGACGAGCAGGGGGCTACGTTGGGAGAGTATTTACGAAGAGAGCGTTGCAGGTAGAGGGGGCCCAGGCCCCAGAAAGCATTGTGGACAATATGTTAATGCTGTAGTCTAAGACAATTTGACTTGTTAATTAAAATACAATGCACATTAACTATAATGTTGGCACTCCCAATTGCTATTTTTCAAGTATTCAAAATGTTTAGAACAATTACATTTTTGATTAATACATAACGGGTCATTCTTTGTTAAATAATAAACAAATGTATGGCGCATGTTAATTAAAAGGGAATAATATTGGGCCTCATTATGAGGTTGGTAGTAAAGGTTCAGGAGTACATCTGCTGAATTACCACCAAACTTGCTTACCATTACCACACTTGGTCCCGTGATTGTGCAACAGGATTACTAGTAGTGGTATTACAGTTTTAATCCCCATTTTCACAGTCCAAAGGACTCCATGGGGATTTCGGCAGAATTATGGCCAGCGATAATTCTTTAAAGATATGTCCTTAAAGTGGCAGATTTACCTCCAGCGTGATGCTGGAAGAAAATCCTCCACTTTAAGGTCAACCCCACAGTTTGGCGGTGCAGTAAAAACTGCGGTAAATCCGTTACCGTCAGAAAAAGTGTCAGTAACGGAATGACCACCCCTTTTCCTTGCACCGTTCATGAGGCCCATTTAGTTGTACATTAAATACGTGTTGATTATATAATTAAATTGAGGACATAACCTCTCTGCCATTCTGTTAAATGCAAATATCTGATAAAAAGTTTAGCTAGAAAGGTGGAAACGGCTTTTAAATTAACAGTTCGGTTGAGCTCCGCCCTTAATTTACAAATGCTCTATAATCAGTATGCGACCAACCAATTATACCCAAATAACTAATCCAAATGTCATTTTCTTATTGTTAATAAATAAATAATGATTCCTTGGAACACATTTTAAAACTGCATAGCAAATGGCATACTCCATTCCCCGTATGGCTTTGCTTTCTTTATCCGGGCAGGGCGCAGGTTACTCTGAAGAAATCTACAGCGTCCTGGGTTAACCAATGTGCCCTGCATATATTATTTAATTATGGGACTGCTCCTCATTTTTTGAAGAACTTAATTTCATAATCATATGAAAAAAATATTTCTTGAAGAGTTTGTATATTTGGCTTACTTAGAAGTGAAAGGTGTGAGTTGGAAGTCAAAACTAAATGCAGTGATCACTGAAAACACACCTCTTAATTTTTATCTCTCACCCATCGTGGAGCTGCACAAACCACCTTGAGGTTAACTCACTTTCTAATATTTTGGAAAAAAAAAGAAGAATTGCAGGCTATGACTGTTGTTTAAAAAAAAAAGAATTAGATCAGGGTTACAATGTTGCCAGCAAAATAATTTGCTGCCTTGTCTCAAGGCTGGCGCCATCATACTGGCATCCTGTAGTTTCTACGAAGCAAATTACTTCGATGTAGTGGGTGGGATGGGTGGGAAGTTGGGCTGGGGGGGAGGGCCTGAAAAATGGCATCAAAGTCCTTTATTTACTTGAAATGCAACCCATCATGCCAGTGGCGTAACACAAAATGTGGGGGCCCCCCTGCGAGCCATGCTGAGGAGGCCCCCCCCAACTCAGCAACAAATCACGGGTTGTGCCACACTCTGGCCCAGCGTAGATTATCACAAATGCGAAATACGCACAAACGTGCTGCTGAAGGGATATGCCGCCCACTGCACTAGGGGAAATTTATAAATATGTGTTTTAATGCGATAAACAGCACACTTTCTGAGAAAAATTGGCTAAAAAGCCAGAGTGTTTGCAATTATTTTGTAGGGTAACACCAATCCAATAGATGCAAGTCACCAACAGTGCACAGGAACTTTAATGCTTTGCTATTAAAAATGCCATGCCACAAAGAAAACAGGTCCAACTAGTTGCACAATGTGGACCAGTGTAGATCTGTAATAACGTTACAGTAAAACATGCCAGGCCCCGTTTACACATACCTAGACTGGTTGCACCACAATGCCAGTCGAAGCAATTACACTCATCAAGAAGAGAACACACAGTCAAGCCCGTGGCCTCTAACAACACGGCCAAACTCTTTAAAATCTGCAAGGAACTGGTCATACCTGTTGCAGTCTTTACTTCTCCTGTTCCCTCCCAGGCCCTCTGTATGGCTCTGTCCTCTCACATCTCTGCTAAAACTCTCTTCTTCCTCTCCCTCTTTCTCTCTTGGCCCTCGTTTGGCCATCTCTACCTCTCTTCCTCCTTTCTCCTCTTTCTCTCTGACAAAACCTGACGAGGTTTCTAGACAAGTCCGATCTATGAAAGTGTCATCCAAACAGGTGCTCCCCTGCTCCTCCAGAACCATCAAGGACCATATTGACACCCTCGCTCCAGGCTTGGCCGATTTCTGTAATCACTCTTTTGCCACTGAACATTCCCCTCTCCCCTTAAGCACTCCCTTATGCACCCACTCCTCAAGAAGCTGTCTGCCGATCCTGCCTGCCCGGCAAACTATCGCCCAATCTCCATCACCCCTTTCCTGGGCAAACTGTTTGAAAAGCTGGCCATCTCCCAGCTTAATCTCCACACAGAATCTGTTGGTTGTCTCCATAAACTTCAGTCTGCCTTCAGAGTTGCCAGTGGCACAGAAACTATTCTCCTGAACACCTGTGAAGATCTGCTCTCTAACTTTGATTCCAGAATTCCTTCTGTCCTCATCCTCCTTGATCTTTCCTCTGCTTTCGACACGGTCAACCATGCCATCCTGATCAATCCTGACCAATCGACTCCATGAGAACCTGGGCATCACGGATCAGGTCCTTGAGTGGCTGACCCCCTTCCTCTAGGACAGCCCCTCCCAAGTCCAACTTGGTCCCTTTCTCTCTGCTCCATCCTCTCACCCTGGTTTTTCAACCTCTACTTGGCCCCTTTGGCCCACGTGATCCCTACCGTCTCCTCTAACTTTCCGTGTTATGCGGATGACATTCCTCTTTCCTTGAGGCTCCCCTCAGACTCCTCTCCTCTCTCGCTCATTCCTGGCTGTCTATCTGCGATTCAGGATTGGTGTGCCTCCAACGATCTCTGCCTTAATGTCAGTAAGATGGACATCCTTCTCATTTCGACTCCTACCTCTGCTTTCCCTCTCTCACTCTGGCCGCCTGCCTTGGGCCCTCTTCTTTCGCCTTCCTGTGAGGCGAACAACCTTGGAGTCATCTTTGACTCCACTCTCTCTTTCTCTCCTCACATCTTGGACGTCGCCAAGAAGTCACACTACCAGCTGCACCTCCTCAGAGGTATTCTTCCTTTCCTCTCCTTCCCCCAGAAGCTCACTGTCTCCAGAGCTCTGGTTCTCTCCAGGCTGGACTCCTGCAACAGCCTCTTTCTCAATCTGCCTTCCTCTACTCTCCACCCTCTGCAACTAATCCAGAACAGGACTGCAAGACTTATCCTTTGCCTCAAGCCCAGGGATCGTATCTCTCTAGCCCTGAAATCTCTCCACTGGCTCCCAGTTGCTGCAAGGATCAAGTTCAAGACCCTTTGCATTGTCCACAAGGCTTTCTTGGCCCGGGGTCGCCAATACACCCAACGCTCTCTTCCAAAATATCTTCCTTCTTGAGCCCTTTGCTCAGCTACCTGCAACTCTCTAAGGGTTAGACGCTTCTCCAGGCAGAGAGTGGGGGTTAGATCTTTCTTCTCTGCAGGTGCCTCCCTCTGGAATAGCCTCCCTTGCCCTCTCAAACTTGAGCTGGACCACCTGAAGTTCGGGAAGCAGCTCAAAACATTCCTCTTCTCCTCTGCTTTCTTTCTCTCCCTCCCCTGCTGGCCTACCTGACCTACCTGTCTGCTGTACCGATGGGTTGCTTGGCTACCCTCAGAGTCTCACTGAGTCCAGACTCTTTCTTGATCAGTCACCCTTGCACTGCCTCTGGGCCTACCACGCACTTAGGGGCTGTAACTGTAACCCTAGAGTCCCTTGTTCTCCTTGCACTACCCAGAGCCGCGCTGCCCTGGCTGCACTTAATCAGAGCATTGTTGCCCTGTTTTTCCCTTGTACTTCCCCTCTCCCTTTCCCCTTTCACTTCTCGTTCTCGCACTTGCACGATCTGAATGACACAAGGCCTAGTAAGATCGTTTGTCTTGTCCTTCCTCTATCTTCCCTCCCTTGTCTTGTCGCACCTAGAAACACTTGTGTACAGGCGCATTATAAATGACTTTTATCATATCATTTGATCACAGATGGCCAGAAAAATATACAATGCTGCAGTAAGAAACGGCTAGACTGGCAGCACCCAAATGGCAGTCTAGCCAGGTAATTCACTTAGCAGGACTGCTTTATCAGAAATGCCCAGTTAAAAAAAACTCATACCAAACTGAGGAATTACTAGACTGGCTGCACCAAAATGCCTGTCTAGCCACTAATAACACATATCATGCCTGCTTAGCCTGGACATGGACAGCCATTATGATTTGTTGCACAATCCTGCCCCCCCACACATCCCGTCTCCCTCCCACCCCCACCCCATACCCAACCTCCAAAATCAGCTCCTTGGCCCAGAATTACCTCCACATCCCTCTTCCTTGTCCCAGAGTTTACGTATGAGGCTCTTTGCCTCATAGGTAAGTACTGTGGCGAGGAAGAGTGGGATTAGGAGTAATGAATATTACAGGTAGCTAAGTCAGGCATTACCTCCATGTACCTATACCTCATCCCATTACTTGTGTATAAGGCATAGTGCCTTATACACAAGTAGTGTCTCATACACACTGGGACGAGGAAGAATAGGGGTAGGAGTAATGAGTAATCAAGGCATTAAACACAATTATTGGTGCAACACCGTTGAGTTGACTGGGATTCAGCACTCTCCCCACCTCTGAAATGTTGTGCTATGTTGACTCGACCTGGCTGACCTTCAGAGCAGTTGCCAGACAGAACAGGAAACAAATGTTAAAAGACACCTGGGTTTCGCTGTTAACAAGAGCCCAACAATTACTAACATAAAGCATTTCACTGTTAGTACCTGAATTCAAATGCCAAACTTTTTAGGCAATTGAAATCGCGATGTGGGTTTAATACTTGCATGCCAGGGCAGTGATTGGAAGGGTAGAGAGGGAACAGGAGACAACTCATTCTCATAGCAGTCCATAAGTGGGTGCTTCAACCTTAAAGGAGAGTGTTAACTGCTTGTAACATTGAAGCTGTACTAGAATAGTCTCATTAAAATGCGTAAAGAAATGAGATGCCCCCAAACAAATAAGCTTGCCCCTCCCCCACCACCCATGAAGTTAGCGCCTCTCCCAACATTTGAAGGGTTAGCCCCCCGAAATGTAGGTTTTGTTGCGCCCTTGAACGCAAGAACACACCATTCACCATATACACACACGCACACCCAGCCATCCATACATTTAAGTGTGCATTCTTTCACCATACAGGCACACCCAGGCAGCCACCCGTACATTTAAGTGTGCCCCCTTTCACCATACAGGCACATACACCCAGGCACCCACCCATACATTTAAGTGTACACCCTTTCACCATACACTCACACAGGCAGCCACCTATACATTTAAGTGTGCACCCTTTCACCATACACTCACACAGGCAGTCACCTATACATTTAAGTGTACACCCTTTCACCATACACTCACACAGGCAGTCACCTATACATTTAAGTGTGCATCCTTTCACCATACACTCACACACGCACACGTCATAGGGTTGAGGGGAGCCCTAATACTTCAAAAAGAAAATGGACCTCATTACAACTATGCCGGTCTGGAAACAACAGTGCTGGTAAGCTTACCAGCCCCATTGTTTTCGGACCGGCATAGGCCGGTTGCCGTCCCGCCTGGCAGAACGGCACCCACCCCCGCAGAGTTTTCACAGAAGCACTGGCACCGTTATAAACAGTGCCAGTGCTTCCGTGGTCCCCATTCCCATAGAGTCCAATAGGACTCTATGGAAATGGGGTCTTGCCATTTGCCGGCGCCTGACTTCCTGGACCGCCGGGGTTGTAATCCCCCGGTGTTACCGGGAAGTTGGGCACCAGTAAAACATTACCGGTCCTGCCGGTAGCACTGGCACGGTTACTGCCAAACCCGTAATGAGGCCCATTGTTTCTTTTTGAAGTCACTCTGACTTCATAAAGACATTTCTTCCGTCAAGGACCGAACCATAACGGAAATAATTTCTTTGTGAAGACAGAGTGACTTCAAAAATAAACTATTTCTTTTTGAAGTCATGGGGTCCTCTTCAGCCCATGACATGGAGGCCTCCATCCTAGAGTCTTTCATGCCATGGGGAGGGCAGAGCACTCGGACTTCAAAAGGAAAGTTTCTTTTTGTAGTCACTCTGCCTTCATAAATAAATTATTTCTGTGACAGAAATATTTTTTTTATGAATGCAGAGGGAAATCAAAAAGAAAAGAAAAATATATATTTTTTTAAAAAAATATTTTTCTTTTTTTTTTTCTCCAGTGGGGCCCCCTCCCAGGACATGTGCTGGCGGGCCCCCCCCGCACCGCGGGGGCTGTGGGGGCCCCTGTTACGCCAGTGCATCATACTAGCTTTCGAAAATGGTGTCTCCGTTCTCTGCTTTGCCTAACTCTGCGAGCTCTCCATGCTACGGGCATGCAAAGGTTCTTTTTAGGGGGGCATCCACTCCCTGTTTTTACCACTACATTTCCCTTATCTCCCCACGCCCGAGCCTCCGTGCTCTGGAGTCCCTTCTGCTTCTCCCCACTCCCAATTGACAAATGCCTCCCAGCACCACCACCCCACGATTCCATTTCTGCACAACCCGCATGTCAGCTGGCATGCAGTGGGCCCTCTGGACGCCATCATGCTGATGCTGGCATGCCGTGGGCCATCTGGACGCCATCATGCAGATGCTGGCATGCCGTGGGCCCTCTGGACGCCATCATGCTGATGATGGCATGCCATGGCCCCTCTTGACGCCATCATGCAGATGCTGGCATGCCGTGGGCCCTCTGAACGCCAGTTGAACGCCATCATGCAGATGCTGGCATGCAGGCCCACGATGGGTAAGATTATTCCATGTACAAGCTCGCCTTCTCCTCCGACAAACTGCACCAAGACTACCCTGGATACAATCACCTATTTCTGTGATCTTACATATTTCTAACCAGACATATGATATTAGCCGGCACGCTGAAAAGAATTACATTTGGCGCATACGTTTTTTCAAAGCCATGATGTCATTCTGAACTTGGCTGATCCCCAAAAGAGGTATGGCTCGAAAGTAAATTCAACCAGACAAGGAGGATGGCAGAGCTTTGTCTTGTGACAAACAGCAGATCGTGTAATAGCTTAGATTCCTAATATCTATTGCAAGGGTAGCCAACCTGGAGCCCTCTGCATTTTTTGTCTTGCAAGTACCATCAGTCCCAGCCAGGACAATCAGTAGTGAGGGAACATGTCAGTTGGAGGCCAACACATCTGGTGGGTGACCCCTGATCTACTGTGATATACAGCTGACGGACTGGATGCCACTGGTCTACTGTGATATACAGCTGACAGATTGGGTGCGCCTTATCTACTGTGATATACAGCTGACAGATTGGGTGCGCCTGATCTACTGTCATATACAGCTGACAGATTGGGTGCGCCTGATCTACTGTGATATACAGCTGACAGATTGGATGCGCCTGGTCTGTGATGTACAGCTGACAGATTGGATACCTCGGTTCTACTTTGATATACAGCTGACAGAATGGATACCCCTAGTCTACTGAGCTATACAGCTGACAGATTGGGTAAACCTGATTTACTGTGATATACAGCTGACAGATTGCATATGCCTGATTTACTGTGATATACAGGTCACATATTTCATACCCCTGGTCTACTGTCATATAAAGCTGACAGACTGGATGCACCCGGTCTACTGTGATATACAGCTGACAGATTAGGTACGCCTGATCTACTGTGATATACAGTTGACAGATTGCATATGCCTGGTCTACTGTAACATACAGGTGGCAGATTTGCTACCCATGATCTACTGTGATATACACATGAATCAGTGCATTTAGGTTTGATATTCAATGCTTAGTGCCACCTTAAGTGATCTTCCCATTAAAGACAGAAACTTAAAGCAAATATTACACAGGCTCTGTAAGTATCTGCTAACTAACTTCAGGCTAGTTTTGTGTGAATATACAATAGCTCACTCTGGTTGATTGATGGAAACAACACTTAGAAAGGCGCACAACATGTAAAGCAGGTCTACAAATGCACCAATTGAGGAACATGTAGACTCTGACGTAAGGATGCCATGGTGACAGAACTCATTATCATAATAAGCACAAATCTGAATGCCGCAATCATGTCATCGTGTGTCTTCTTGCTGTTTAAGAATATCATCTGTCAGTGCTTGTATTTCATTTCTTTTTCAATGACAAAATCAGCGTAACTGACCATGACGGAACAGAGTGTGACGACCTCTTCCAAAACATATATTTGAATATTTCTAATAAAAGTATATTGAACAGTTGTCTTAATCCACATATTTCTTTGTGTGAATGCCAAAAGTCAGTGTTTCTCCTTGTCCATCTTCTCCATGGTAGGGTGGAAGATTGCACGAGTCAAGCCAGCAAATACATCATTTCCCAGGGAAATGGCTCAAAGCCCATTTCTGCTGAATTTACTGTGCTTGTCAGGCAGTGAGATCAGCATCTAATGCGCTTGCTACAGGAGCCGATGAGGTCACTGACATCTGATTTCCAGGGAAAATGGAAGGCGAGAGCACATTGTCTAGACATTAGCAATACCATTCCACTTCACAGGCGATGCAGTAAATTCTCTTGTCGAGATACATAAAAACAATACTGCTTTGGTTTGCATGGGAGAGGGGAATAAGAAAAGCGGCAAAGGATGGGTGGCTGGATAACCGATCAGCCTGCGGTGGGAGAAGTCCCGGGACCAAAAGAGTGAGCAGAATGTGATGGGGGTAAGAGAGCTACGCTGAGCGGGGGACGGGGGTTAGAGGAAGAAAGCTGATTTGGTGGAATAGTTGAAGCCGAACAATAGAGGGGATTATGTGACACAGCTAAGGGGGCAATGGGTCAGAACCGAACGAGTGTGGGATAATGGAACAAAGTGGAGGGGGGCAATGAGACAGAGCTGAGCGAGTGGGGTGGGGGTAATGGGAGAAAGCTCAGGGGCAGGGATAATGGTCATACCTGAACGAGGGTGTATAATCGGTCGAATCTGCTACCTGCAGGGCCATCTTAAGCATTTATGGGGCCCTGAGCATGGACATCTTCAGGGGCCCCATCCACCAACCCAAAGGAATTAAGTAATCAAGAATATCTGGTGGCACCCTCCCCCCCATTGGGATTATAACCTATAGGTTGATATGCCGCCCCGCAGCATTGAAAATGACCATGTTTACTCCCTTCAAGTCCCATTACCCTCTTCATTCTTGCTCTAATCAGAATGATAAACAAGTAGCATTTGAAGGCCAACATCAGCCAACTACAAAGAGGTTACTTCTCTTCTAGTATAGAAACATGATACGTTTTATCAATAGCATTCGGGAGGGTATGCAGCCTGTAGTATTAATGCAGGACTGGATGTAAAAGGTACATGTAACCCAGAATAGGCAGATAGCTCACATTTGCTGCCCCAGAGAATACAAAAGTGCTCAAGCATGGATAGAGGAGACCAATTGTAAGGAAGGCGAAAGCTACACATAGCACAGCATGGATAGTGGATGCATATCAGAAGCTACCAGGAAAGTGCCTCTATCCAGACAGACTGAGATTAGAAGTGGGACATTGTTTTAAAATAGTGTTGCCATTAGAGATCAAGGGAACAAGTGCCTGTGGTGAGCTGTATATCAATGCTCACTACTATAGTGGAAGCAACCCTATAGCCAGTGAAACCATGAGTGAGGCTTTTATGAAGATTATACCCTGAGAAGGAAATCACTCTGAAGGGCTGACAATTTTGAAAGGTTTAGGGACTGGCAATTCTGGGAGGTTAGGCAATACAAGATTAAATGAGATGCCCAGGATCACACATTGCTTAAAGTGTGAAGCTGGGATGTGTGCCAACTTTGAAATTTCTGCATTTGAACACTTTCTTTTCCATCTCTTACCATGTACTAAAACAATCTCATTTTATAAAACTGACTTGCAAGGTACCCAATCACATTTCCAAATGTGACCATTTTTAAAACCAAAATATTATAGAAGGATGTTATGCTAAATGGTAAAGATTCTAGCTTCATTCTCTCCATCATCAAAGGAAGTATATAAGTACCAGCATACCAATCGATGTGATTTAACAGATTTCATCTAGGTATGTCTTTTGTACTTTTCAGCTTGAAATACTTCCAAAACAATGGCTTGTGAAATTGTCATTCATAAACATGCAGAAAAACGTTTGACTTTTATACAAAAAGCAAACAGTTTTTTGTGTCAAACGAGCAGACCTTAAAATATGCTTGCCCAAGGCCTACAACATCTGGTCTGCTTTCTCCTGTCTACCACCCCTTTCACTCAAACAGCCTACATAAGAAGAAAAATCAAGTAATGAGCTAAACGATGCCTCCAGAATGCAAGAAGGCAAACCTCACAGAAGACAGCACAGTACTTTAAGAGATATTAGATGATTTGACCAGGATCACTGTAGCATTTGCTGGCAAAGCCAGGATACAAGCATGAACACTTTGGTTCCACAGTCTTGAATTTGGATACTTATTCACCTCTTGGACTAATAGTTTATGCTCCTCTTTGGAGGGGATTGCCTAGGTTTTCGAGCGCCCCATCTGAACAAACCAATATCGAGACCATCACCATACGAATGACATGTTAGTTTTTATAGCAACCCCTATCTGGTGCAGGTACATTGCTGATAATACCACCTGTTATGCTGCAAAACCAAGTACATATGCAGGTGGGTTTATAAACTTCAGAAATAGGAAAGGTTCAGACAACCTTGCTGGAATGTGCTCTTTTAATCTTTCATATGAACACATATCTCTGCAAGGAGTGCTAAACACACCGAGCTAACCTCTGAACCATTGTGGCACTCAATTTATCAATATACATTTCAACTTTGGCTATTGCACATGAGCACCATAAGTCCCACAGGAAGGAAAGAATGCTACAGGAGTTGTGCCGTACTGAACACACAAACTATGCATTCCACAGTGAACACAGAAAGCATTACATGATTAATTGATCAATGCAAAATGTACGTGTCAAAACAGACAGCCAATAGGTTTAGAGCCCCAGCAGCATGCCATAAAATCTTCTGGCGTGTGCTATTTAAGTCTGATGAACAATGGAATCTTACTTCTTTAGATCAGGCAGCCTCGTGGGGGCCCCCTCCAAGGTTGGATGCCCTGGGCAAGTGCCCCTTTTGCCCTCCCATACAAAACGTCTCCGGCTACCTGGCAGGGTGCACAGTGATTCCAGAGAAGATAATAGATTTAGGGCCAAGAATATTGTACATTTGCACAAGCGCAATCACATTAGGGTAGCACAAATACAGTGCAAAGTAATTTTCTCCAGCACTATATCCATAAAGTGCATTTGGGAAAGCGTGCAATACATTTGCACTTGTAAAAAGTGTATATAAATAAGTCCCTTGAAAACGTCGAATAAGATGACAAATGACATTCTTTTTACTATGGTTTTAAGGGGAAGTTGGGCACGAATGAGCTGAGCATTCACATGCATCTCTATTGAAGTATCAATGGCCACAGTTTGAAGGCCAATGAGCAGTAACGTTTTAACACCGCCATTTTACTAGCCGGTTTGCTATTGGTGTTCTCTGGAGGAGAGCAGATAGGAAAAAAAGCAGCCAATAAGAAATAATCTACCATCCCTCAGTTGGCAGGTGGGCTGCTCACTTTTTGTGATTATTTTATTACTATGGGCGTTTTTTAGCCTCTTTCCTGCTACGTTTAGTTTGTTGTGTCCTGGTACACCTTTGTGCTCTACTCTCTCTCACTTCTCTCGTGTAGTTATGTGGTTCCCCAGTAGAGCACCGCAATGTTGTGGTTCGATCAAAGGGGCAGATCCCTTTTTGTTGAGAACCAGTTCTTAAACAGAGTTCATGATTACATTGATGAGGATAAGAAGATAACGCGTGCATGCTCTGCTTGTGAGCTCACCCCCTCCCACTAGAAACCAAACGCTCTTGGCGGAAGCTATTTCAAGTTTTGCTGAATTACTTAGAGGGGGGGGGGAATGACAGAATTCCACAGGCAAGATGCTGTGAATGTAACTATTCGACAAGCAAAGTTAGTGTATTTTTTTGAGGACGGCTAGAAGCATGGTTCTGGCTTTCTTTGTCAGAGAAACAGATTAAGCAATCAAATCAATTTGCCATTTGGAATGCTTTGTGGACAATGCACCAGTATTTTAATTACAGCCGGTTGTAGGAACGCTGCAGAAGACACCGTTCTGGGGCCCCTCCTCTAGGTCCCTGTGTGCAGAGCCCAGCATCAAGGGAAGGTGTTCAATACTTTGCAAGCATCCTTCTTGCGTTGCCGCCTGGTGGCCTGGTGGGGGTGATCTATAAGTAACGTCAAGCAGGCTGCAGGCACCTGAAGCTTCAGAGTATAGGTTGCTAAGCAACCCAGTTCTTATCCCTAGGTCAGGCCCCACTTGCATTCCTGTTTGCAGCAAGCCTTCCTTAAGCCACTTGAGCCCCAGAGAGGCAAATAAAATCTGCTGCATGGAAAGGTATACATTTAAAAAAAAAATGTTTATGTAGATACAAGTGTGTTTCAAATTGTGCGCAATGTGTGTGACAAGAGAGTTTGAATGAGTGCATGAGGGTTTCAGTGAGTTTGCATGTCTGTGTTTGAGTGAGTGACTGTATGTCTCTGTGTTAGAGGGGCATGTGTGCAGTGGGTGGGGCAGATGAGTGCCACCCTCGGAGGCATGCAATGAGTGTTTTACTGTGGCATGCTTGCATATATTATGTTTCGAACTACAAACTACCATGAACATATTCATACTGGCAGTATTGGAAAATGGGTTTACAGGGCCATGCTGGCATAGATTTTGGACATCATCACTAGTGCGTTCCTAGTGGCACTACTAACATATATATAAGCACAGGCATGAAAAATGTTTTTCTAAAATGACAAAACTGCCATATATTGTGGACATTAGATATTTTCAGCATGTGCTTTACAGTGGCCGTACTGCTATTTCCTGTGGACACATCATGAAAGTGTTTAACAAAGGACATGCTGGCAGATATTGTGGGCAGAAGAAAGAAAGACAGTCTATAGCTTCCTAGCTTGCAGCCCCAGGAAGCCAGAAATCCCCAAGCGCCCAATACTCAGAGGCTGCTGATTTTTTTCAGTTGCTCTCTGTTGACAGGGCCCAAAGATGAATCTTGCAGTTTCTTGGATAATGTCTCTCTCAAAACCCCCCAGAAGAAAGGACAGGGTGGCACTTCAGTTATTTCCTTAGAGGGGCTTAATGCTATAAGAACATAAGGGATTGTAAGCTGGGAGGTGTTACAGGTAAGTAAAACGGCCTGGGGCTTTGCCCCTTTCTTATACACGGGTCCGTCGGCTCTCAACAATATTGTCCTCTCTAGCAACAATCAGTCTCAATTTCCCAGTTCATACGAGGGCTGCTCGGCATGTACTGGATGCCAGATTGACAACAGGACCGGTTCATGGCACTGCAACAAGTAACAATATTTTCCTTGAGGGTGAGCGCGTATCAATGGAGGGGCCCTCTGTCTGCTAGGTGTGATCGTCATTGGACGTCAGGCCGCATGGGCTGATGAAGTTACCCGATTGCTGGATGGGTCATTCTACTGCCTGGTGTCTCTTGCTGTTTCTCTCCCTAAAAAGCTCAGAGGGTCTGTAGCCCTTCTTGAAAGGGTCAGATAGGGGAGCGTGTCACACAGGAAGTCTCTTTTAGTGTTGGAATTCATATGTGGTGTGTCATAGGGCAGGTCCGCCATGTACAGGACACTGGCAGAGCTTCCATTATTAATGCACTCCATACCATTTTAACCAAGAAAAGAATTGTGCATATTTTGTAATTAACTAGGTCTGCTTTTTAGAAAATGTGTGTGGGAGTGCAGACAAGACAGGACTGTTTTAACTATGTAAATGCAAGCATCTTTTGAAACAGTGCAATATTTCTTATTGCTCTGTCTGCAAACTAAACGTTCTGTAGGGTATATTTACAACTGTTAGATAAGATGATCAGAGCACTGCATTCCTTGCATGCCAAACATGAATGTAAAGCTCTCAGAAGGGTTTCTCCCCTTACTTTTGCTACTTAATATCTTATAAAGCCTTTGTGATTTTGAAAGCTAATACACTATCCCATCGCAGTACAATATTTTCGGTAAATCCAATGAAAGGTATCAAAAGTCAAACTTCTGTCATTTTTCAAGGACAATATTTTGTAATCACTCATGTTCACTCCTCTTATCTTGAGCACCCAGTGACTACCTGGTGCGTTACTAATTTTGGTGAACCAGAAGAAGGACTCTGTTGTCTCCAGGACATAGGTGCTGCAGGGGCTGGCCTCTGCGTAGCACTTGCTTTCCCTCCCACTGTGAAAGTTCCCTCTCTATTCACATAAAGCTTACGTCTTATACGCATCATTAGAATTAACAAAATGATGTCTGTCTTCCATGATTATGGCACTTAGGCGAGATTCACTATTACCACAAGCCAGTAGGGTCACAGAATGATCTTTGTGATTAATAGTTGTAACAGAGAATGCAACAGATTTTCAGACATCTATATATGCAGAAAAGGTAGTTTTGACTGGGAGTTACACGCTGACATGGGAGTCCTTGCCCCCAAGAGGGGGGTCACTGCCAGTATGGTCCCACCTGCCTAGACGCACAAAAATTGGCAGCAAAAAACTCTGCAAAAAAATCCCTGGCGATGAATGAACGCCATGCCAGAGAAGTACCCCTTCTCGGTTAGTCGTGTGGCTAGGATGGTGGTGGCTTTATCACATGTGCAATATGGTTCCATGTGGTGGAATCCATTTTACATAGCTGTCTCCTATTTGGCCTCGTACTGCATTTCACAAACTAGAGGATGTCTTTGTTTGCCTCGAAGGCCAGAGGGGTCACATGACTAGCCCTTCTGCCTCCAAGTACATGTGAGATGAGGTTGCCATTCGATGCCTACATCCCAGCACTGTAGGCTGTAGTGAGCCTGAAACCAATTGTCGCTGGAATATGCAGATGCCTGTCTGAATAGGTGTGGGTTCATATCTTTGATGAGAGCCTTTCCTGAGTGCATGGCTGCGCTAGAAGGGACGGGCAGTCATTGGCTGACCACCTCTCTGTTTGAATTATGGTTGGTGTGTGTGATTGTGTGATGTGTTCACTCACTGCCTCAGAAGCAGTCAAACGCAGACCTCCCCTTGCCCACTCCCCATGTCTGCTGCTCATGAAAGGACTGCTATTTGAATCTTACAGTGAATCTCCCAAGCCGTGGGGGAACAACCGGATCACAGCTCCTGCTGCAAGGTCTTTCCTCTTTACAACTCCTGACCATGTGCTCTTTGTCGGATCCAGAAATGGGAGCCCTTCTTTGGCGGGACTCTGAAGGCCCTTAGAATCCTGAGCCCCAGGATGACCTGGGAATCCTGCATCGACAACAACCGCAGATCACAGTGCCTTTGCCTTTCATTGCCTCCGGCTTGGACCCTCGACCTGGGAATTACTGAACCATCAATAATCATTATTTCAAGGCTCTTGGGGTTCCTACCCTACCTCTCTGTTGCTGCTCGAACCAAATGTTGTTGCCAAACAAAGTGTAGGGCGACTGCCTCTAGAAATCACCAACCACCTACCTCAGAACTTATTATCTCTACCCAGGGTATTGCCCTCCTGTCTCTCCTGCACTACTCACACGTCTTTTCTTTTTTTGTTACTTCGTCACACCCTCTTCATCACCAAATGTCAACTGTGGACTGAACTCCACTGGAACTCCAGAAATTGCTATTTTGGATACGTTTGCATAAGGTAACTCTTTCCTGCCAAAGATTGCCTTAAATAGGCACGACTGGACCCCCTCAGTCTCTTGAAGCTTTCTTTTTTACATAGGAAAAGTGTGTTGCTTACCTATTACTGCATTTTCACTTCTAGAAAAGACTCTTTACTGAACTCTGACAACTCATACACTATTTACTTACTAGTTACATTGCAGCACCTTTTATTTTACAACACGTATCTTTGTGTGAAGGGATTTATCCCTCACCTTTTCCTATAAAAAGATAATGTGTGAATATTCTCTCATTCTGCTATTTGTGAAAATTGTGTACTTTAATGTAGACCCTCTCTCCCTTTATGGGATTATTAGGGCAGGGGTGCTATGGCACGTGGCCACTTAAACAGCCTAGTGAGTTTGAGGGTATCGCTACTACTCTATGGCAGGAAGACATACATAAAAACACTAACCAAAGGGGTTAAGGGAAATCTCTCTAACAGGCACACTATGTTGTGGAGGAAATTACCCATACACATTCCTGACCAACCCATTGCGAGACTAAGCATTAGCCTAGTTACTCCAGGCAACTGGATCCTGTTTTAACTAGCAGTGCAGCCTTGCTAATTTTGCTAAATCTCGTTTTACCATAAGTTGAATTCTTTGTGTTGCGCCTCTCCTATGGACAGTGTGCTTTGCGTGAAGCTGGGGGCATAGGATGTGTGTGATCTCTGAAAATCACCATTTCTCAAACTGTCGTTGCTGTAGTATTTCTATTTGTTGTGATGAACGTCTTCCATTGCTGGCTCCTTTTCCGTTGCTTTGCTGGTTGTGGCAATTCAGGGGGCAGGTCCTATGCTACCTACCTAGAGGCCAAACGATGTAATATAAATGCGTGTTCAGTGTATGGTCACATCAAGTTAAAATACTTTACTGGGCTTCCACCAAACATTCAATATGTGTACCAATAGAATAAACAAAGAAATAACATTGCAATAAACACAATATACATATTGAACCATGCCTGGGGGACATGCAGTTACATTTCATCAACATAGAATTTGAAACCCTACAAACATGTGTATTGACATTTTCTGAAATATGTGTTGTTAGTCATGATCCAAGGGATTTTTATTAACCATTTCATAACATTTAATAGAAGTGCATGAGAATCAATGGGTAGAACCTCTTCAGTCAGCACATGTTATCAAGGAGGAAGTGTCCTTCACAGCTACAATTGTCACTGAAAATGAATGCCCTCACTTCCATGTCTTAAATAATAAGAGAACTCAAATCAATTGAGCTTCAATATTTCTGCAGGTCAGCAGATGACAGGGACTGGCCAAACTAGAAGGAAGTCGAGTGAACACAACCCATGAAACAAGATACTTTGCCATCCTTCCATCAACACGTTGCCTATACTTCTACCAGTGACAAAGCACATTGATCGAAACATGTCCTGAGTAAGAGGTCTAACCTGTAGTGAATAGTGCCACGTGATCCTCAGGCACAATCTCAACCCATTTCATGCCTTTTCTCTCACTCTGGGTAGATCATGGCTCCCACCTCGTTAAGGCATTGACACCAGACAGGGGCAAATAGCACCTCATCACATTCAGGAAGCAAGCCAAAGTGCTCCTCTTCACACACGGCTGCAAGTCCATGACAGACTTAAGACCCATGACTCCCACACACACGAGCAGCCTCACACAAAACATTCTCACAACATGAGAAGCCCGTGAGTTGGGTGTCTGCAGCTGCATTGATTTGTTGTGATAAAAAACGAGCGCTTGAACCTGCTGTGTGGCTATACACAGCACACTTGGGGCCTGATTCACAGCCGCGTTTTATAGTGGTGCGATCCCATTGAAAAACTCCTCGTGAATCGGGGCTTACACTGCCCAGAAGACAATGGCGCCAATTTAACGATAATAAAAGAGGCTTGTCGATATGTTACTTAAATCTGCCAATAAAATGGCAGGCGGAGCGATTAAAGCTCTTACCATAGTCAGCCATTTCTATAAAGAGCCTAACAAAAACCACCATTTTATTGGTAATCCATGTATACTGTTATTGCTTTACTCCACAGTTGCCACTGGATTTTTTGTTTCTCTCCTGAGCAAATGACAGGAAGTTGGGTAAAGACAGGAAGTGAGTTAGCAGGCTCCCTCAGCTAGCACTATCCTACCATTGACAGCGGGAAGGTAATTGGTAAGATACCGCTGGAGGACATGTTTGCACAGTGTAGGCGTGCAGTTCAGTGCTCAATA
Source organism: Ambystoma mexicanum (assembly GCF_040938575.1). Classification (NCBI taxonomy): domain Eukaryota; kingdom Metazoa; phylum Chordata; class Amphibia; order Caudata; family Ambystomatidae; genus Ambystoma; species Ambystoma mexicanum. The sequence goes on along the minus strand of NC_090933.1, from coordinate 966,689,103 downwards.
AAGCAATTCATACAATCAATTTACCCACCCGTGTGTCTACTCTGCAAGGTCATTAACTTTAATGGTGGCGTTTTTTCTCCATCAAACGTAACTAAACGAACGTCCAAGTTAATATTTGCGAACATTCTTCTAACGCATAAAAGTAGCGCATGGATTTATCGGCAGGAAAGTCGATGGAATTCTGTGCAAAACACATCCTGTGCTCCAGGGAAACAGCCTCGACGCTACTGCGCGGCAGCACAGTAGGCATCTGTTGCGGGACCCCCGGCGTACATTTAGAATGTTACCATAAAACTCTCCCTGACCTGGGGCCAAAGGGTTTTCTGCCTCAGTTAAAGTTTCAGAATTGAACGTGCTAATGATTTTTAAATACAATTGCTTTTCTTTATTTTCGACTTTCAGGTCTTAGCGCTCATGATTTCTTATTTCCCCGGCATGTAATGTGTGTCCTGCGGAAGCGCTTTCAGATCACAAGTCAGGTAATGCATGTATAAGATGTTGCTCTAGAAATAGGGTTGCAGAACTTGAAAGAGCATGGTTTCCTGCAAAGGCAACATTCCATGCTACAACTGGTCCCAGAAAAGTAAAATCCTGTTGTATTAACACGACAACCAAGCTTGGAGCAACATTGTGCCTTGTTAAAAAAAAAAAAAAAACTGGCATTCCACCACTCAGAATGGGAAGGAAATTGGCTGCAAAAAAATGTAGAATCATTTAAAGTCCAGAGAGCGCTGTCGCCATCTTGCAGCTTTCTGAGGCCAGCAGGAGCACTCATAGAACCTTGGTCATGCCATCAAGTGGAAGCTTCTACTAGAGCAGCCGGCGGGACACAGGGACCACCGATGAATGACCTGTGCCTGTAATCCTATGTGCCATGCTGTAACATGAATACACAACCTTACATGGAAGCAGCCTACATGTCATCTCTGCCTGAATGCTCAGTCTGCACCCATGTGTATCTGCGCATCAAATGTCTTCTCCAACATAACTTTCTGCTTTGTTGGGGTGTGTGGCCTGCGCACATGCGGTGAGGACGTGACTTTGCTGAGCTCAAGCTCTGATCCTGGAAACAGATCCTGAATGAGGCACAGTTTGAAGGGCAAAGTATTCCTGCTTGCACACCCTGATTGCTGAATACTGGGACTGCGATCAGGGCATTGCTCTGAAGGAAATCAGAGCCTGGGAAGCTGAGAAGAGGGTGCTGAAGGACCGTGTGGGTGGACTCAAGATGGTGGCTGAGCTGGGCCCATAGCCTCAATTGGCCTGCCGAGCAGCGGAGTGGCGACACTGCAACATCTGCCTGACTCAGCTTTGGTGTTGCCGCTGGCGGGCTGAGCGGAGCCCACAGGGAACTGCCTTGCTTGCTACGACCCGGCAGCCGTGCTGGAGATCCCGTTCGGTGGGCTGCCCCTGACCCCAGTGGGGTGGACGCAGAGGTGGACCTGGGTGGTGTCCGTTGGGAGAGGCAAGGGGAGTGGGGCCTGCAGGGACACAGAGGCATGAGTGCCCTGGAAGAGCGTGCAGAAATCAGGCAGGTGACCGCCGGCCGCGCAGCATGGCAGTGCGTGTAGAGGCTGTCGGAGTGGAATGGGGAACCCTTGAGGGCTGGTGCTGCTGCGACCGAGAGAGGGAGCAGGGCTGCTACCAAGCGCAAGCACTGCATGGTGCCAGCAAGCTAGGGGGGCAGATATTTCCTATATACCGTACCACTAGAATGGCAGGGAAACCCTGCTCCCTCCCCTCCCTGGCAGAAGCTGCTACTGTTGTATAAGATGTGACCAGATCGGATTGATGAGGTCCTCGCACATTGCGTGGCGGCCGACACCTAGCAGGGTTGTACTGGTGCCACACTGCCTGCGGTGGACTAGGGGCCCTATTGGACATGAGCTTGGGGCAATAAGCACCAGAGAAGGCTAACGCGTTTAAGAGTTGCTGCAGTGGGATCTGCGCGCTCACTTTAGAATTGTACTTAATAGGTGGTGAGACTTTCTAGGGGCCGCTGGGGCAGCCACTGTCTGGGGTCAGAGAGGAGTTGAGCTGGACTCCTGTATGGAAGTAACTTTGAGGCAGTGAAGGTCCCCACACAGACTCCTGCGGTCTGATCGCCCAGGAAGTGGGCCTCCAGGAAGTGAGGAGGGCGCTAGACTCGGGCAAAGGCTGCACAGTCACAAGGAAACAAGAACTGCTGAGGGCCCATGACAAATGACAAGGTACTGCCCGCCTGGAACACTGAACGCAGTGCTGAGTCCCTGGAGATGAGTGTCGTGAGTGGGGCTGAGGAGCACAGCTGAACAATTAGGGAGCTGGTCTAGACTCAGAAGATGACTGGGTGGTGAAAAGGAAGCAGAAGGTAAAACCACACACCAGTAGATAGCTGGGCATGGGAGGCAGCGCCTGAGATGCTCTAAGAATATAATCAGAGGAAGAGAAGTCAGCCTGACCTCAACTCAGTGGTTGGGTAACAAGCGGGGTGGCTAGCCGAATTAGGCAGAGCAGGGGCCTGCCCCTTGCACCTTTGGATTACGCCAAGGCACCTGGCCCTCAGAGGCAAAAAGCTGTGTGGGGCTTGAGGGCTGCAAGCGGCAGCTGGCCCAGCTGACAGCGGAATGGATCTGGGTGAGTACTTTTGTGGATGCTGAAGGTGAGGTGCGCACTGCTACGCTGCCACATTATCCACACGGGTCGGGTGCAGAAGCTGCTCTCAGATGCCGGACAAGTGTTGCAAAGGGAAGGCCCAGCAGACCATTATGGAGGCCTATGGCACAAGGAGGGGAGCAACCAAGCGCAGCGTGGTGGGCAGGCAACAACAGCGGCAGCATCACAGGTGATGGTGCAGGATGGAGGCCCAATACTGGCGGTCATGGCAGAGCTGAAAATGGTGCTGGAGTACAAGATCGACAGAGTTATTGTAGATGTGGGTTTGCGGCACCAGGAAATGCGCGTGCTGGCGGACCGCCCGGGTATGGCAGAACAGAAAGTGTGGCATAATGCAGAAAGCATAGCCCGCTCCTGGACTCAGATGGCGGGCTTGCTGGAGAGGGTACAGGTTCTAGAACATCACGTGGAAGACACAGCAGGAAGAGCCCAAAGGATGACGTGAGGACACATGGACTACCTGAGGGTGAAGAGGGATGCGAGCCTACCGCATACGTAGAAAACATGCTGTTGCAGGAGGTGAGCCTGGACACGTTAACCCAGGGATTCACTGTGGAAAGGGCACATAGGTCACTGACGAAGAAACCTTTGCCGGGTGCCACCCAAGTCCGTTAATAGCACAAATGAAGCACTATAAAGACAGAGAACAGATCCTGGCTTTCTCTCGGGAAGGAGGGACCATCACAAGAGGATCCTCGCGATTAGCAACATACCCTGACTACACAGCTCTGGTCCAGAGATGCAGAGCAATGTTTGGGCCAATGAAAGAACGTCTCCGGTGAGCAAGCTTCCGTTATATGTTGATCTACCCCGCCAAGCTGAAGATTCTACAGAACAGGAGGTCACATTTCTTTGACAACACAGCAGAGGCACAATCCTGGATGGATGCACAAGGGATACTGCAGCTTCCGGGCAGGAACAACAATGCACCGTAGCACAAGGGCACTGACGCAGACTGGGGAGTTGACCCCAGACACCACTGATCTTAGAAGGTTCCTAAATGCTTAGGCGTGAGAAACACATATTGGAGACAAGAGGGGGCACATGGAAGGAAGACACTGCATCACGGACAGGTTTTGAATGGCTGCCGCAACAGGCAGGTGCCACAAACCCCAATTGTAACTTAAGATGTCAGTTTTAAGGTATCAGGCTGCTGCACGTTGCCCAGATGGGGGGCGGCAGGGACGGGAGAAGTGGTTGGGCCTGAGCAGAAGACTCACTGCTGTGTCATTGGGTTGAAATTACGGTTGTTGGAGGTTGGGGGACGGGAAGGGCAGGCAGGCATGGGGTTAGGGGGAGGGGAACATTGTGTTATCTGACAGGCTGAACCTTGAACAATGGGGAATTGTCAGAAAGTGTATGAATGACTGGGCGGTGGGAACCAGAAGGCTCGACTGTAGGCACCTATGTCAAGGATTAGTGGTGTGAGCATGATCACCTGGAATGTTAGAGGTTCTAAAGTTACGTGAAAAGACTGCAAATATATACATATTTTGTCAGGGGGGGCTTATAGGTGAAAATGCTACAAGAAACACACCTCACAACTGATAGACAAGCCACTATAGCCAGGAAAGGGGGAGGAAAGCTGTATGGCTCACCCTTTTCTGTGTTCATCAGGTGCGTTCTTATCTGGACAGCCCTGGCTGCCCCCTACCAGCTGCTAGAGTTCAAAAGGGATGAAGAGGGCAGAATGGCAGTGGTGCATGCATTGTGGGAGAACAGGGAAAACTGCTTTATAAATATGGTACCATGATGCCACAGTGTTTTTCAAGTCATTATACTACAGGCTATCTGCATATAGGGAGTTTACGTGGGTCTGGGGGGGGACTTTAACTGCACTCCCAATCCTGGGTTGGATAGAAGAACACAGTGATGCACAAGGTTATTCACATTTTTCAGCTCCCCATTCTGTATGCACGAGGATAGACTACATCTTCACAGGAAGGGAAAGCCTGGGAGAATTCACCCACATAGGCTATAATGCCAAGGTTCTCTCAGACCATGCTCCGATTTGGCAGAATACCACCTTAAGACCCCCGGATACCCACATGGCAGCTGAGGTCGGAAGCTTTACAAGACAATGTTTTTCATAACTACATGAGGGAACAGATAGAGGAGTATTTCGATACCAACACAGATAGTGTAGCAAAGACGAGCACGCTGTGGGATGCATTCAACGTAGTTATGCGGGGAGTAGCGATAGGGGAAATGGGAGGCCTCAGGGCAGACATACTGTGGGCCCTGGAGGACATTGAAAATGAGTTATCAGAAGTGGAGGGCATTGAGGCAGATCTATCTGGGGAGTCAGGGAAGCTGCTGGGACTGAAACAAAACTGCATGAGAGAAAGGGAAAGGTCGAGGAGACTGGATTTTGCAATATATATTCGAAAGCTGCATGCAGAGGGAGATAAGCCTGGGAGACTGATAGCATGCCTGTGCAAGCGAGAGTAACCAAGGGTTATAATAAGTGCCATTGCTGAAGAAAATGGAGAAATAGCACCCAGTGTGAAATGAACAAGATATTTAAGATTTTACAAATCCCTATACTCTAAAGGCGAAATAGAAGAGTACAGGAACGTTGATGAAGCCTTAAGCCAAATTAACTTACCAAGGTTAGAGGTGGAGCAAGCAGGCATGCTGGAAGTACCACTGACATTAGAGGAAATAGGCAAACTGATAAGAGAACTCCCGACCGCCAAGGCTTTGGGGCCAGATGGACTCCCGGGGTAGTTCCATAAAGCATACGCAGAAATACTAGCACCTAGACTGTTGGCAGTCTTCACAGGGGTGTAAGATCTGGGGGTGTTACCCAATAGCTTGAGGGAGACTATCATAGTACCCATCCTGAAGCCGGAAAAACCCCCACAGAGCTGTGGGTCATATAGGCCTCTTTCAATGGTGAACCAAGACTGCAAAATCCTAACACCGGTGCTGGCAAACAGACTTAATAAGGTAATAGGGAGCTTGGTCCACATGGACCAAACAGGATATGTTCCAGGATGTAACACCACATGGAATATGCAGAGATTACATCATGTCATCTACAGTACTAACAAATGGGCAGATGATAGTGGGGTGGCCTCATTAGACACAGTTAAGGCCTTAAACTCGGTCCGCTGGTACTGGCTGTTAGCAACACTAGAGCGATTAGGTATTGGCAAAGCCTTTTTGCGATGACTGCAATCGATCTATACTACACCCACTGTATGGGTGAGGACAGGCAAAAATGTCTCCGCTGCATGGGAGGTAAAGAGGGGTACAAAGCAGGGCTGTCCACTGTCACCAATGCTGTATATCCTGGCATTGAAACCACTGGCTGCGTTCCTCAGGAAGGAGTATATGGAAAGTGGGATCAAGTTAGACGGGGAGGTACTCTTGGTCTCTATGCGGATTGATATTTTGTTGTAAATGAGACAACCGGAGGATGACCTACCATACTCAATGTTATCGACGAATTTGGCACATTATCGGCCATTAAGGTGAACCAGGAGAAATCCTGCTTGTTTCCACTCGCGAGGCTAAAAGGCCTCAGCGAGGAGCAACTACCACATCTGGGTCTCCAATGGGCAACAGACATCTTTCGCTATCTGGGTATCAATGTATGGCATGACCAAGCAGACGTGCATAGGCAGAACACGCTGAAGGCCGTGGAAGACCGAGCTAACTCAATGGCATTCTGGAAAAAGCTGCCCCTTGGGGTACCCGGAAGAGCAGCCTTCCTGAAGATGGTGGTACTCCCTCGTCTCTTGTATTATTTTACTAATATACCTTATAATAGACCGGCAGCTTTCTTTAACCAAGTAGATACAGTGGTCAGAGAATTCCTGTAGGAGGGAGGAACAGAGTCGCTTTGCGCACACTGCAGAGGGACTATGCTGAGGGTGGGATGAAAGTACCCCATTTTGAGTGCTATTACCTGGGCTGCAATTTGCTGCGAAATGAACCCTGGCAGTACACTCTGCTGCTGCAGCTGATGCTAGGGGGTTGTTTTCTGTAGGTCATTTTGTGGATGACAGAACTTGCTGGAGTAAGATCTTCCGGACTTTTGAAACTTGGCAAAGACATATGGCGTAGGGCCTGGATGCACCTGGCAGCATCTGACCCTTGTTCTGTACACGTTACCCTTGTAGGCGACATTGGAGAACAGCGGGGAGCTGTGGAGCAGTACAGGAGACAATGGGAAAGAAAAGGGGTAGCCACGCTGGGTGACTTAGTACGAGAAGGCAACATATTGGCTTTCCAGACCTTGATTAATGAAAATGGCACACACAATGGCCTTGTTCCTATTGTATCTAGGTATGGTCAGGAAAACTGGGCAGTGATGGTTGGGCCCACAAGAGGAGGTGGAGACCAATGCAATACTAGTTACTATATATGATGTGTCAGAAGGGGGCATATGGTCTACAGATTGTATGACTTATTCTTGGGTAGCATTGCTACAAAAAAGCTGAAGGTGTGTGGAACTGCGAGGCAGACATGGGGAGAAGTATCACAGATGATGAATGGAGGAGGAGGAGGGTGCGGTTGTATACCAAACGAGTCTCGAGGAACGCCAGATTCAAGCTAACCCAATTGTACGTCACACACAGGGCATATATGACCACACACACACTATGTTATATAGCTGGGGTGGACAATCATGCGTGCCTGAAATGTGTGCAGGCAGGGGCGGACATGATGCACATGTTTTGGGCATGCCTGGTGATTGGGAAATTTTGGCTAGAGGTGGCTGAGGGAGTGGAAAGAGGAGGTTTTCCGATGCAGGCATGCCCGCTGAGTTTTGCTTGCTGGGTCTGTTCCCGAAAGATGGGAGACACAAAGCACAGCTTTCCAAAATGAAAGACTTGATCTGTATACTGGCAAAATGCAGAATAGCGATGGCGTGGAAAAGGGTTGAGGGTCCCAAACTTGAGGCTTGGTGGGAGGACCTGAAAAGCTGGTCACTAGCGGAGACCACAGCATGGTATAGAGTGCTGAGGTGATGAATGCATGAAAGGAGCGAGGGAGTCAAAGCCTGGAATGCACTGACACAATCCATGTTTGCTCATGATGGAAAGGAGGCTGGCTGAGATACAGATTTCTGGGGGAGCTCCGCACAGCGGACATTCAGGGGATTGGTAGCAGAGTGCACGTACGAGACATTGGAGATGGACAAGGATATAATGAATTGTTGAGCTTGGGGAGGAGGTGGAAACAGGGAGGGATTGTGAACAGCCTACGTGCAGCTTGCACCGCTATATGCCTACAGGATTGTAAAGAAATGGTGAAGTCAGTGTTCCCCTGAAGAGTTCGAGTCAGTGGCCATTGTGGGCCTTATGTGAGGGCGACTGCTCGGTACCTCATACCCTCGTATAGTGGGAGATGAGGCTTAGTGTAAATCACCTGCTCTGATGGTTCCACAGACCTTCATGGAAGATGCTGGGCTATAAACACTTAGCTGACCTGGAGGCCGCTGAGACCCGTGTAACCCAGGTGGGAAAATGCTGTGCTGAGGATGCAGTGGTGCTGACAGTGGGTAGTTCAGTGAGTTGGGTACATGGGGATCTTTCTGTTTCCTCCTCTCCACCACATCTCCCAACATTTATCCTGTAGTGTTGCAAGGCCAGGTCACACACTACTTGCTTTCTGACCATAATGTGCATTGTGTTTGGTCACCTTGGTAACAGTTTGTTTAGGTGTCCCACACAAGAGCATCACTGACTAAGCTTCAAAGTGATAGTCTGATGAGTCAATTGGATGGGAATACAGAGGGACGCTGGTTCCTGGAGGTGGAACCATTCTTGAGAGTGCAACTAGCCCACAATAACACTTGAACTTTCTATTTCCACTGTTCAAAATAGTTTCTAAACATAGCACCTTGTATTGTTTATTTATTTATAGAGCGCACCGGGCCGCCAGGCATCTGGGCGCTTACAAAGATTGCGGGTACGGCATGTAACTAGGAAAAGAAGTGTTGGGATTGAGTCAGGTTATTCGCGATGGACAGTTGTTGATAACTGTATGCACCTAGCAACAAGCTCTAGTTATAAACGAGGACATGATAGTGGATTAAATGCTATTCATATTTGAAACACATCTTCTTAAAGCAGAGGTAACCTAGACCTTGTTGAAATGATCTCGAACTAAGGGTGGAGAAGAGGGGCTATTACCTCGGCCTGCATAGAATGCACTCATAATAGTGCAAGAAAAAAACCCACAGATGGGGAGGAGCTCCACTTTCCCATTGCCACCTCCTAGCTAGCTCCACATGCCCTCCTTCTTGCAACTGTAACCCTCGGCCCTGCTTCTATCGCGCTCCGTAGCTCCCCAACTTGAGCTATATAAACCCCATACATACATCTATGCAATGTAAATAAGATGTTGAACAAAACTTCAGAACTAGCGCGAAAAAAAGAAGAATTGTGCACAGAATGCGTTAGCACAAACCTATTTAACATCTTTGATGGTTCCCTGAGCAACAATGCTATTCCTGGAAAAAGCACGGAGTGCTTTTTTTGACGTTCAGACAGGAGTTTCCCGGGGCGTTTACATCAGTACTGATAGACAGCCGCCATTTCGCAATATTCTGCAGCCTAACAAGGAGCCTGCTGCAGGTGATGGACAGCAGGGGGTCGAAGCTAACGTAGGCGAGAGCAGAAGCGAGTATTGATCACTCAGCGAAAGTAAAGCGAAGAGGAAGCAGAGCACACATGTGACTTCATCAAATGATCATTTATGCAGAAAACTATTTACAAAGGACTTTTTTGAAGCCGGCTTGGATTCTTGTTAGTCTTTAGGGTTCCAAGTTCTGTGTTTGGTTTTGGTGCATAAGGTGGCCTCAGTGCCACCTATAAAGCATTGATTACATAAGATGGAAGAATGGGTGTTCAGAAGCTGCATCTGCTTGACATAACTGGAAAGGCATGATATTGCTGAATCAGATAATGTTATTTTCTGTGTCCCTGGGCAACTTAAGTCTACGCATGGGCGTTTTACAATGTTTCTTCCAATCCGGGGTCTTGTTTCAAAGCACAAACTTTCATCATGTACTGAAGTAGTGATCCTTCTTTTGCCCGTTCACCCAGTGGTGTCACAGGGCCACCTTGCTGCTGGTCAGTCACACAGCAGGGAGTGCAGGGGCCCCCGCATCTACTATCAGCACCACAGTTTTTACAGTCTGGTTGTCAATGTACTTTGAACATGTATTCTGTTTTGGGGCTTGCTTCCATAAAAAATTAAAGTAGGCCCGAATTCCCTTAAAAAGAGGCCCAAAAACACACGTTAGAAATAATGTTGATACCCAGACTGCAGAACTTGTGGGGGTTACTATTTGACACCAGGACTGCGAGAAGACGCTGAATCAGCAGAATGTGAAGGTAAGTAAAATAAAAATGTTTGTATGTATGCATGTTGTAAGTAAAATACAAACAGTGTATGCATGCATGTTACAATGTATTTCAAGTTGTGGGAGTGTGTGTGAGACTGACTGGCTGTGTGCGTTTGTATATGTGTGTGTGGGTGTATGTAGGTGTGAGTTTCTGTGTGTGAGACTTACTGTGTGTGCATCATCAACATGTGAAAAGGTAAGTACAATAACATGTGTTTGTATGTATGCATGCTGTAATTAAAATAGAAAAGTGTTTGTATGTGTATTCATGCATGTTAGAATGTATTTCAAGCTGTGTGAGTATTTGTGAGTGAGCCTCTGTGTATGAAACTGCCTGGCTGTGCATGTTTGCGTATCTGTATAGTTGTGAGTAAGTCTGTGTGCTACAGTGACTGGGTGTGTTTGTGTGTTTGTACCTTGTCTCTTTCTCCTTCTCTCTCTCTCTCTTTCTTTCTCGTCTTGCCCTGTAACACACTCCCACACTGTATCCTGGTGCTGTCACACACTCCCTCTCACTGTACCTGCAAGCTCCCTGCGCTGTCACACTCTGTCCTTGCACTGACACACCCCCCACTCTCCTTGCATTGTCTCTCTATCTTTCTCCTTGCCCCGTCTCTCCACCTCTCTCTCCCCTTGCCCTTTCTCTCCATCTCTTTCTCCTTGCTCCATCTCTCCACCTCTCTCTCTCTCCTTGTCCTTTCTCTCCATATATCTCTCCTTGTCCTGTCTCTCCATCTCTCTCTCTCATTGTCCTGTCTTTCCATCTCTCTCTCATTGCCATGTCTCTCATCCCCCTCTCCTTACACTGTCTCTCACTCTTTCTTTGGACTGTTTCTCACTCTCTCCTTCCACTGTCTCATTCTCTCCTTGCCCTGTCTCACTCTCCCACGCCCACTCTTTGCACTGTCACACTCTCAGGGGTGGAGCCAGCCACATAAATGTGGAGGGACTGGATGGCAGTTTTGAATGCAGGTAGTGAGTGGGGTCATTAAACCTATGTAGCTGTTGATCTCCACCTGGCGCCCAGGAGGCTGAGTAGACATTGCAACTTCCTTGGGCCCATTAGATGTATCTTTTTCCCCGACCTCACCAGAGGTGTATCCCGGGTTGTGTAACAAAGGGGCTTGGAGCTAATGTAGTAGGGCGCACCCTAAGGGGAGCCTGAAGAGGGTACTGGGCTTGGCCTGCCCCCAACCCAATCTGTAGGCACTACCAAGCGTAGCGAGGGAGAGTAAACCAACCAAAGTGGCTTTGGAGGGGTTTTCTCCCAGAGAAAAATGTTTAAATAAGGTGTTGAAATGGTGAATTGTACTGTACGCTTTCTGTGATACATTAGCTAAAAAGTCAGTAAGTTTACAATCGGTTTTGTAAGGTAAGACATGAAAAAAGTCCATTAGATGCAAAGTGATCAAAAATGCACCAGAGCATTTTGAAACACATTTTCATAATGTCTTTGCCCAATGTATGCCAGTGCCCCGCTAGTGTAAAAAACATGTTCATACTGATTCTGCCCAAAAACGTCCATTCTAGTTCTCCGATATATGCCAGTATTCCCACATCAGAAAATACTAATGTGTGTTTTGCCCATGATGCCAGTAATGCTACTATAACAAAACATGCCATATGCTGTATCCCCAAGTAAGAACATTCTTGTTGATTTTGTCTTAATGGCAGTTAAAAAAAAGCTAGGCCACAGCAAGAAAACATGCCCTTGCTGGCTAGCTGGTACGATAGCTCAGCGGGTTGAGCCCCCGATGCTGCAAATTTGAACGTGATCTGCAAGTCACAGGTTAAAATCCCAGCAAGGCCAACTCCGCCTTTCATCTTTCTGAGGTGATAAAAGAGTACCAATGTCGTTTGGGTGATCATTTTATACAAATATGTTCTCTTTACAGGGCTTTGGCAAAAGCACTATAAAAATAACAAATCATTATCATTACACAAATCCCCATATAAGAACACTCATCATGTTGTATTTGCCCCCTAATGCCAGTAAAATATGTCATGCAACAATATAAAACATAGCCTTGCACGATACACAAATGCTCCCTCCTCCACCATCTAAGTAACACTTATGTTGACTTTGACCTTCACACTAGTAAACAATGCCATGCCACAGTAAGGAAACATGCCCTCCCCCATGTAAGAACACTCACATAGCTGGCTTTATCCTTAGTACGCGTACAAAATTCAATGCCACGGCAGGACCCAGCCAGCCTCATTGCAGCACACTTCCCCTACTTCAAACCCTCCTTCACATAATAACACTGAAGTTCGCTTTGCTTTGACCAAAAATGCCAGTAAAACATGCCATGCTCCTGGCAAAAAATGTTCATGCTCCAATGCGCGCGCGCGCACACACACCCACCCACCCCCATGCTTCTGTCATTACACATGAGCACCAAGAACATTCACACTGCATTCTCATTCACATTGCCATTTGCTCCCATATACACCATTCACACTGAATTAATTTGCATGTATTTAGACACCTCCTCACATGCAAACATACATACACACACTTACACAACTTCACATGAATGCATGCATGTATATATACATGCATAAAACCCACACAAACAAAAACACTTTTTTTCTTCTCTTTCCTGTTTCCCTCTACACCCTTTCAGGCCCTTCCCTGTCTAAGCATTTGCATCTCACAGAGTTTTTAGTTAAACAAAGGAACACTCATCATTGGGAGCATTGGCGAACTAAAAGTTGAGCCCAGCAGTTAAGCCTTTAGCCTCCACATAGGTGGGTCTCTTGATATCATCCCCTGGGCAGGCTTTTGTCCTCAGCATGTTTGGTGATGCCACAGTCACAGTAAAAGACATTTTTCTCACCTTTGAGAATGGTGTATTAACTTACTTTTCATGTTTAAAAGCACAATTTAAAGTTAAGTAAATACACACCACTCTCCCAGGTGACAAATGTGACAGCCTTTTGCTGTCTCAGCCCCAGCTGGGCCTCACAGCATATCAATGACTGCTGCATTAAAGTGGGAGTGCTACGGCCCTCACAAGCCCATGCATGGTGCCACCCGTGCACACTCTAACAGTCTGCACTACAACACTCTCAGTCTCTCTCATGTCCAATTTTCTCACTCTCTCACCTTGTCAAGTCACTCTCTCTTTTCACTGTCACTCTCCCCTCTCCTTGCACTATTTCTATCCTTCTCTCCCTCCTTGCACCCTTTCTTTCTTTCTTTGCACTCACAATCTCTCACTCCTTGCACTGTCTGACTCTCACTCTCTGGTTCAAATTTCTTCCTCTCTGCGTGCACTTTATAGCTCTCTCCTTGCACTGTCTTTCTACCTCTCTCTCCTTACATTGTCTCACTCTCCTTTCATTTCTCTCTCTCCCCTTACACTGTCTCTCACTCTCTGCTTGCACTGTCTTTCTTTTTCTCTGTGCACTGCCTCTTGCTCTCTCTTTGCACTGTCACTCTCCCGCTCTCTCACCTCGCACTGTCACAGTCTCCCACTCTCACTTTGTGCTGTCACATTCTCCCACAATCTCCTCTTGCACTCAAATTTTCCAACATATTCTCCTAGTGCTGCCACACTCCCCCACCCTCTCTATCCATGCACTTTCAAACTCTCCCACATTTTCTTTCTTTGAGCTGTCAAACTCTCTGTACATGCGCTGTCACACACTCTCTCTGTGTGCTGTCACACTTTCTCTCTCTGTGCTGTCACACTCTCTCTCTGTATGCTGTCATCGGAAAAGAGACCATCAGACGGGGAAAGAGTCTGAGCGTGTACAGATAAGTTAATTAAAAAAAAGAAATGTGTGCGCTAGGTTGTGTGTGTCTTGTAGTGAACCAGAAGAAGGACTTGGACGATTAGAGGTAATTTTTAAGTTTTATTAAAATAAAAGAACCAAAATGCCTAACTATTTTGATGGCTATGAGGGAAGTTCCCTACCTAGTAAAACAAATATTAAGGGTGCACTTTAATGTCCAAATAAAGTTCTTTGGACTGAATCCTATCTAACTAACTGGCCCTACCCCTTTAGAAAAAACATCTAACCTAAAGGGAAAGGAAAGGCTGTGTATAGTAACCTCAGCACAGGCTCTGGCTGGACAAATTTATACTTGGTTTCTTCCTGGGATTTAAAGTTCCCTTTTCCACAACAGGATATTTTCCCCAGTGTTTGTATCAAGGTATGGGCTTCACACTCTCCTGTTAAAGAAAACTGTCTCTTGTTGTGAACATTTCCACTCCTCCAGGATTTCTTCTAAACACACAAAAAGACACTTCCTCCTTTGAGGCATGGGTTGTCCCCAAAGTCTTGTTATCCACAAACAAGTTATTTTCTTTCACCCAAGTTGTTTCACATAGAGTGGCTGTCCACCCTCTCCTATCAGAGTTCTGTACCTTCTATTGCTTTTTCAGCCTTAAATCAACATGTTCATGTCTCTTCCTCAATCTCCCTTTCATTGGGTTTCTCAGGCTCCCATACCCTTGGTAGATTCCCCAGCCATTATTCACAATATTTATATTTTATCACTCCCCCTTTCACAGGGTATTTGAACACTCAGGTTTCTCAGGCTGCAGAAACCTTGATAGCCTGCCCAGTTGCTAATCACAATATGGGAACCAATATACTCTGCATTGGGTTTCTCAGGTTCCTGTAACCGTATTGGCTTTCCCCATGGCTACTTGTCTCTGTAGTTATGGTGTGACATGTGCAGAGCTTGGGGGCTCGGGCTCCCTCATATGATCTAGTCTCGGCATCTGCTACTGGCCAGCTGACACACCATAGCCCGTTTGTGGTGGTGCCATCTGATGAGATGTGGGCTTTCCTGTCTCTGTTCCATTTCCGACCTGGGCTACGCGGTTGCGTAGAACATCAATTCTCAGGCATTTGATTCATGGTTTGTTGGCCCTCCTCGCTTCCACTGGCTCTGCAGCCCAGCATCGCTACGCCCCACCAAGACATCAATGATGCAGAGGCTCATCTCTAGCGGTTCTCTTCCTGGCAGGCCCCGGCCCACCTAAAGCACTGTCTGTATCTCACACTCATTAGTGAGGAATGCTTATGCTCTTCCACTGAAATAATTCACCAGCTGCCACTGGATTCCTGTGCTCTATAGAGTGGCTGCTAATTGAGTAGTCCATCAGGCTCTGAAAGTGTTCATCTTGGAAGAGGACAGTGATGAAGTCCTGACATTGTTCGCAGAGCCTATAAGCATTCAACAAAGAATCGAGATTGGCTGTGCAACGTCCACATAGAGGAATGCACATTTCATATTTGGGAATTTTATCATCATAATCATTGCTTTTGCAATTTATTGAGCATACTGATCTCGGCCCAAAAACATACCTGGGCTTATTGGGAACGGGGGAGGTGCCCCTGTATGGGGAAACCTAGAACACCTAAGACCATTAGTACCCTCATACATATACAGAGGTGCACGGCGAGGTCCTGACTGCCACAGTACCTTGGGATTCTTTACTAAGGTGGTGATACCTACTGGGTATGACACTCCACAGTGAAACAAAAACAAAGGACACGTGGTGGGCTGTGCATGCCACTCATCACACGTGATTTAGCCGTCAGGATGGCGATCATACAAAACACTTAATACAAATGATGGTATTTAGCTGTGTAGACCTGTTCCAGCACACGTGTCACTAACAGACTAATCTACGTATTTCTATGTTGCTTTTTGTTTTAATTATAGTTATAGATGCGTCGCAACCACCATTTGTTGACAATAGGAATGCAGTAGAAGGCGTGACTAAGACAGTCCAGTTGTAACGTGTGCATTTGCATCTCTCACCAGAGGGGGCACAAACACTAGAGAGATAAGCAGTGGGCACCCTGGCACAGAGCACAAACCAGAAAAACTGGAATACCAATCATTGTTTCTTTCCAGGGGGGGAAGCATTTTGCAAGAAGTTATGATGATTATATTTCCATACTGTAATATGCTTCTGGGAAAAAACCCACAAATCGCCTTTTCATTCGGCGTAAAAATGTTGTTAAGAGGTCACCAGATAATTTGCTAACGAACCAGCTGTAAATGGAATCCCTATAAATTAACAACAAAAAAAATTACGAAAAGGAGAAAACCCTGAAAAAGGCATTCGAAAATAAAAATTGAAAAGGATGTCGATGATGGGGAGCAGGAGTTGCAGGGGTGTCTCCGGCTCCACTTAATTAAGATTTTGGGATTTCAGGGGTTGCAACTGTGTCCCCCGCTTACATAAAAAGGAAAAGCAGGTGCAAGCAAACTTAAAAATAAACATAATCGAAAAGGAAAGGACCCTGCAGCACCGGGTTCCCTCCCATATGCGTGAAGGGAACTGTCGTCGCAGGGGGATTGCGGAGGTGGAAAACTTTGCTGTGTGCCTCCAGAAGGTAAGTAAGGGGGTGAGTGGGGAGCAGGTGGTCTGAAATGTCGCTGGGAGACAAAACCGAAGGATGTTTTTGAAAAAAATTACTTTCGTTTATATCCCCCTCAGGCATTTGGGATTCGATTATTTCACAGTGATCTGCTGTAAAGCACCATGCAGGTGAGTTGTTTAGGAGATTGAAGTTAATGTGCGGGGGGGGGGCGTGGACATCATTTACCTTTATGAATAATGCAGGTAGGGGATGCACTACATGTGTCCGATTTTATAAAATACCTCTCAAGCCTTCTTCATGCTTTTAGTGGTATTGTGAAAACCAGTTTATAGTGAATATGTCGAATGACATTTTTTAGAATGCCATTATGTCGATAAAAATGGCGAGATAAATGATTTTTAATTAGTTTTTTTTTTTAGTGGGGGTTTCCCCCCCAATCCCCTGTTTTATTATTTGCACTTTCTTTTTACTAGCTAAACCCCAAAAAACATACAAATAAAAAAAAAACACATTTGACATTTTTTTTTTGGCATCATTTTTTTCACCATAATGGCATTCGAATTTTTTTTTTTTACTTTATAACTGGATACCGCTGGATACCGTGAAAACCATGTAGTATAACACCTTGGACATCGAAAGCACTCCTCAGTATGGGTATTATTAATGACTCACACATACTGTCCGGTAGTTGACCCTGTGTGCATGCTTCTTCTTAGGCCTCGAGTAGTTTGGGTGCTATTATTGCTTTATATTTCTTATATAACTCCCCCGGTAGTCTGTACGGACCTGGGGTCTTGGCCGCTGGGAGGTGTACGATTACCGTTTCCAGTTCATCTATTGTTAGTTGGGCATCTAGTACTGTTACTTGTTCTTCGGTTAGTTTCGGTAATTCAATATGAGTAAGGGCCTCGTGTATATCCCTGGTTTCCGTGCTCAGGCTTGGGGAATACAGTTCCTTATAGAATTGAGAGAAGACCTGATTAATATCCTCCCGGGTTCTGATGATTTCCCCTTCCGGATTTCGTATTGCATTTATCGAGTCCCTTCATACCTCATGTTTAGTTAACAAAGCAAGTAGTCTGCCTGGTTTATCGCCCTCAGCGTGCAGTTTCTGTATATGTTTCCTGTAGTCTAGATTCCCTAATTTCTCCCATGGAGCAGTGCATTGCAGCCTCAGTGCAGCTGATTCCACCCCGGTTAGTCCGGCTTCCTGCTCAGCTTCTGCTATGTCCTTTTCTATGTCAGACAGCTCCCTTAGCAGGCTCTTCTTGAGATCCCCCATTTTCCCAATCGATGCACCCCTGATTACCCATTTAAAGGCGTCCCACAGAGTCCTGACTGATCTACACTTCCTGTGTTGTGTTGAAAGTACTCTTCTATGGCCTCCTGCATATGGTCTTGGAATTCCCTTTCCAATAATGCTTCTGCTCACAGCCGCCACGTTGGTGTAGGGGCCCCCGTGATTGTATGCATCCATATCGCCACTAGTGGGGCATGGTCTGAAAGGGTCTGTGCCTTAAATTCTACTTCTGAGAACCCACTTAGGGTTTCTTTCCCGGTGAAGACATAATCTATCTGTGTGTGTGCCGTGTGGAGCCCTGTAGTGAGAGTAGCCACGGGTCTCATTGTTTTTTTCCCTCCAGACATCCGCCAAACAGAGCTGACTTTAGAGTATTCTTAAAGCATTTGCCGGCGGGGCTGGTTTTCTGAATTTGGTGCCCGACCTGTCTAATAATGGACTGAGTGTGCAGTTAAAGTCCCAGCCCCAGATGTATGTCGAATCTCTATATGGGGAGAGTTAGGGGGCCAGTGTCCTAAAAAACCCTGTGGCATATCATGGTTCTGTGCATTCTGTGCATACGTGTTTACTAAGCACACTTCTCTATTTTCCTTGTCTTGGTCCATAGTTATGAGTTGGAATGGGACGTTGGGGGCTATCCACATCAGTGCACCTCTGGCATAGGTGGAATAGGTTGATCCATACACTTTACCCCCCCATTTTCTTGCAATCTTAGACTGTCTTTCTTTTGTCAGGTGCGTTTCTTGCAGAAGTGACACTTTCACTTTCATCCTGTTTAACCATGCAAACACCCTTAGTCTTTTTCCGTAGTTATTCAGCCACTGTACATTCCATGTGGCTATATTTATCCCTTCAGGACTTATCACGGCAGTTCTTTGTAGGGCCGTCCCTTCCCATGGGCCTATTTGTTCCCTCATGTTCACTGTCAGTTCCATTTCTTCTGGGGTCTTCGGCTTCAGACCTATAGCTCCGGATTTTGTCTGCGTTCTTTCTTAGGACCTCATTACGACCCTTGCGGTCCCGTAATGAAGGGTGCCAGTACGGGACCGGCACCCTTCATTACAGGACCGCTGATTACGAGGTTCCCTTTGCGGGACTCGGAACAGACGTCTGGTAAAACCAGACGTCCTTTCCGGGTCCCGCGAGGGGGAAGAGGGAGGTAATAATTTGTAATGTGCCCGTTATTACCTCCCTCCCCATTCCCATTGAGCCCTATGGGAGCTCAAATGGGAATGGGGAATGGGTCCTTCAAGGAGGAATTGCCGGGTCCTCCAATGTTGGAATGACCCGGTTATTCCTCAGTGAAGGAACCCGGTAATGGAGCCCGGTTTGGAGGCGGCCATGGTGCTAAAAGCACCATGGCCGCCTCCAAACTCATAATGAGGCCCTTAGACTGTTCAGTGGGGGGGCCAAGAGGGTTTTACCCACTCCTCGGCCGTCCTGTGGGATTCTGTCTTTCTTATTTTGTGTACTGGTTTATCCTGTGTGCCCTTAGTTTGATTGGTGTGAATTATGTGTTCTCCCGCCTCGGCTTCAACTGTCAGCCAACAAACTTGAACTTTAAACAAACTCCCAGCCACCCTCCCTCTGCTCAGGCTCTGCTGCTTCTCTTGCTCAGCCCCAGTTCCCGGGAGATGGCTCGCTGAAGCGCAATTCCTTCCAACTGGCATCATCAACTTTCCAAACGTTTTGGGGGTTGCTCGCTATAGCAACTTTTGGGCAGACACAGGAATTCCCTTTCTCGGTCTCCCGCTTCTTGATCATGTCGATCTTGGTTCTACATCATTTGTGTAAGTCAACATTTTTGGGGTCTCTCAATGCATGTTATCTCAAGTAATCATGCAGGTGCGTTGCCATTGTTTTTATTGTACAAGGCCGCTTGTTGAGGTATACCTTGCTGGTCCAGCCAGGAGTGTGCTTCAGCAGTGTTCTCGAAACAATAGGATCGTCCCCTGTAATACTTTTAGTTTGGCAGGGAATAATAGCATGTATCATAAGTTTGCCAAACAGCGCTCTCTGCTTTTGTACGAGTGCCGTGTAGGCTGAGTAAATCGCCAGCTTTGAGGAATTCCTGGTGATCACGCTGCCTTCTTTCGAAAAGGTGAGAATATTTTCTCAGTCTTTAAAATTCATGATTTCTGACCAAGGCTCTATGGGCCCTTTCCGTTATGAAGCCCTGCAACAGTGTACTTGCTCCAACCTTCTGCAATAACAGGTTTTCGATGTAGTTCGTGGGATCTCTTCCCTCTTCTCCCTCTGGTAGGCTGATGGTGCAGATGTTGTTTCTTCAAGCCCTTCCTTCCATGTCCTCAACTGTGTGCATCAAGGTTTGTATTCTTCCAAGCATGTTTGAGATTTGAGATTTGGGATTGGGTGCTGGCAATGCTGTTAGTATAATCTTGAACCTGCTGTTCAGCTGTGCCCATTCTGTCTGCCAGGGCCCTCATGTTCTGGCGTAGTAGGCCGACATCTATAATAACTGCATCCATTTTAAGCTCGAGCGCGGTTTTCAGTGCTGCTATTGGCTCTAGGACAGGGCCATCTTCTTGGCACTTTGTCTGCTGATCTAAACCTGTTGTGCCTATGTCTGCGGAAGTGTGTGGGACATTTTTGCCATTGCAGGCATATGATTCCATGCTTGCTGGTCTGTTTGTCCTTGGTCCCACAGTGTTTGTCTGCCATATTGCAATTACCCGTTGGGTTCTGCAGCTGCACTGGTGGCTGTCACTGTAGTGGTTAGGGTGTGGCCTGGCCAGGCTAGCCAGGGGTCTCCTGGAAGTGGAGTAAATATGGAGCTGGCCTCTGCGCCAATGTGCACAGTGTTTTGTCCGGTCGGGTGATCCGGTTCCATGACCCGGGTCTAGTAGTTTGACAGCTCGGGGAAGTGAATTCCCACTCAGATGGTCTTAGGCCATGTTGTCAAGTGCCATAGAAGCGACCCTGTAAGCTGTGCCAGGTCATGTGCTGGTTTCTGCCCTTATAGCTACTTCTTCAGGGGAAGGGGGCCATAGCATGCAATGCACTCCCACTGTGCCTGTTTGCCGTGTGTTAGGCGCCTTCTTGGCCCACATGTTGTGCAGCACTGCTCTGTCCCTTCTGCACTGCGGTGGAGAATGGGGGAGAGGCGCTACCTCCCACTATGTTGTAAAAAAAATAAAAAAAGGTTCACCTCTGGGCTCAGTTAGGTGGTCTGCGCCGGTGTTGCACCCTGGGTAAGGTTGGGGGCAGTGATTGCTTATAATGCTCTGCGGACCCGTATCCCCTTGAGGCCTTATTTTCCCCTGACATCCTGCGCCGGGCTGTGGGCTATATCTGTTGGGCTCACCTTTCCTCTCTTGCTTGCTGCAGGTGGCCATCTCTTCCGACTCAGTCTGCTCCACCTTCCTACTCGGGGACACGTGTCTCAGCGGCACCAGCTTCCGCCTCACTCCTTATCTTCTCTTCGGCTCTTCTCGCTGCCACTCGCTTTCGCATCCCGCACAGCGTTCTCCTTGGGCCAGTCAGACCTGGTCCACCATCTTGCTGCGCTGCACTCTCTGTTCACACTGGAAGCTGCCGTGTGCTGGCCTCCTTCTACTTTGCGCAGCGGTTTTCTAGACAGCTGGTCCAGCAATGTTCTGACACGCTTCACAGGGTTTCAGCACAAATTGGACCGTTCTTTTAATGATAACGGAGGATCTATCGGGAGTTCTGAGATTCAGCTGCCTTACTGCATGGCTGCAAGCCACGCCCCTCGAAAGCACTCCTATGCATCCTGGTTGGCAAATATCCTAGGAGAGCCCAACTCATAACTAGGTGGTGATTTGAAAACAAGACTTATTTAAAATTCCACGAGTTTTGACCATCATACTCGCAGCGGAATAGTATGTTGATTAAAGGACAATGGGCCTCATTACGAGGCCAGCAGTAAAGGGTTAACGGCACCAGTAAGGATGCCGGCGCCGTTAAACCCCTACCGCCGCATTCCGAGGTCCCTTAGCGGGTCCCACTAAGGCCGACGCGTTTTACCAGCCGCCCTTAGCGGGAGCTGCTAAAGGACCAGGGAGCTAATAGCAGGCCTGTTATTAGCTCCTTCCCCATTCCCATTGAGCCCTATGGGGGCTCGAATGGGAATGGGAAATGGTTTTCAGAATGGGGACTTAACGGGTCCTCCAATGTTGGAATGACCAGGTAAGCCCCCATTCCGACTACCCGGACCCGGACACGACTTTGGAGGCAGCCATGGTGCTAATAGCACCATGGCTGCCTCCAAAGTCGTAATGACCGCCAATATTTTCAAGTTGGTGGCACTTTACCATGCTGGTTTTGGGCATTATGCTGACATCATTTATCAGAGATTAGGAAAATATATTAGCTGAATTCAGTACGAGCACATAATAAGATTATTGTTGTTCTATGCACAAAGTTATCATTGCTGACATTGCATTGAATTTCTGCACAAATTGAATCTAAAGGAAAAAACAACAAACTCCAAGGACGTTTTCCTAAACAGTGGATTGGAATTTATGAATTAACTAACTGTGCCCACGTCTGCCTATAGATAAAATTCCCTTTTAAGGGATGCATGCTGATAAGTGAGACAAATGGAGAGAACTGAGGCCCTTGTATGAAAATGAGAATATTGCGTTAGCTTGTGTATCTGAAAATCAAATAATAATGTGTGTGGTGTGCAAACTGTGGCCTCGCACTCTTTTATGAAAGAAGCGTGGTGTTTCGTGCAACTGATGATTGCTGAAGTTAGTGGTTGTGTGGTTCACTGTGCACCAAACTGCCATGGAGTGGGCGACTGATCCGCTACTCCATCAGGTTGTGCAACTGAGATTCTCAAATCTTAGGGATAGCCCACAGACCCCCACAACAGTAAGTGCAATTAAAGACTGAGACCACTCTTGTAGATGATCTCAGGCGCCCGCCCTCTCAGTTAATAAATGAAAATTGATAAATCTCATGAATGATGGCACAGACAGGGCTTCTTGAATTCAACCGGGCCTGTATTTGGCATGGGTATGTCTCCTACCACTCATTGTGCACCAAAAGGCCATTGCCATTCCCCCATGCCCACTTCCAAATTTGTCCTAGGAGCCCTGATTGTTCACTCTCCCTTGGAAGGGTACGATAAATGGGAAATGTGGACGCCATTATGTGGTGATTTGCCACCCATGGATCATACGTAAAATGGGGCTGAGAAGTCTGCCTTCACTATCAATAGTGATCTAACTGGCCAATTGAACAGAGAGCAATTCAAAAGGAGATTTGCACCATAAAGCGAAGCTACGAGCCATAAAACGCTGGAGACCTGTTAATTCACAGAAGAGTGGAGGAGTAGCAAAGAGGTGAGGAAGAAAAAAAAACGGCAAAGCTGATGAAATGTTGACTTGCACCCCAACGAAAGAACGCTGTGTGAGAAAGCCAAGAGAAGTTGAATCCACAAGAGCAAGGAAGGCAGCTCCAAGAGCCCCTCGGAGCCACTGAATCTGTGTCGAGAAAGTGTCCTGCAGACCAAAGTAAGAATGCCAAGTGAAGGGAAGAGGGGGAACCCAGAAGCCAAACAGGGGGCATGGAGCTGAGTAGCGAATCAAAGGGGTCCGACTTAAGCCATGTGCTAGAAAATCAGAAGTCAGAGGAGGGCTTTTGGTTGGTTGCACTCTGGGTAGGTGAATGAAAATTGCCAACACCTATATGAAGAAATGTAAAGAAAAGAGTCATCAGCATTGAATGCTGGTAGATGTAGTTCCAATTTCCAGCTGGACGCTTAAGGGATCTGAAGGCAGTCATTTAGGATACATTCTGGTATCTGTGCTTACAAATAACCACCTGAAGTCCAAAGATACCTGAAAGAGATGAATTTAGTTTAGGTTGTGTGCTGCTGCCTCAAAACTAAAAAATAACTAGGAGCACCGATTGGGCATCTGTTAAATGAAAATGGACACATATGTAGGTTTCACCGAATTCTCAAGTGTCAAACATTTTGTTGGGTAGGGAATCACCACAACATGCAAAGTGGATAGCTCATTTGTGCAGTTATAGCCCACGTAACAATGAAGGGCAACCACATTTTGTAATAAGTCCTATTATTACATCACTTAGAATTGTAAGAAATTGAGAATTAATCATTTTGGCTTTAGTGATCCAGAGCAAATACTGCTGTGATGCAGCTAATCCCATGATCAGGGGATATGCTCTAAAAGACGTTTTATGAAAATCAGTGCATAGAGGAAAACATATGGTTCCAGTTGTTTGGATATCATCACGTCTGGGTTATATTGAATACTTGATTGTAAATTAATGCTATACATAGAAAACTCCTACAGTACTCTTAATGTGCATCTTAGAAAGGAATCCTGGTTCTTCTGTTTCCATTTTGGGGCTTGTAGGCCCATACCTAAAAAGGGGCAACTACAAGCCCCAGCATGCAAAGTGAAAAGCCAAGACTCACTCAAGGTGTTACACATGACATGGAGAAGCTAAGTTATCATCTTACTTAGGTGACCCACAAACCTTTTTAGGTAGGGGGGTCTACAGTGTGTTTAGTCTTGGTAGGATGACGTTTAGCCACACTGTTAATTGTTGTGCCCAATTTGTTTACTGTGGCCACAGATTGACTGGGAAAGGGGAACATCCGAGTTCACAACCAGCCCAAATATATCTTGCACAAAATTGATCTTCATATAAAAACCAGGTTTAGCTGTCAGAGAGACAGTGCTTGCAATACAAAAACGACTTTCCCCCAGAAGCTACCAGTTCTTTGTCTCTCAATGAAAGGAAATGCCCTCTTGCAAAAAGAAGAGGATGATCACTATTTCACAGAATGTAAAAAACCTTGGTATTGTTACATCAAAGTTGTAGCAGATCTGCAATTTCTCATTAAAGAAAATAACATGTACTGGTTGCAACGACCTGGCATGACTTGCCTATTTAAAGAAGTGCTGAGAGCAGTTACCGCCACTCATTAGTAGGTGTAGAAGTGGGTTAACAGTGTATTATAGTGAATGTACCACTGACGCAAGGGAATAAAGTAGGTCACCATTACTGGTGACAGCTTATTTTTTTTATTTTTTTTATTAATAGTTGATTTGGTCGCGATCAATCGAGACCTTTCAACTTTAAAAACACGCGATAAATCATATATGTACACATTCACAACAATTTACATAAATGTAGTATATTCAAAAAAGGAAGAAAAAAATCAAGAATGTTATACAATATGCTTAAACATTACAATGAAGTTTTGGCTTTGCATACATTGGTATTTTGAACTGATACAGGTAATTTACCACAGCATATCTGACGGCCTTTCTGTTGGTGTGGAGTAATAGGACCCATAAATGTTTTGAGGTCAGGATCTCTTGGGCCAAAAATAGGGGTTTAAAATGAGTACAGCGGGTTGATACTAGTCTATCACACTCAGTGCATAGATGCTGAAGCGTTTCTGGATGCTGTTCACAGAATCGGCAGGGCAAATAGCTGTTGACACTGTCCCTGCGATTCAACACATCGTTGGTCAACCATAAATTTAGCCTGAATCTCAAGAAACCATTATGGTGACTTGAGTTAGGAGACCTCACCAAGTAGTCAGCCACTGTATTATAACATTTAATTTCGAATGGAAAAACCTCAAAATTTTTATAGTTAGCACAGGCTAGGCGTGTATGAATCCAGTCAGCCTCCCAGATTTTTGATCTCGCTTTATCTGGATTCTCTAGTAATAAGGCTGGATCTATCTGTGCTTTTTCTAGGATAGATTGGATTTTTTGCCGCCATGCTTTCGGAAAGGTGTCCATAGATCTTAGTAGATAGATGGATATGATATTGGTAATCCCTGTTGTGGCTTGATTTAAGAGGCATTTGCGATATAAGGCACATAAATTCCACTTGTAGATTGCATATAGTGAGATTAGCCCCAACTCATATTTTACAAGTGGCAATGGTTGTGAGGTTGGTAACTGTAAAATTTGTCTCCAAAACCGACCTTCCCTGGTGGCCCAGTAGATGTATGACATGATGCAGCGGGTCTCGGCACCATATAAAATGACTGGACCCACCTTTTGTTTAAAGTACGTGAGGATCGGTAAAAGAGAGAATTTACAGTATCTCGCTTTAATGACTTTAGCTTGTGAGATGCACATTTGCAGTTTATGAAGCCCTTTTTTGTTATACTGATCAGGGGCACACAGATTGGAGATGACCATACCTAAATACACATAGACATTAGTAGCAATGATCTTGCTGTTTTGAAGAGGCCAGTGAAGCTGAGATATGCTTTGCCTCTTAGTGCCAAATTGGACGACATTTGTCTTAGCAATGTTAATTGTTATGCCATTTGCTTTTGTATAGGCGTCGAGGGCACCTAATAGTTGACGTAAGCCTTTGGGAGTGTGTGACATTAGAACCATATCATCAGCATAGAGTAGCCATTGAATCTGAACTCCCATGATTCTAGGAGAATCAGATATCACTTTGCTAAAGTTTTGGTGAATGTCGGAGACAAAGAAATTAAACAGGGCTGAAGCTAGTAAACAGCCCTGCTTCAGGCCTCTAGCTGTGACAATTGGAGAAGTTAATAGGCCATCATTGGTGAGTTTCACTTGAATTGTAGTGTTGGTATATAGCTGGATTATCCATTTCAGAATGTACCATGGACAGTTAACATCAATCAATTTTTTGTACAAGAGCTCTCTTGGCACCGCATCAAATGCCATTTGAAAGTCGATAAAGGCAAGATACAGAGGCTGTTTTCTTTGATAGGCTCGTTGGATAAGACTTGATAAGGTGATGATGTTTATGCCAGTGCCTATCTCTTGCAAAAAACCCGTTTGGAATGGATCTCGTAAATTGCTATTCTCTAGCCATATGGTAAATTGTTTCAAGAGTAATCTGGCAAATAATTTGCCAGGACAATCTAGTAATGCAATTGGCCTATATGATTTGGGATTCTCGTGATTACCCTTTTTGTAAATCGGGAGAATGATGGATTTTTTCCAGGTCTCAGGAATGACACCAGAATTCGACACCTGATTGAAAATACGATAAAGGATACCTGCCCATTCGTCAATGTGCTTTTTTAACATGGCGTTATGCTGCCCATCTGGGCCTACTGCCCGGGACGAGCTCAATTTCAAGATGCATAATTTGATATCGTCAATATCAAACGTGAGTTCTTTTGATGCCATTGACAAACAGAGATTTAGTTGCATGTCAGGAAAGGGAGAGAGATAAAGTTTCTGAAAGTACGACTGCCATGTCTCAGAGGAAATAGAGTTTATTTGGGCTACATGTTGGGAAATGTCAGATGTACGATTGAGTAGGGCCCAAATACCAGCTGTGGATTTTGTAACTAATTGTTTGAGCATTGTTTTCCCCTCCAGTTCGTACAACTTGGCTCTTTTTACTTTGAGCCATTTTTTATACTTTCGTTTGGCTGTTCTTATTTCTTCAGCCATATTTATTTTTTGTAAGTTCCGCAAATATCGAATTTCCCGTCTTAGGTCAGATTTTCGATAACGTATTTCCAAATCATGGGCATGAGTGTGCCGCTGTTTATTCTGCCCATGGCTTGGAATAATTCGAGTAAATATCTGCATGGCAGCTGTATAATCTTTAACTACAAGATTACTCCGGTACATGGTCTCAAGGTTGCAATTGAGAATTCTCAATTTTTCTTTGTCCCAAGACAATCTATTTCTCCCATTATTCACGACAGCCCCAATTACATATGTGTTAAACCATTGTGTTATTTGTGTATAGCCAATCTGTAATGACAGTTTAAGTTTATGATGATCACTTAAATTTGTGTTAAGAACTTCCAGTTTTTGAACTGAGTTAAAATTTTTAGCATTAATATAAATGTAATCAATTATAGCGTATTGGGCACCTCTTTGCCAGGTTGGCTGGGCGGGGCAGTCGCCCCTCACATTTCCATTTAGCCTCAAGAAGTTGCGCTCAGCCATGATAGATGACCATTTAATTTCATCTTCCGGTAAGGGCAAGGGCCCTTCTGAGATAAGATGTAGATTGAGATCGCCTAGTATAAGAATATGTGTTAAGGCAATTTCGATGGCCAATCCATCTAAAATTTCTACAAGTTGCTGAAAAAATTCTTCGGAGGCTAGTGTGTTACTACACCAATAGATATTAACAATTGCTATTCTATGGTGAGTATTAGATAGCTTTACTACCTGGAATGAACCTTGCACATGGTTGCCTCTAGTCCACAGGTCTTTTTTACTGCTAGTATAAGCCCTCCTTTAGGTCTACCGTGGGCGCCTTTTTCTGCGGGGGTAAAATGGATAGTATGCGAGTCCCAAATCGGTGGCCGGACAAGCCATGTTTCCTGAAGGGCAACAATGTCACTGTCACTTAAGTCCTTGCTTGGTATAGAATTCAAATGGCTGTGACCTCGTGTATTCCACGAGATCAAAGTTAGAATCTTCGTATCATGGCATAGTTATGCTTGTCTTGTTCGGTTCGTCACTTCTTGTTGCGAAGAGCCATTAGAGGATGATGTGAATATACGTGACATGTGGCTCTGTAGTGTTGTAGGACCAGGCATTGTTTCTTGTGATAAAATGAACCCCAGGTCAAATAATGCCATTCTGGCCTGCCACAAGGTCTCAGCTATCAATAAAGATCGAATGTATAAGCGGGCAACAGACCGGTCCGCATGGTTTATAAACTCGATCTGTTCAATATCCAGTGATGAAATAGCTGAGAGGGCCGGAACTTCTGCACAGATGTTGAGGATACTTGACCGATTCAGATCATAGGATTTAAATGGGGCGTCTCGACATTTTATTACAAGGCGATGATAAAATGGGCCTTGTTTCGGTTTGGTCTGCGCAGGTCGATCTCTCAACAGTATTGGTGGCCTGCCTGCGGAACGGGCTCTTCTATCTTGGTCAATGGGAACAATCGCCTTTGGTCCCTGTATAAGGGGTTTGAGCGAAGGAAACCCTTTTTCTGCCAGTTTAGATGGATTCATCTCATTTGATTGGTGGATATAGGCTTCAATAGAGGCTTTGATCTCATCTCGTAGCTCTTGTCGAGAAACTGAAGTTTGATTAGAGATGGGGACAGGGGTGAAAATAGAAGCTTGAGGCTGATGTAATACGTTTATCTGAGGATTGAGACTGGCATTACGCTTCAAGTATGCTTCCACAGAGGCTCTGATTTGATCCTCCGTGTTTTTCGGGAAGCTATCTTCTCTTGGCAGGGCATTGTGGGCATCTGGGCTCTGTTCCGGTTGATCATAGGACTGTGGAGCTCGTCTGTTGTCAGATTGTAAGGGGTGAATCTTAGTCTGGTCATCCACAGATATGAGGGGCATGGCGTCGCGGGACTCCTGAGTTATGAAATGAGAGGACTTTTTTGGCAGAGACTTCAAGTATAAGTCAATGGATTTCTGTACTTGCAACTGAATCTCCCTCAACATGGGAGCACTCTGGAGATCAGGCGATTGGGACGCAGACTCCACTGGGGCTGTTACAGCAGCAATTGATGAGACCAGGGGAATTCTATCAGGGCTTTTTAGCTGAGGGTCTTGCTGTTTGCTATTGCATTCCACCATCTGCACCAGATCGTCCAATGGTTTATGCGGAACAACCGGCACAACTATAGGAGTCACCTCCGGGTTCGTGATGCCAAGATCAAAAATAGAGACGGTCGACTGATCAATTGGTGAATCCTCCTGATTTTTTCGTTTTTTGCCCACTGTTGATTTTGTGGCAGGAGTCTTGGGCTTGACGAATTGAACTTTCCTTCTTTTAATGGACCGTAATGTAGTGGGTTTGGCAGAGGTTATGCCAAATACCTCAAACATATTCTTTTGCTTTAGTGGACAGGTGAGTTGGTTTGTCTTTAAGCTTACGGCAGGTGCAGGAACGTCCGCATAAACATTTGGCTCTGGTATAGAGGTAAGCACGGGCGTGGGAGCATTCGTATTACCAGTTGATGGTATCATGGCAGAACCTGCCGTTATCTTAGTGGTACTGTCAAGAGAATTGATATCTTCGATTATAATAGGAGATAGGTCTGTGATCGGCATCGTAGATAATTTAGGTTGGATTGGAGCCCCTTCTGTTTGTAAAGCAAATTATTATCATGTGTCTGTGTACAAACTGCACAGGTGACTTTTGAGCTCAAGAGCTCTTGAGTCTGACTTGATGGATTAATTTGTGGTATGATTTTTGAGTACAGGGAAAGTAACTGCTTAAGACAGGAAGTCTGTTTTGAAACTTTTGCATCCAAACCTTCGTACAGTTTTGCAACAGCTAACAGGGCTGTATTCATTGCTGACAACGTGTTGTTTAGGGCCGGAGCCTCTGGAAAGGAGTATCTCTCTCTAAGATTGGGGTTGAGAAAGAAATCAGAGACTCGGGGAACCTGATCAAAACGTGGTTGCCTCGGGGTGGGTGCTATATAGGAATCAGCTTCCTCCATTGGTTCAGGGGGACGAGACTCGTGTGTAACAGGCGAAACCGTCAGTTCAACCACTGCCGTGTTATCATGAGGCAACACGGGAGATGGATTCTCACCATTTGCACCAAAATGGTTATTAATATCTCGCTCTAGCTGAATTAAGTCACCGGTATTTGAGCCCACATAAAAAACCTCTTCAGAGCGCTCCTCAGTCCGATTGGAGAGGTTCATGAAATTAATATCCTCCTCCTCTATTCCCCCAATCACAGTCATATGAGTGTAAGCTTGTCTCAGTTTGTGTTGGGCCAGAACTGAGCACTGAACAGGTTGGGGCATAGTGTCCCCCAGAAAGAGAGCTGGAGTTGTTTGTAAATCGCCTGCAACACAGGCTGCTATTATTGTATTATCAGTGAGGGCATTATATAAGCTGGTTTCTCGAGGTGGCATGTCAGTAGCAGTTATAAGCATGGGGTCAGGAGAACTGGGGCTAGAGGGTTGATCTCGGGCGTTGGACCCCATAAGAACAGATTGAGTTATTGGAGGCTGGAGGCCAAGCTGACCCTCTACCTCAGACATGAACCCCTCAGTTGGACATAGATGCATGTTATCAGAAACTGAGTGTGAACGTTGAGTTGTAGCACGTCCCACACATGGTAATAGGCTTGTGAGTCGTGGTTGGAGAAGAATTTTTTTCGTAGCACTTGCACGCCCAAATTCCATCAGTTTTGTCTGAGTCTCTAGAATGGGCGGCATGCTGGTGGTTAATGTGTAGGGAATCATGCAATTGGCCACACAATTAGGAGATGAAGAAGAAAAATATATAAATAAACAAAAAGTAGCAGGAAAAATAAAAAAAAAGAAGAAAAAATAATACCTTGGACCAGGACCTCGCGACCCGCGAACAGCAAACAGTACTTATAGTACTTGCCGAGTGCGCGCGCGGGTGCGCTGTGACGTGGGCTAATAAGGGCCAAGCAAAGCGGGCTTGGCGGGGGGCGTGGTCAAGGGCGTCACAGTCCTTTAAAGAAATACAATAGAAGAAAGAAAAAAAAAAAAAAAAAGGAAAACGGAGAGCTATATTAGGGGCCAGCAAAAGTGGTTAAAAGTGACACACAAACACAAAGTGCACAACGTAGATGCTGAGTAGAAGTGCACAACGTGCACAGCGTGCTTCACGCACAGTCACCTCTGTTGCTTTCCTTTGGACCAGGCAGGTCGGGTGTTACAAAGAAGGACGTCCTCCGTATGAAAGCAGGGCAAATCCACGAGTGATGCAGCAGCTGAAGAAAACGCTCCGGCTCCCAGTCTTGAAACGCGCAGAGGATCGGCACAGCAAATAGTACTTATAGTACTTGCCGAGTGCGCGCGCGGGTGCGCTGTGACGTGGGCTAATAAGGGCCAAGCAAAGCGGGCTTGGCGGGGGGCGTGGTCAAGGGCATCACAGTCCTTTAAAGAAATACAATAGAAGAAAAGAAAAGAGAAAAAAAAAGAAAAAAAGGAAAACGGAGAGCTATATTAGGGGCCAGCAAAAGTGGTTAAAAGTGACACACAAACACAAAGTGCAAAACGTGGATGCTGAGTAGAAGTGCACAACGTGCACAGCGTGCTTCACGCACAGTCACCTCTGTTGCTTTCCTTTGGAACAGGCAGGTCGGGTGTTACAAAGAAGGACGTCCTCCGTATGAAAGCAGGGCAAATCCACGAGTGATGCAGCAGCTGAAGAAAACGCTCCGGCTCCCAGTCTTGAAACGCGCAGAGGATCGGCACAGCAAACAGTACTTATAGTACTTGCCGAGTGCGCGCGCGGGTGCACTGTGACGTGGGCTAATAAGGGCCAAGCAAAGCGGGCTTGGCGGGGGGCGTGGTCAAGGGCGTCACAGTCCTTTAAAGAAATACAATAGAAGAAAAGAAAAGATAAAAAAAAAAAAAAAGGAAAACGGAGAGCTATGTTAGGGGCCACCAAAAGTGGTTAAAAGTGACACACAAACACAAAGTGCACAACGTGGATGCTGAGTAGAAGTGCACAACATGCACAGCGTGCTTCACGCACAGTCACCTCTGTTGCTTTCCTTTGGACCAGGCAGGTCGGGTGTTACAAAGAAGAACGTCCTCTGTATGAAAGCAGGGCAAATCCACGAGTGATGCAGCAGCTGAAGAAAACGCTCTGGCTCCCAGTCTTGAAACGCGCAGAGGATCGGCACAGCAAACAGTACTTATAGTACTTGCCGAGTGCGCACGCGGGTGCGCTGTGACGTGGACTAATAAGAGCCAAGCAAAGCGGGCTTGGCGGGGGGCGTGGTCAAGGGCGTCACAGTCCTCTGTTGCTTTCCTTTGGACCAGGCAGGTCGGGTGTTACAAAGAAGGACGTCCTCCGTATGAAAGCAGGGCAAATCCACGAGTGATGCAGCAGCTGAAGAAAACGCTCCGGCTCCCAGTCTTGAAACGTGACAGCTTATCAAGCACTGTAACTCCTTTGCAGCTTCTAATGAAGGCGCCCTGCCATCCACACATTGCAGTCAAAGCAAAGACTTACAGTAACTGCGAAGGATCGCCATTTGGCGAGAGTGTAGAAACTCTGACTTATTTGATATTGTATTAAATAAAATGATGCTGCTAATTCTTTCACAGAGAGGATGGTCGGCTGACCAGACTCCTTCTTCATAAACTCCATTCCAAAGGAATGGCGCATGCCTTTGTCCTGCTGGATCAGTATCCTACTCTGCAGCACCTGCTCCCCTGTGGTACAGAGCAGGTTCAATGGGCTGTGACGAATCTCAAGGTGTTGTCCCTGCTTTAAATGGGGGAGCCCCTTTCCATGAGGCCAGGGAGGTGAGGTCACTACCCGATAATTCCCCCAGGGGTTGTACTCAGTAGGAGGATCTCATGGGGAGGGAGGACTCATTGAGAGTAGTGACCGTCTTGGGAGAACGCAGCAAACCTTTAAACCTCCCATCTTCCCTATAAAACATTCTCCTACCCTCCCATCAGCTTCTCCAATGTACCTTTGTTACATATCTCATTTAAAAACCACAGAGAAGGAAAACACCCATAAGCTATTCATTGACAGTACTGACATGAAGAAGAGGACAAGAGCAATGAGGATCAATGCTGAGAAACAAGGCATGCACTCTAGTTGTTTGGATCAACCGATTGGCCCGCTTTCACCCAACCTGAGAGAAGCAACCGAACAATGGTGTCTTCTACCTCTCGGCATGGACTGAGAGCTTGGCAAGCTACGCAAAGGAGGTCAGACCAGAGAAGCAGACAGAGTCGGGAGAGGACCGTGTCCGAAGAGGTCGCACAAAGCAGGAAGATTTCCACAGAGGAGGAAGTGTTCTCAGCGGGAATGGAAGCTGGCGGAGTGCTGAAATCCCACTGTTGGGCCCTTTAGAGTTTTGCGGAAGAACCGAGAAGGATCTGGGTAGCTGGAGAAGCCGCATGAGATCCTGGGAGACCCGAAAGCAACTGACACAACCCCTACAGGGTGGCCAAGCCCAGGGCTGGAGATAAACAGATAACACATGGAACCTTAAATGAAGTAAGGACTAAGATACATGCACATTTGCTGATGCATAGCAGCATGGTGAAGGGGGCCTGGGGCCTTTATTGGGAGAATGCATACCAAAGCACCCTAAAAGGGGGCACACACTTTATACTAACACGCAGTGCTCAGAGACCTTCATAGCAAAATCTATTTGGGTTCTCATTCTAACCAAAAAACTATGCAAATCCTTGCCAGTGAAAGATTTTGCAGGATAGTTCTAACAAACCTCTGCATATGAATTGTCGGTGTTTGAGGAGCCCAGCTCAAACACAATATAGGAAGTGTGTGTTCAGCTGACACAGGTGCAGGATCGATGACACTTGCATTCCTTAATGGCTTCCAAATTCTATATTGCCTTATTTCTAGAGGGGAAGCACAAGATTGGGGCAAGCAATTTATTTCAGTACATTGTTACAAAGGAAATCACTGCATTGTGTCTGTCTCATTGCTTCGTGTTCACAGCTCCATTGTATATGCACCCATTGGTGATTACAGTAATCTGTGTTCTACTCAATGAATGTACACTTATTCCTAGAGTTTTGTTATATAACAGTATATGGCTATTTACAAAATGTGTATCGAGAGAATATAATGTCAGTGTGTGACTCTCAAGCAAGAACCCTTTGTAAGGGCGTTCATTAAAACCTTCTACTGCGGAACATAGGAAGAAATTGCTGGGAAATACCTGTGTTCACTCCTGAATAGTGCGAATAGAGGAACTGTACAATTATACAATGTTCATTTCAAAACACAATGGAAATACACTCATCAAAGTGGAGTATCTCCATCCTAGATAACATAACTCAATTAAAGAAGAATATTTCTAAATACATGTTTTGCAATATGTAGGCAAGCATTTAAGTCTAAAACTGATTGGCTGCTAATTATTTTTTTTACCATGAGAGGTCTTCTAATATGAAAGGAAATGAAAAAACCCTAGCTACATTATGCCTCAAAGCTTGCCCATATTTTGCACACAATGTAACAGAAGGCACCTATTTATAAAAATCTAGCAGCGCCTCATTGAGTGGAAATAGTGCCTACTTATGGAGGTATCCATGAACCAATCGGGAAGGGACTAGAGGCCACATGCTGTGTTCAAAGATTGCATTCACATTTTGAGTGAATTTAACAGAGGACATACATTAGATCAAAAAGCGTATACGTGGGGATTCATAAACGAGAAATAAAGGACTAGTGATTTTGGGCTTCGATCTAAAGATGTTATTTAAAGTTTGAAATTCTCTAAGAAAGGATATATATATTAGAAAAAGGATCAAACAGCACCTTGCTCTTTCCAAATATCGTGTTCACATGTGGAGTCATACCTAGTTCTAAGATGATGTTTCAATCTTAAGTGGTGTATGAATAATAGAGAATGTTCTAGTGGTGCAATTGCATAAAAGCATAGAAACACTATTGTGCAAGTCTTTTGAATGACACACATATTACACAAGTTGCATGTAGGGCAACATCCTAACAGATTTGGGCATATTTTTCAGGTAATCAACAACGATTCTAGCAAAAATCCATGAAACTATAAACAAAAATGAGAAACCATTCTTTGATCCATGTATATATATTAACAAGTATATCCTGTGATCTTTACACCATGTTTTAACATTGGAAAGAAACTCTGCCAAATCTATCGGGAAAAGGAAGTTCTTTATTAATTGTCAGAGAAATAACTACATATGAACAAGTCTTGGGGAGCAATAAGTACATACATTCCAATGTAAAATCTATACATAGTACCCCAAACACTGCACAGTAATTGAGAAGATTTGTTTTAATTATTTACAGATGTGATCATTTCCAACAGCTGCAACAATGATTATGGGAAATTCCTACTGAAAAACGCTTTGCGTATCAGGCGCTCTGAGTCAAAAGATGGAGAAATGATCAATATTTGCATATGTGCAGGGCTGAGGACATTAAGGGCATACAAAATGGTTACTTTCTGGTTTCGAAGTAGAAAAATTGGACAGGAATTTATTTTGGTTCGAATTGGAAGTGAGAGGTTTATTATTAGTAGATAAAAAATGAGCAAAACAAATTAACTTTTGAATAAAAAATGAATGGCAGGACTGCACGCATTAAATGTAAAAATAAGAGCAGTGGAGGAGTTGCAGAGTGAGGAGTCAACTTGGGTTAGAAAAAGTGTTTTAGATTTGAAAAGGGACTGAGTATAAGAAAGTGCAATTTCTTTACTTTTTTGATGGTATAGCAATGAGGCTACTTGCCTGAATACTTCATGAGTTTTCACTAAATTAAATATTTTTAACATCAACATATGTTATCACTAGTAAGACTTGGGAGAGAGTCCGTTATTTGCTAAGAATTTCACTTTGCATGAAAATTGAGCAAACACTGATGAGAAATGTAAAGTCAATTCTCTTTAGGAGATGTCACAGAATGCTGCATAGTCAGTATCCTAATGGAGTAAATCCGCTGTCCATGGTTGGAAAGAGATGCCATGTGAATTAATGGAATGAGAACATCAGTGAGATCACATTTCTTGTAAAATAAAAGAGAGAAGACGTCAGAGTAATTGGAATTGGGATTTGAACCTGTCCACATAATGCATTCGGAATTGAAGGTGAAGGACTGCAAGGGCCCACAGAAAATATCATATGGAGAGTTCATAGAGAGACAGGGAGTGAATTGGTGAGAAAGATTATGATGAACATTCAAGTTACCATGAACAAAGGCATACCTTCCCCTTTGGAGACATTGTAAATCTACAATAAAAACAATACGTAGAGGAAGGGTTACATTAGTAAACTAATAATTGTATCTAGTAAGAAAAGAGGCAAAGAGCGACTACGGGGATACAAGACTAAATGCTGCATTCCATGATTGTAAATTAATAACACTGGTTATTGTCAAAATACGAACTCCACTGTTTTCCAAGATGTTGGGGGTCATTACGAGTGAGGTGGTAAGGGGTTAACGGCGCCGGTAAAGGTGCGGGAGCCATCAACCCCTTACCGCCTCATTACGAGTCTGCTTGCGGGAACCCGCTAAGGACGCCTGGTGTTACCAGGTGCCCTTAGCGGGTTCCGCTAGAAGACCAGGGTGCTAACAACGGGCTTATTAACGGGCCCATTGTTAGCACCCTCCCCATTCCCATTGAGAACTATGGGGGCTCGAATGGGAATGGGGATGGGTTCCTTGAATGAGGAATTACCGGGCCCTCCATGGTCGGAATTGCCCGGTAATTCCTCATTCAAGGAACCCAGACCCGGCACCGGGTAAGGGGGTAGCCATGCCGTTAATAGTGCCATGGTTACCTCCTAACTTGTAATGACCTCTGTAGTCTTTCTGAAAAGGAGACTAATAACATCCTAGAGCATGTCCAGCCCTTCCTCAGGGGAGACCCCGAAATTCCACTGTGTAGTACTTAGTAAAAAATAACAGCTATATTTCTAAATAGAGACACATATTTTTGCAAAGGGACAGTGAAAGAGACTGCCATTAATAGTCGATGTAACACTTTTAGCATAATGCGCTATGCAAAGTCAACTTACCTTACTTCACTTTAGCGGTTGAGGAACTTAAAAACATATCAAGTATTGTTTTTATCCCCTATATTGCTGACAGAAGCTGCTCCAATTTATCATAAATGGAACACATTTCCTGAACATATAGGGAATTATGAAATTAGATTGAAAACCATGGGTCTGGTGTCTCTTCTGTAGTGTTCTGTTTCACATGACTTTGGCATCTCTTTTGCTATACAGCAGTGGTTTGCAATCTTCCACTCTCCAGATGTATTGCACTACTCTTCCCATCAGCCCCAACCAGCATAGTGAGTGGCGAAGGATCAAGGGAATCAAAACCTCTGGAGGGGTGGAGACTGCAGATCCCTGACATAGAGAGTTCATGCATAGCTTGATGCCTTTGTAATGTTTGGTCAAGTTTAAGTGTAATTACTCAATTTCATTTTAAAGTTAGTGCCATTAACCTATCATCTTTTTTTCAGAGTAGTGAATTCTTTAAATAGATTACTTTATAATAGCACTGAAATCTGAAACTGAGATATTTACCTGTACAATTATATTTTGATGTAAGCAGTGCTATTTAAGCATTATAGACTCAGTGAGCGCTTATTATTGTGGGATAACTCCTGCCCCCTGTTATTATCAGAGCCTAAAATCATGGATGAGCTTCAGTTTCAGCCACACCACAGTAACCAGGAACCCTTTGAAAGTTGTACAGCTTAGTAATGTTTGATCATATCTAAGATTCAGTGATCTTGTGTTTTTTATACCACGATATCGCTGATCATTTTGAAAGAGCCTCTATTAAAATTCACCTTCAACAGCCAAAGCAACATTTGCACTGTAGATGTGAATTCTTCTTAGCTTGTCTGTGAACTCCATGACCACTTGCAAAGCAGACTTTGAAATCAATCCTGAATAAGGACGGTCCAAGGACCGCTGACTGAGCTCTGTGGGGACTCCGGCTAGCGGAACAGTAACGCAGTATCCGGACAGAGCCCCGTCCACATAATTAGCACTGGAAGAGAGGGAAATCTGTAGGAACCAGAAGACGCCGCCGTCGGGAAATGGAAATTAGGGACAGCGGAGTTTGAATCTCTAGCACAGCACGCTTAGGATTTTCGAGTCAATGGCTCTGAAGTGAGAACGTGAGATTCAAGCAGAAAATAAAGCCAGACATCAAAGGCACACAGCAGGGAGAATGAATGCCATAAAATGCGGATTGGGAAACTAATGTTTAAGTGTTGAGCGCATGCCATTGGCCCCAATATTAATTGCATATAGATAGGTTAGGGAAACCTAGACAAAAGCAATGACCGACACTGCCAGATACCATAAGATAGTCTAAGGCTGGTTCGTTTCTTTAAAGTATGATTTTGAAATCCATTTTTCTTTGATATTTTATTCTGTTAATCTGCCTGGAGTAAATTGGAACCAAATATAAAAATAATTTAATCAAATGTAACTAGTTTGTTAGTGGAGAGGATCTGTGCAGCGTATCTATGGCAATACATATTGGGCTGAGAGATCTGCTCTCATGCATAGCAACTAGACTGGCCAGACAAACTCCCAAATGTATTTTCTTTTACATATTTTTAATATTAGGAGCTAAATCTGCTAAGTGGAATCCTTCAGAAATGTTACATATTTTATGCATTTAAAGTTGGCATAATTTCCTAAATGCACCCTGCTGCTGTGGAATACAGGCTGGCTCTCTAGATCTAACGATTAGGAGAAGCTATATATTGTCACTATGTGTTGTATTAGCAAAGTTGGGCACCGTACCAACGATTATTCAGATAAATCCATTCAAAGGCCTAAATGCTGAAAGGTCTCCTACAGAACCCTTGCCCATCAACATTCAGGTTCCAAACACAAACACTGCATTGCCAGGGTAGTGAGGCTGGGCAGGAGGAGCTATCTGTGATGTCAAAGGTGGAGCTTAGGTGACATCTTGACCCTGTACAGCCAAGTGCTAGACATAACAGTTGCTAAACAATCTTGCCAAATAAACTGATGTGTACCTTTATCCCTTTACTTAAGTCTTCATTTTGTGCAGACTGCCAAAGACCTCACAGTTAGTT
The DNA here is from genome assembly GCF_040938575.1 of Ambystoma mexicanum. Classification (NCBI taxonomy): domain Eukaryota; kingdom Metazoa; phylum Chordata; class Amphibia; order Caudata; family Ambystomatidae; genus Ambystoma; species Ambystoma mexicanum. Next base: position 966,649,880 of record NC_090933.1, on the reverse strand, counting down.
TACAAGCTGGCACTTAGGAACAATTGCTCAGGTTGCAGTCAAGTGACAGCCATTATAACACTTGAAGGTTGATTGATATTGATATTCTATTTGTATCACGCTCATACACAAGTGTTTCAGAGCGCAGGATATTGTAAACAATATGTCAGCAGAGGGCCATGACCAATATTGATGTTCCCTCCCCAAAACTCTGCTTCAATGCTCCATGTCTCCCCCAAGCCAACGACCCACTAGGACAATACTCACTGAAAGGCTCTAAGCACCTTCTTCTCTTTTCTTTTGTTTCTACCCTGATTTTGTGCCTCACCTCAGGCGTGTAACTTGGGTGTGGCCCAATAACACCTGTAATATACCACTCCTCTGGGCTGTGATGCGCCATTACCGGCAAATGCAGGTTAGAATGTGTAAGTGTATTTTTTACAGAACCTCTGATGATGGAGTGAACCTGTGGGGTCTCCAGACGCTCCATCCTCTCATGTATGTTAAACCTAGACATGTTGCCAAGTACACCGTAGACGTATGATATGTAACTGAATACAAAGGTGCCAGCACACAGGCACATCTTCCAACAGAAAACATGATTTTCCCTTAAACTATCAGGGATCATGACAGTCACCCTCAAACTGAACCCCACAAAACAACATTCATCCTCTTACACAATGAAAACCCTAACCACGACAAAAAAAATTCTAATCACTACACACTTAAAGGGATTCTCTCTATAAATGACTGCATCCAGGAAAAAAGCAAGACACAGCATGGTGTTAATCTGACTTGTGCAATATAACACCCCGAAGCAGGGGGCTGCAACATTTGAACTACAACTATCATTAGCCCGAGCCAGTACAGTCGATGATCAGTGGTAATGGGTGTCATATTCCAAAACCTCTGAAGAGGCGTTAAAGTGCACACCAATCAACTTATGAAGCATATGCCAAGCCCTAGTATTATCAACTATTGAGGGCAGCAATGCTCTCAACACACTGACTATGCAGCAGGCTAGATTCAATGTGTCTGTCTAACTCTAACTCATTAAAATGTCCATGAAGATTTAAACATATGACCCGAAAAGCGTAATAGCTCCCTCCACAAGCCTGCCATCGGACACATTGCGTAATCTGACTGGCAACACCGAAGGAGCAACCGCTCCGAACCACATATAGTAGGACCAGCACTATCAATGTCCAGGAACTGCCTGAAATCTCACCAAGACCCCGACCGGGGTTGTTCAAAACATACCGATAGCCTTGATAAAGACCCACGAGGTCGAAACACATGTCGGATGACCACCCCTAGGACCATGAGACCATACTGAACAAATAAATGAATCTGCACTTGTTATAAACTGCAAAGAGCCTGGAAAATCACATTTTTCCAAAAAATTCTAATTTCAAGTTAGCCACGCAACCCCTTCCTCTATACATACAAAGAAGTGTGGGATTCACCTTAACCCAAACCTTTGACCTTGCAACAATTTCCGCAACAGCATCAAACAGCTAGAGCTTAGCGCAGGAGTGTTCCAACTCTAGGGCCGAGTCTCTCACATTGCATAATCTTCCAGTCTTGCCAATCACAAAGACATCCCACATTGTAAAAAGTTTTCCATTTCAGATAGATAGCATGCCGCAAGTAAACAGGACCCGGAGAAGACTCTACCCCACCAAACGTCTACTGGAAGGAGATCCTTCTGAAGACCTGCCCACAGCATCTGGAGATATGTAAAAACCCCAACTCAGGCTGAGACCACTTTCCTTGGATTCATAAGTGAGTTATACACCTTTCTCCTGGCATCATATATTGGTAGGCACGCTCCAAGCTGAAGTCTGAACCCTGTTGCCTGATTTTACGTTACTTTTTATAGCGTTAGCAGTGTCAACAAAATCCATGGGCTTCACTGTACTCAATGTGATGAATCACAGGGATCCATCACTTCTCCCCAAGCAGGAGACTTTCCCTGTGAGGCTAGGGAGGTGAGCCCACTTTGCAACACCCTCCCAAGTGCAACCTCACCGGGAGAGACTCCCCCTTTGGGGACAAGGACTCCCATTCTTAAGAAGAACTCCCTAAGAAACATACGAATATTACACCTCCTAAAACATCCAGTGACGAAAGGTAGTAAGAATATACCAGAATATGGTATTGTCATTAAGAAACTCTGATTACCTCTTTCAAGGAAAAACTACCTTGTACTGAGATGAGAAAAAAGGTCCTAGGAGGGATACAAAGTGAAAAACAAACAGAGAGAAAGGACTGCGAGACTGCACTGTGGAATACCCATGATGATGATGCAATAAAAGAAAGAGGCGGAGGCAGAGACTGTGAAGAGAGAGAGAGAGAGCCCACAAGTTACAATTTCGCTCGCAAGCGTATGCTGAAGAAAAGCTGGACACACTGCGTCCTGTGCCTGAGAAGAAACCGAATGAAGCTTCAGATTTAGGGTGCTGGGAAGGTGAAAGGAGGAGAGCAGCCAAGGCGGATGCAAGGCGTCCTTGTCCCAGAGGAAGCTAAGTGGTGGCGTGACCACAAAAGAGGTGGACCAGTGGGTTTGTGAATAACACTGACACCACTTCCGTTGACTCAACATGGAACAGACCAGCAAATGAGATACCAGGGAGATCATATGCGAAACAACAAGAGAGGAGAAAACTGGAGGAATTCTGAGAAGCCAACCTGACAAGTGGAAGAGAAGGTCCAACCTGTTGATAAACCCAGTAACATTATCCCTGTGCATGAAAGGTAACGTGGAAAGCGGGAGACCTAGAAGGGGGAATGAAGGCCATTACTGGAATGATCATACTCGTCCCAGTTGAGATAAGATAGTGACATTGAATGAAGAGAAAGAGAATCATTACTGGAACGCACATACTTGTCTAAGCCAAAATAAGATAATGAGAGTGAAAGAAGAGAAAGAGAATCATTACTGGAATACTCATAGGGCCTCATTCTGAGATTGGAGGTAGCCATGTCGCTAATAGTGCCATGGCTGCCTCCAATAACGGTACCGAGTCTGCCCTCATTCAATGGGGATTTACCGGTCTAGTCGGACCTTTGTGGGACCGGTAAGTCCCCATTGAAAATACCATTCCCCATTCCCATTTCAGCCCCCATAGGGTTCAATGGGAATGGGGAAGGTGCAAATAACGGTACCGCAATTTGCGGTACTGTAATTTGCTCCCTGGACCCTTTGCAAAAGGGACCTCGGAATAGGGCGCAAAGGGATTACCGGCACCGGTGGCCGTACCGGTGCCCGTAATCCCTTTGCGCCAGCCTCAGAATGAGGCCCATACTCGTCTAAGGCAAAATAATATAATGAGAGTGAAAGAAGAGAAAGAGAATCATTACTGGAACACTCATCCTCGTCTCAGCAGAAATAAAGTATTAGTGTTAAATGAAGAAAAACAGAATCATGACTAGAACGCTCCAACTCATCCCAGTCGAGATAAAGTATGGACATGTAATGATAATCCTTACTGGAACATTTATACTTCAAATAGTCAAGGAGACATTTACAAAATAAGAAACTTTGTTAAAGGTCAAAACTTGAAGAGCTGATTGAAGCAGCGAATAAGAGCCAAGCCCAAAGTGAAACCAGAGATTGTGAAATTAAGTATTGAGAACCCAGGAAGTCAAGGGAAAAGTGTTGGATAAAGTTACCCTGCGAGAGGAGAAGAATAGATACAAGTAAAATAAGACAAGAAGAGAAGAAAGAGCGAAAGAGTAAACATATAAAAGAGAAGGTTGAAAACTTGAAAAACCCAGTATCAGAACTTTATGAATTAATAAAAGTAGTTACCAAGAACTACTTGAGAATAGTTTACTGAACTGAATTTAGTGAAGAACCAGTTTACAGGAGAGGGGAGTCATTCTCCTAGTTTTTGTTGTTATAATAGTGGTAGGGTTGTAGTAGATTAGTTGGGACAGTGGACCAATTCTCATTTGGGGCTCTCACTGATGACTGACGAGCACCTTAATTTTGTAAGGTAGTGAAAACCCTTAGCATAGGGAAAAATAGGCTTTTCTTCCTTTCATTTATTAATAATCATCAGTGAGATGGAAAGTCAGAGACAGTGTTCTTCTTCTGACCCGCCACAACAGTCAAGAGGTTTGAGAACTCGACCAAGTGATGTGTACAACTTACACTGCACATGTCCAATTAATGTAAACCTCTCAGCAGGCTAATTGCATTGCACCCCTTTCACCGCTCATATGGACATCAATCTTTCACCCCTTGTGTCTAGCTTTTTGTTTCTAAATTACCCCTGTATTTCTTTAATATTGTTATTTATTTCACTTTGTACTGTTCAGAAGTGAACAAGGAACTTTAACTGCCTGCATTGCGTACCATTATTACCCTAGAATTGCTAGTGAGACACCCACACACAGTACATTTACAAATATGATCACCTTTGATGTCCCTTGTACATAACTATCATTTGCAAAGCATCATTCCTAAGAGCAGCATCACTAGATTGACTAAGTAGGTCATGCTCCTTTGTGACTTCTTACCCATATTATACAAGCCCATATTATGCAAGGGGCAGCTTAATTGTATAATCTAATGTTGGCTTAGACTGTCACAGCACCCCAAGGTCATAGCAGTTGCAGTTAAGCACTTTACATATGCAACTTAACATAGTACCTTTCCCCTTGCTGTGAAAGGTGCCTTGAAACAGTTAATGTTTATGTATTGACATTTCTTTATTGCAATTCTTATTAAAAACGACACTTAAATTCTTTTCCACCCTTCATAAAGCTATTATTTTAATCTGGAATTGCTTTTTTAAGCACACATCGGTTTGTTGACAGGGGAGTTTCACATTCTAATCCATAGAGATATCAAAAAAGAATACTAGCAGTGGGAGGGATTGAAATTCTGTGAGGGCAATTTGCTCTCAGATTAAAAATTCTTTTGTACACAAAATATAATATGACACAGTTCTATAAAGGCTCTGATGTGGTTCATTCCACACGTTAGTGCATAGATACAGCCGACATGTGTTTCGACCTCGGTCGTTTTCAAGGCCTATTCTATTGGAGGTATGGGGTATCCCTTGGTAAGGTAAGTAGTCTCTCAGAGATAGTTGCGCTGATATGTTGTAATCAATCGTGGGTCAAACTCACTAGTTCATTTTCTTAGATGGTGTTAAGTAGTAGAATGGCATCATATTGACTTATACAGATGTTCAGTAGTACAATTCATTACTGGATACCATATGTGTATCCGCAAAATTCATTAAAATTATGCCTCAAATCTGGTGTTCACAAAATTACGGGCTAAATCCCACGGACAAATGTCTCTGCCGATTTTCAATCATATCTCTATTTTTGATTTTGAAGGTGATGAATAGCGCACGGCTACCTATATCGATCCCACTACTCTTTATTCATTTTATACTAGAAGTGGCTTGATTATGGATCATTTACGGAAACCATTTCTCTTTGTGGTGTTCAATTAGATGTTTCAGAGTTTACCAGATTTAAATGAGAAACTCAAATATTTTCGAGACTGTGATGATCAATATCTTAATTCTGCCTTTGGCAGGTTCTCACACATCATGCAATTGATATATGCCAAAAAGTAGAAAAGCCATTTCACGCGAACTAAGAGTTGATTAATATGATTATCTAAAATGTTTTATCCAGCATTTGTGTTATAAAATCAACTAACACGCAAGCAGCTGCACATTTACAAGCCACTTCTCCAGATGCCAATCATTCCCATATCCCCTAGAGAGAATGTAGTTTGCTACCACCCAAATGACACTTTTCTCCTCTCAGATCTTACAACAATAGGCTATTTATTCAGATGCTCGTGACTCTTGAAGGAATCATACATCGAATAATATAATGGCGAAAAGCGGTAGGGATTCTTGAAATATGTTTACAATCCATAAAACGAACATGAGAAACTCTCACAAATCAAACCTCTGGGGTCACATACAGTTCTAAAACACACGCTCAATCACTGATTCCTTTGGCTTGCAGATGCCCACACTAGGTGGGGAAAGGTTGGGTCTTTGCCCCGAAAGTCTTAGGCCTTCCATTACTAAGCAGAAACGTAAATCTTTAAATATTGGATCAGTTACCCACAAGTGAAAGATTGGAGAAGTATAAAGCTTAAGTGACATTCCGCAATGTCTGCACCCCCTGGATTATGACGGAAGAGGTCCAGAGGACTGTGCCCAAAACATGACTGGCATTCCCTCTCGGATTCCCTTAAAAAAAAACGATCAAAATGCGCATCTCTGGAACCTAATGGTGCCTTGAGCTTCACATGAAAATAAAGACATCCTTCTAATTTCGTTATAAGTTGGCAGGATGCAATTGCCCTTGGTATAAATCTGCGTGCCAAGCTGTTTGACGAAAGTCTCTGCCTCAGCACTGGCAGCGCAGTCGCTTGCTCGCCGTTTGCCAAGCCCCTGAAAGTTAATAAGCTTGCATGAATTTACAGTCTCCAGTGTCTCTTGAAGATCCATCCTGTTTTTATTAAGAACCTTATGAACATTTATGCATCAAGGTTTCAATTTAGCTTTAACATTACTGCCAAGAACTATCACTGACCAGTACACTTCTCATTGGTAGATTTGTATTTATTTGTATTTATTTGTCATTTATATCACTTTACTCCAAAGGATAACTCAGATCTGCAGATAAAGCACAGGCAATCTACCTATCAATGACATGGGCACATTCCTACTTTAAATTCCTGTTCACAAGCACACATTGAAATGTCCAGGTCAACATGAATTATTTTCATGACATTTAAAAGCGACCTCTAGAATTAAAGGGACAGTATCCCAATTATTATTCTCAGTGACTTTTCGCTCAGTGTGTAATTCCTACCATGCCACAGGTCATAGCTTGACACAGGAAACGATAACAAGGAGGTGAATGCAAAGTGGGGTAGTATTAGATGTGTGTTTTCCTAAACGTGATGGCAATTGCTAGTGCCCTACAAGCGGTGAATAGCCTTGATATGAACCTTTATATTGTTCTTCAATAGTTAAATACATTGGGCCTCATTACACGGTAGACGGTGACCATGGCGCTATTAGCGCCATGGTTGCCGCCGGTACCGTACCGAGTCCGCCTTGGTGGATGGCGGAATTACCGCCCTACTCCAAGGTGAGCATGGCCGGTAATTCCCCATTCACCAAGGCACTTCCCCATTCCCATTTTTGCCCCCATAGGGCATAATGGGAATGGGGAAGGTGCTAATTACGGTACCGCAAATTGCGGTACCGTAATTAGCTCTGAGGTCCCTTTGCGGGTCCCGTCCTTAACGCCTGGAAAAACCAGGCGTTAAGGGAGGACCTGCAAAGGGACCTCGTAGTAAGGCGGTAAGGGTTTACCGGTACCGGTACCCTTACCGGTACTGGTAAACCCTTACCGCACAACGTGTATTGAGGCCCAATGTCAATTTATACTGCTGCAAGTAGAAATAAAACTGGTAGAACTGTGTTTTTTCTTTCCTCTAAAAAAATTTGTATTCAAGGGAGGAGGTAAAGTCACGGTTTGTGATGTAGCACAATAACTTTGTCAAACCTACCCCTCGGAGACATGATGATAAAGAACGCAAAATGGTACATCAATAGATGGTTTTATGCGATGAACAATTGTTCATCAAAAATTGGAAAGGGGAGAAACATTAACACTAACATGATAAATAGGTTATTTCTTGTGTCTACGTGAAATAACATTTCTTCCAGAGATTTTGGGAAGATAAAATGATACATTTCATTGAATTTAAAGTGAGAGCAGGCTGTCAAATACAGACTCTGAGTGGTTTGATGCAGTTTGCCTTGGCCTCTGCTAAGTTCAAAGGCAGATGTATAATTGATTGTTAATACAAACAGTAATAATAACTCCAGAAGATTTGATATTAACATTTAGACTGCATCAAACCACCAGGTTTTGTATTTAACAGCCGGCCCACACTTAGTGAGAACACATATCACTTGTAGCAGATTTTTGTATTGTACTTATCATCGTGTATGTCAGTCTCTGTGATTTATTATTCTTGTATTTGTATGAACTACAGCCATGTTTGGCTTTTTAATATGCATGGAATAAAGATTTGTGTATTTTGTATTTTTTCTATTTATGGATTTATGCCTGGGTTCTAGTTACCCAGTACGCTTGGAGTTCTAGCCACACTATAGCTTTCCTTACCCCGTTGCTCTATGGAGAACCCATCTATCTTGACACCTTCAGTTAACTTCGTTTTTTTAAACATAATTAAATCAAACTTTTCAAAAATATAAGACCGAATGTCATCACTAGTGAAGTTTCGAAAGCCCTGTGTATTCCAATCTAGTAGAGAAACAGTATTGAGGATTAGAGATCATGTTCCTTATTCCCAATTTTTTTGATTACTAGTGCAATATTCCCAACAACCAGGACCATTCATCACAGCCCTTATGACTACTTAAACCAGGAGACAGTGTCACATTTGCACTAATATTCTTGATCCCCTCTAGGTTTACCACAGAATATTTAGATTCCATAATCATAGTAGTCTGGGGATCATTATGCTTTCTGTTCATCTCATTTCGTACCCTTCTCTCTTGATAGATATCACATCCCAATCATTGGAGCGCTTCCACGTCCCCCATAACAGTTTTCCAACAAGGGGTATCTGAGACCCACCTCCACATAATTAGTATGGGTAACATCCGGAATAACACGTACTCTAAATCATTGCTCACTAAAATTCATAGAGCCGGTATCTCCTGAAAAATCCTCAAAATATTAAATCTGTTCAGAATGACAATACTGTCCCCAGGAGCTATAGTTTCCAGAAATACATTTATTACCAAATCACGCTCAACTGATGCCTTTTTAGACTCCTTTTCTTGATTTGATGTTCGATGATCTAGCAGGGTTACAGATTGAGTTTCAGCGGGTAACAGCCAACCTAATAAGCCTCCACTGGCTGTTGATTTCATCTGAGAGGAAAGGCTGGAGGCTGAAGGACTCCCCTTCCTGCTGGTCTCATCCTTATTAATACAGTCTTCTATGTCTAGTTATTTAAGGATGCTCCCATTGAATCAAACCATTTCCCATCTGTTTCTGTACTCCTCTCTCAACCTACCTTTATAACTTGATTTTGATTGCCCTTCCCGAGGGCCTGTTCAATCCACTAAAAATTAGACGGTCCCAGTTGGCTAGATGTACAAGCATCTAAAGCAAGTGGTTTGTGTGTTGAGTTCCGGAGGGTGTGTGTGTGTCGGGTCTGCCTGAATGTGTTTGTGTGCAAGTGCAGTGTATGTTGAGATGCGGGGATGGGGTGTGTGTCGAGTCTGCCTGAATGTGTTTGTGTGCAAGTGGATTGTGTGTTGAGATGCGGAGGGGGGGTGTGTGTCGGGTCTGCCTGAATGGGTTTGTGTGCAAGTGCAATGTGTGTTGAGATGCGGGGGGGTGTGTGTGTCGGGTCTGCCTGAATGTGTTTGTGTGCAAGTGCAGTGTGTGTTGAGATGCGGAGGGGGGGTGTGTGTCGGGTCTGCCTGAATGTGTTTGTGTGCAAGTGCAGTGCATGTTGAGATGCTGGAGGGGAGGAGGGTGTCGGGTCTGCCTGAATGTTTGTTGTTGTGTGAAAGTGCATGTTGAGATGCGGGTGTGGGGTGTGTGTCGGGTCTGCCTGAATGTTTGTTTTTGTGTGCAAGTTCAGTTTATGTTGAGATGCGGGGGTGGGGTGAGTGTCGGGTGTGGCTGAATGTGTTTGCGTGCAAGTGCAGTGTATGTTGAGATGTGGGTGGGTTGGGGGGGTGGTGGGGTCGGGTCTGCCTGAATGTTTGTTGTTGTTGTGTGCACGTCCAGTGTATGTTGAGATGTGGGGGTGGAGGGTCCGTGTCTGTATGCGTGCATGCTTGTGAGTTTGTTTGGTGAGTTGGGGGTGGGGGTTTCGGGTCTGTATGCGTGCATGGTGCATGCTTGTGAGTTTGTTTGGTGAGTTGGGGTGGGGGGTTCGGGTCTGTATACGTGCATGGTGTATGCTTGTGGGTTTGTGTGCTGAGTTGGGGGTGGGGGGTTTGGGTCTATATGGGTGCATGGTGTATGCTTGTGGGTTTGTGTGCTGAGTTGGGGGGCTCGAGTTTGTATGGGTGCATGGTGTATGCTTGTGAGTTTGTGTGCTGAGTTTCGTGGTGGGGGTTCGGGTCTGTATGGGTGCATGGTGTATACTTGTTAGTTTGTATGCAGCGGTGGGGGGGTTCGGGTCTGTATGAGTATGTATGCATAGTGCAGGCTTGGTGGCACCGGGCATAGTGTTTGCTTGAGGGGTGGGTGTCTTGGGGCATAGTGTTTGCTTGAGGGGTGGGTGTCTTGGGGCATAGTGTTTGCGTGAGTGGTGGGTGTATTGGGGCATAGTGTTTGCATGAGGTGTGGGTGGCTTGGGGCATAGTGTTTGCATGAGGGGTGGGTTTCTTGGGGCACAGTGTTTGGTTGAGGGGTGGGTGTCTTGGGGCATAGTGTTTGCATGAGGGGTGGGTGTCTTGGGGCATAGTATTTGCATGAGGGGTGGGTGTCTTGGGGCATAGTGTTTGCATGAGCGGTGGGTGTCTTGGGGCATAGTGTTTGGTTGAGGGGTGGGTGTCTTGGGCATAGTGTTTGCACGAGGGGTGGGTGTCATGGGGCATAGTGTTTGCTTGAGGGGTGGGTGTCATGGGGCATAGTGTTTGCATGAGGGGTGGATGTCTTGGGGCATAGTGTTTGCTTAAGGGGTGGGTGTTTTGGGGCATAGTGTTTGCATGAGGGGTGGGTGTCTTGGGGCATAGTGTTTGCATGAGGGGTGGGTGTCATGGGGCATAGTGTTTGCTTTAGGGGTGGGTGTCTTGAGGCATATTGTTTGGTTGAGGGGTGGGTGTCTTGGGGCATAGTGTTTGCTCGAGGAGTGGGTGTCTTGGTGCATAGTGTTTGCATGAGGGGTGGGTGTCTTGGGGCATAGTGTTTGCATGAGGGGTAGGTGCCTTGGGGCATAGTGTTTGCATGAGGGGTGGGTGTCATGGGGCATAGTGTTTGCATGAGGGGTGGGTGTCATGGGGCATAGTGTTTGCTTGAGGGGTGGGTGTCTTGGGGCATAGTGTTTGGTTAAGGGGTGGGAGCCATGGGGCATAGTGTTTGCTTGAGGGGTGGTGGCTATGGGGCATAGTGTTTGCATGAGGGGTGGGTGTCTTGGGGCATAGTGTTTGGTTGAGGGGTGGGTGTCTTGGGGCATAGTGTTTCCATGAGGGGTGGGTGTCTTGGGGCATAGTGTTTGCATGAGGGGTGGGTGTCTTGGGGCATATTGTTTGCATGAGGGGTGGGTGTCTTGGGGCATAGTGTTTGCAGGAGGGGTGGGTGTCTTGGGGCATAGTGTTTGCATGAGGGTGGGTGTCTTGGGGCACAGTGTTTGTATAAGGGGTGGGTGTCATGGGGCATAGTGTTTGCATGAGGGGTGGGGCCATGGGGCATAGTGTTTGCTTGAGGGGTGGTGCCTTGGGGCATAGTGTTTGCATGAGGGGTGGGTGTCATGGGGCATAGTGTTTGGTTAAGGGGTGGGAGCCATGGGGCATAGTGTGTGCTTGAGGGGTGGGGCTATGGGGCATAGTGTTTAATACAAATTGGGGGTTGAAAAATCCTCCTGCCACACCACGCCCCACCGTGTCTACCGCCCCACCCACATTTACTTTTTGGCCCACTATAGCCATCATGTAAGGTACTTTCGGCCCTCTGTCAAAATCAGTTGTGCACCCCTGATCTAAAGGATGTGCCATCTCTTTAGCCCCATGACCAATTTCTCCTGCATGCTCTACATCACACCCAGCTAGTGACCTACACTCTATTTGGGTACTCATTTCTTGACCAATTTTCATATTAGTCGATTCACATTTTTTCTTCATATTAAAAATAGGTTCCAATCGTTGTGAAAATGATGCAGATCACTTACCCGATGTAAAAGATTTTACTGGGGCTCTATTTGGTCACCTACAAGATTCATAATTTCAGTCTGCGTTGTTACTTCTCTGTTCCCTAGAGGAGAATCAGTATTAGTACCCTGCGAGGGCGCAATCAGAATGAAAGAGCCATTCTGATTGCCCTTGCCGAGTCATTACGAGGCCGGGAATCCCTCTGTCGGGATTCCACAGCCTTTGCCCCTGGCCGGGGCGTGGCAGCCCCCCAGCCAAGGAGGATGCTCAAAGCGGGGCCATCCACGCTCTGAGCCTCCCCACAGCTGAGATGCTACCTTCGCCCCCCGCCGGCGACTGAGGTAAGGTTTTTTCTTCCCCTGCCCTTTCCTCCCTCCTCCCACCTCCCTGCTGCCCTCCCCACCCCACTTACCTTCTATCCCTTGGTCCCCGGCGGGGGATGATGGCAGCCTCCTGCCATGTGGAGACTCAGAGTGGGGCCATCCCTTCCCCTCCCTTCCGCCCTCCCAACCGCACTTAACTTCTTTTTTTGCGGAAGCGGACACGCTGGAAACGCTTCTGTATCCAGCGCGTCTGCTCCTGATGGGCGCCATGGAAAGGGAAAACGGACTCTGTTTTCCCTTTCCTGTTGGCCATTTTGTCTTTTTTTTTTTAAACGCAGCAGCATTTTGGGACAAAAAAAAAGCTTTTAGTGCCCCGGTCACGCAGTTTTTGCGGGCCGGGGTATTAATAGCTATATGCCCCTTGCGGCGGGGGCATTAGTGACTCTGGTAATGCCCTCGGGCCTTCGTTAATATAACTATGGGCCCCGGGGCATTACCTGAGTCAGTAATGCTCCCGCCACTTGGGGCGTATTGCTTTATTAGCCACAATCTCCTGTATTACTGGATTACTTGATTAAGAAAGCTCGAGCGGCACTACGCTCGCATCTGTAGCTTCTTTTTCAGTCAGGTGTAGTTTTCTCCGAAATTTCCTTGAGTTTTTCCTTATGTTGGTCTTCCTACCATTCTTAGATATTTTCAGAGCTTTCTTCGGTCACATCTCAGCACTGGATTCCGCCAAGTTGGTACATTGTTTATTCACTCCCCTTTCCACGTTTAATTCCTTTGCTTGAGAGGGAACCGACATGGCCATATTAACTGTCTCTGTCTCTGTTGACTTATCGCTCTTTCTTGCTGTCTGATTTTTCTCTGTGCTCCTGGGTGATACAGGCTGCCCCTCCAAGCTTTGTTTAACCTCTCTTTTTTTTAGTAGCTACATCAGCCCCATCAATCAAGTCCCTCGTGAGTAACAGCATAGTTTATATGATTATCAGTTCTCTGACTCCAGTGCTAGGCCGTATCTTGGTACTCGTACCGGCCACTGGAAAGAAGTCAACCATTTTTGTTTGTGATTTTAAAGTTCTTAAGGCCGTACCTATGGGCCTTTTAAGAGGGTTTTAAGTGAATGGTATTTTATGACAGGCCAACTCCGGTGCCTGGAGCGCTCTACTGATGGGAGTTTATTCTGCCACGTAGGCGGGGAGGGGGGGGCGGCTGGGGGGGCGGCAGCAGATATTTCTACAAAGCTCAGTGGTGCCAACCTCTACAATGGCTGCTGCCCCATTCTATTGATTTCTGTCCTTAGGTCTGCAGGGAATAAACCACTAGATCCTCTGATAAGTTAGCAGATTCCATTACTTGGAGCTGATCCGATGTGCTTAACATGCCCCCTCCAATACCATTTCCTCAATTAGCTTTTAGGGTGGAGCTGCAGCTCATGAGGATGCCCCAGACACAGACACTGTATTATCTACAATCAGCTTACTGCAAAGATCATACACTTTTTAGCTGTTCCGTTCCAAGTCCGGTTCCAGAGATCGTCAAATAGCAGATATTTTACTCATGGTTCAGTCCCATGCTAACCAATGCTGTTCGTGACTTCTCCCATTTGAATCCTTGCCGCGTCTGCTCTTGCTGCGGACTGCCGCCGACTGTCTCTGCGGCACTCCGCACAGAGTCGGGTTTTTTGTAACAAAGCTCATCCTCTTTTCAGCTGCACAAGGTGATCCAACAAGGTGGGTTTAAAGCGATACTGCCGCAGACTGTTTCTGCACCGACTCCGCAGTGCTCCGTGCATATCAGTGTTTTTTGTAAAAAGCTCCTCCTCTTCTCAGCGGCACACAGTGATCCAAACAGGTGGGTGTAAAGAGATAATGCCGCAGACTGACTCTACACTGACTCTGCGGCACTCTGCGCAGAGCGGGGGTGGGTTTGTAAATAGCTCCTCCTCTTCTCAGCTGCACAAAGTGATGCAAACAGGTGGGTGTAAAGAGATAATGCCGCAGACTGACTCTACACTGACTCTGCGGCACTCTGCGCAGAGCGGGGGGGGTTTGTAAATAGCTCCTCCTCTTCTCAGCTGCACAAAGTGATGCAAACAGGTGGGTGTAAAGAGATAATGCCGCAGACTGACTCTACACTGACTCTGCGCAGAGCGGGGGGGGTTTGTAAATAGCTCCTCCTCTTCTCAGCTGCACAAAGTGATGCAAACAGGTGGGTGTAAAGAGATAATGCCGCAGACTGACTCTACACTGACTCTGCGGCACTCTGCGCAGAGCGGGGGGGGGGGGGGTTTGTAAATAGCTCCTCCTCTTCTCAGCTGCACAAAGTGATGCAAACAGGTGGGTGTAAAGAGATAATGCCGCAGACTGACTCTACACTGGCTCTGCGGCACTCTGCGCAGAGCGGGGGGGGGGTTTGTAAATAGCTCCTCCTCTTCTCAGCTGCACAAAGTGATGCAAACAGGTGGGTGTAAAGAGATAATGCCGCAGACTGACTCTACACTGACTCTGCGGCACTCTGCGCAGAGCGGGGGGGGTTTGTAAATAGCTCCTCCTCTTCTCAGCTGCACAAAGTGATGCAAACAGGTGGGTGTAAAGTGATACTGCCGCAGACTGACTCTACACTGACTCTGCGGCACTCTGCGCAGAGCGGGGGGGGGGTTTGTAAATAGCTCCTCCTCTTCTCAGCTGCACAAAGTGATGCAAACAGGTGGGTGTAAAGAGATAATGCCGCAGACTGACTCTACACTGACTCTGCGGCACTCTGCGCAGAGCGGGGGGGTTTGTAAATAGCTCCTCCTCTTCTCAGCTGCACAAAGTGATGCAAACAGGTGGGTGTAAAGTGATACTGCCACAGACTGACTTTGCACCGACGATAAATACTTGCTTCTTAAGTTGCACGACACACCTCTGAAAAGGTGCATCCTAAAAAGAGCTTAAACGTTGCTTTGCCGGCTCAGAAGGAGCCCAAGTGAAGTGGTTAGCAACAAAGGGCTTATCAAGTAAGAAGAAGATGACTACTTTGACTTCAAAACTGTTCAAATAGTCTAGGAAGTAGAGGAACTATAAACAGCATACAATAAAGCAGTGGAGCATCCTGGTAGCTGACCCTCACTTCAACAGCTGCACAGGGGAAATAGTTACATCCTAACTGCGCAGCACGAGGTAAACACCTAACAGCAGTCAGCATTAAATGAAAGCAATACTAAATATCATTTGAATGTCAAGGGCTGACAGGTCAGTGTTATAGCGGGGGGCGGGGAGAGAAGATGGTGGAACTGTCCACTGCAAAATGCAATGTCAATTCCTCAATTCCAGGAACCTCTCATGGATCCGGCGGCTCTTCCCTGCCATCAGTCTCAATGTCAACACTGCAGGCCCCAGTACCAAACTCTTCACCAGGCTATTTAAGAATACAATGTGCTCGGTCCTACTCTTTACTAGCTACTCTGTGTAACACTGCACGGCTGCACTATACAATGCATTACCGCATTTGCAGTGTGGAGCTGCACGTTGCAACACAGCATTACATCATTGTACTATGAAAGCTGCTCTTGTGTGTACTGCCCTCTCTACTAAGAGTAGAGTGTGCTGCAAAGTATACCACCACTCTTCAGTGCACTGGTAGTCCCATGGGGACAGTAACCACTGTTTGAACCTATGATTGGTAGGCGGCGACAGGACTGACACATACCTGGATGGGTGAAGTGTTGATTAGTACTTGTGAGGAAACAGTTGCGTTATATATTTCGATGGATGGTTGGTCTGCGAAGGGAACACCATTTTGTGCTCCGGTACATAAAGCTCCTCAGACATGCATCACAGAGTAGGTGGAAATCTAACCTGCGCAACCTGTGACTAGAGTTGGGAGAGCCAGGGAGCTCACGGGTAGTGGTGAGCCAGGGGGTTTGGCCTGGTTCTAAGGGAGAATCGCAAGGCAAGAACATTGTTGCATTTGGAAGGAGGGTGGGGGAGACTGCAGTGTTTTTTGGATGGCTCAGGGGAGGGAAGATGGGGCAGGGGAAAGGGATTGTGGTGCTGGAGGGGGTGACGGGACGGTTCTATGTCATTTCATCGTCAGGCATTTCAAAGCCTGCAATGTAAACGTGTTTGACAGTTCATCAAATTTTTTTTAGGGGGTGGGCAAGCACCCCATTTAGCACCTATTTGTACCTATACCGAATCCCCCAACCACTTATCTGCCCTTTCCCACCCCCCAAAAAAATTTGATGAACTGTGAAACACGTTTAAACTGCAGGCTTTGAAATGCCTGACGAGAAAAGAACGTCGTACCGGTGGGACAGAGCAAGCACAGCACCAGTGCTTTTTTTATGGGGAGGAGGGGTAGGGTAGAGAACAGGGGAAAATGCATGGTGATGCTTGGGGAGGATGGTGGGGACAGCACTGGTGTTATTGGGATGGCATGGGGAAGGGCAAGAGAACGGAATGCTGGTGCCCAGAGTTGGGGGACAGCGCAGTGTTTGTTGGATGGTGTGTGGGAGAGAGGCCAGGGCAGAGAGAAGGGGAGGACGGGAGGGCATAGAACTGTATTTGTTGGTTGGCATGGGGAAGATGGACCTGAGGACACAAAGGGGAATGGTGCTGCTGGTTGAGAAGAGGGTAGGGCCAGCCCAGTGATTTTTGGATGATGCTGGGAAGGGCTGTCTCAAGCATGAGTTCTGGTGTTTCTCTCCTTTCCTTAGAGGATATGGTTTTCAATTGATTTGTACTGCCCATCTCTGTGCACCGTAGAAGTGAAGGTTTTCTTTATCAGGTGTCGGTGTGCACCATTCTTACATGCTGGTAAATGTGAATTTACTTTATGGATATGAAGGGCCCTATTAAGATTTTGACTAACTTAACAGAAGCATTAATGTGCTGATTCTCTATTGCAAGACACTTGGCTTAGTGAGAAGGGATCAGCAAGTCTTGAGTGTGTCAGCAGTGATCGCAGCTCTGGCTTCAAACAAAAAGCCTGCAGTGTCTACTTTATTTTAAGCAGCATCATCGATGAAGGAGGACAGGCTATTTTGCAGTTACCGTCGGGTAGGCGTAGGCATAATCTAATTGTTTATACTCTGATCCGCAGTTAGCTAGGCTTCTGGTGTTAAATTGACGATTTTTGGATATGCGGTTTTTGGTCGAGATTGTAACTGATTCTTCCGCCCAGGTTTTAAATCATAACTCCAGGCTGAGTTCAAGAGATTTTAAATATATAAGGCTTTTACAAATTTGATCTGCAAACATTGTTTGGTGAACTCCTGCTATTCTATGTGATAATCTTGCATATTGAAGGCCGCACACAAAAAAAGACTGATTTTTTTGGCTGATTTTTAGCTGCGTCAAACTGCAGGATTATGACTATTTTGTGGGGGTTTCATCCCACCAGAATTTCCCTGGCAGCCGATTGCCCACCAACGCCTGCCCTCCTACGTGTTAATGGAATGGACTTTAAATCAGGGGGTTTTCCTTCACTCCCCAAACTCCCAATTGCTCCCCTGACCTCTCCCTCACCCAAATGCATTCCCCCTCAATCACCAAATACACACAAACACACGTACACTTACCTCCTCCCCATTCCCCTTTGCTCCCCCCTTTTAAAGCTCCCACACAGACACACTTCTTGCTTACCTTGTACGTCTGCATCATATGACTTCCAGCATGGGCGAGCTTGTCAGCCCCCGTGCAGGCAATCGTGTGCAGCAAGAGGCATTGCTGGGTGGGCATGCAGGTGGTCCTGGAAGTATGTAGGTTTGGTTATTCAGTGTTTATACCGGTAACATATAGATCACAGGCAAACCACCTAATACCACTCATGTGTGCTTTATCAGGTCTTTGATCCTGATCACACTTTCTAGTCACATCTTTGTGATTCAAATTCAAGAATAGTTTCCATTTGTACCGAATCCTCAGATGTAGGCAGCTTGGTGGTTGGGAACCGTAAAACATGTCCTGATATTTGTGGTTTTAGAAATTTAAATGAAAGCAGAGCGGTTTCTGAGGCAGTGTTTCAAAGCCCATATTCTTAACTATGCAGATTTCTGTGGACCACTGATTCGCACAGAGATCTTGCGGAGAAATACAGTGATTGCAAATTACCAACTATCTGGGATGCCTTCAAAGAATAGTTAGGGAAATAAATCACTTACTCTGATGAAAGAAACGTAGAGGTTAGAGGATGTATATGCTCAACGTAAAGACAGTGCTGGCCCGACATCAGCGCATGGCACTGACATTAGAATTCATATAACATTTTTGAATTCTGAAAGCCTTTTTATTTCTCGAACAAAGTCCAAAGTTGATAGTAGGCCAACAAGGGTGGAAAAATGGGAACGTGAATCATTGTGGCTTTGGTTGTGTGGATAACCCTATAAGAAACCGGGTGGAGATTGAATTTAAATTCCCATGGATTCTAAAATGTAGTGAGGAAGCTGTTGACCCAGAGAGTGTGCACCTTTGAGGACACATCACATGACTAGAAGATTGGGTAGTTAGGGGTCGATCTGGGCAACTCAGTTTCCAGATGACCCATGGATGATATTCCCACTCTTGAGTGAGGGGAAATTGGATGGACCCCATGGGAAAAATGCAAAGTTTCAGCAAGATCTTTGGACTAAGCTAATAGAGAGATAGAAGGAGCTAGCTTTGAGGGGAAGAACAGAATTTGTGTTTGTTGAGACAAAGATCGTTTCAATAGCTGAACCATATTAAGAATCTTTATTATCTATGAGCTATTGTTCCACATCTCATGTGACCCTGGAATCCAAATTTTTGACGTAGGTTTTAGCGGTGCAGCTCAAGAAACGCTTGTCAGGTAAGGGTTGTCAGAGGGAGAATACACACTTGCTGTGTGTTCGATTGGGAATAGCCGGGGAGAATATTGGGTAGGTGAGGCTTAAGCTGCTAAAAAAGCCTTTGGTATATACCGCAAACGAACTACCTATGAGAAGTTGGGAGATGGTATTGATGTAATGAGAAATGTTTTCAATCGACCAAGATCTAAATGCATCTCCCAGGCTTTGCAGGTAAGCAAATGGTGTGCGCTGTCCCTGGCTAGAGTTAGGTAGAGGAAGTAATCAATGTTCTCCCTTCTTACTGATGTCCTTCAAGATGGCCTTTGAGATATTTTTGGAAAATCTGAGGGTCATCCCTAACTTTTGGGGAAAGAAAATGTCATGTGAGATGAACCTGAATATGATGAAGTTGGATCTGGTTTCTACTGCGTCAGAAAAGAAGCAGCACATTGACACGTGCACGTTATTTTTATTATCTAAGTAAAGTTAAGATTATAAAATTGCGGATATTGTATTAACCTGGCAAAATAATTATGTGAGATACCAAGGTATAGATATTGGTAAATCTCTAGACAAGACTTGTGTGTTGAAAGGGGTAAATAAGCTGCTGGGCCGAGATTAGGTTGGGGCTGTTTTGAGCCTCCAAAAGTGATGGCTATCCCCGGTGTACTGCCTTTTCCTTTTCACAGCAAATGTGTCTGAAACATATATTCTCTGCTATGACAAATCCTATGGGCACGTAAAAAGGTAAACATGCATGTGCCAAAATTGTACATCGAGGGTATACATATCCCTGATTTCAGTACATAACACCAACCACTTTCTTTACGGCAAGAGCTTACGTGTGTTGAGGAGTTTGATATTAGTCCCAGCGGATTTGATGTTGTGGGAGCAGTGTACAGTCTTTGGATGTTGCTCCAAAACTGTAGCAGGAGACCACCCCTTAGCCTATGAGTTCGTCAGTGGTCCCATGCGACAGCACTACTTAGGATGCAGAGGAAGGATCTGTAAATGCCATCCAATGTGCCGCTCAATGCCACACAGTGAGGACCACTGCTGCTCCCGGTGCCCGCAAGAACCCTTGAACGTTTGTGCCTTAACCTGTTCCTCAATATGAATCACAATTCTAGGGCTACCTCATACATGTCAGCATTCTGAAGTGAATGTTCCCGTAGGCTTGCATTAGGTGAGAGAAAGGGAAAAACAGCAATATTTTTAAATAAAAGATCGTGAATCGCCATATCTCGCCTTGCTAACACACCACCATCCATCTTCGCTCTAGCATCTATTGAGAACAACCCCTTACTCCCCATCTTTACACCCCATGCATTATCAAACTCACAAGCCAGCGGAGCTCTCTGGTGCTCCAAACATCACGAGTCTCCCTCCAGTACCATGCCATCCTTGTGCCCACTGAAGGACTCTGCAGCCTCTTAACCTACCTCCCATGCCGCTTTCTCCCTCCCCCTCAACCCCTACTCGACCCCCTCCCACAGACCCCCCTTCATATTCCTTCCCTTCTCTGAAAGTAGCTTGTCTCGCCCTTTCTAGAACAGTAGCTTCATCCTCCTTCCGCTCTGACCCTCCTACCCTCTCTCACACTCCTATGGCATCAAAACCCACAAAACACAGAAAGAGTGACTGGTCCTCTCCCTCGATACTCCATACCTCACCACTTCTCCATCGGTCAATCCTTCCAGCCTTTCCCAACCCTACCTTCACTCCTTCCCCCTCTTCCAGTCTCCACCCCCTTGATCTTGACTTCTCACCCAGTACACCTAAATCCCCAGTGCCCTCCAGACTCGAACCAGAAACAACCTGCCTAACCCCCACACCTCAAGTGCTCCACTCACCACCCTCCCAACCCCTCCGGATCCTCCCCACCTCGTCTCTCACACACCTACCACCACGCACCTACTCTTCCCGCCCTATCAATGTAACCCTCTCACCCGACACTGAAAGTGCATACGCATCCAGTCCCCCCTCTACCCTCCCTCAGCCAGTCTCAATCACCCAGAATGATCCTACCACATCCCCCATCTCATGGGGCACCCATGTTCACCGAGCTCTCCCTACGATGCGCGTCAGGAAAACCACCTCCCCTCACAAAGTCACATGCATCCTTTTTAATGCCCGTTCTGTAGCAAGAAACAGACACAGCATCTTTGGCCTCCTATCTTCTGACAATCCCGACCTCATTTTTATCACCAAAACCTGTTCTCTGACAATTTTGTGCCAGTCGCGCACAAATCCTTCTCCCTGGCTACTCGCTTATCACGGAGTGGCGATCTTCTACAGACCCCATTTCTCCGTCTCGCTTGTCGAATCCCAGACATGCAACGCTTCCTGTGAATCCCTTCTAGTAAAACTCTCACTACCATGGACATTCACCCACAGCTTCCTAATTATTTACAGACCCCCTGGATATGACAGACTTCTGCCAACAATCTCTGTGACTCAATAGCTACCATTCAGGTAAATCATCCATCTCTTACACTCCTGGGAGATTTCAGTATCTGCTTTGATATGCCCAACAACCCCATGACCCATCCTCTGGTCGACGGTCTTGATGCACTCAACTTCTCCCAATATACCACTGGTCCAACTCACTCAGGTGGGCACCCCTTCAATGCGATTTTCAGCTCCTACGACCTGGTCTCTATATCCAGTCCCAAACCACTTATCTGCACAGACCACTTTGCCATCCCTTTCTCTATCCACACAACAGCCCCATCTCCTATAGCTCCCCCCTGCTCCCACCTTTGATCACATATGCTGGAACAAAGTCAAGGAACTCCCCAACCTTGCTGAAGCCCTGCTACTCTGTCCCACTGCAACGCTGTCCTGTGGTAGACCCCTAACTCCTGGCTTAAAGAATCACTAATTCCTCTCACCCCCTCGCGCCCTGCAACCTCACTCAAAGGATCATCCCCCAAATGGTTCACGCCCCACCTGAAGACATTAAAAAAACCAAAATAACTCTTGAAGGCAAATGGCGAACATCTAAAACCAATCTCAGCAGATCCATGTTCGCCCTCCACCACCGTAATTACAAATCTGAGATCCAAAAGGCCACAAAAGCCTATTTCAATAAACAATTTCTGAACTGTGGCAGCAGCAACAAAGAACTCCACAAGATCATCTTCGAATTTGTGAAACCTACTTGCACCTCTATCCAATCCACTCCCACACAATCACTCTGCGACTCCCTCTCGCTACATTTCTACAACACCGCACTTGACAGGATGGCAACCCTTAACACCAAATTGTCCTCGCTCGCCCAAATCCCTCCTGATTCCATTGCCCAGACGCCCACTTTACCAACCTTCAACTCTTTCAATCCCATCTCCAGAGATGAGTTCATTGAGCTACTATTAGCCAGCAGACCCTGTGGGTTACCCCTCAACCTGTCTCTGTTCTGAAAGAAATATTCTCCTCCTCCTGCGCAGGAGAACATGCAAGAGCCATGCTAAATGACTCCCTCACCTGTGGCATTTTTCCTGAAGCCTTTAAAATAGCGCATGTCAAGCCACTTCTAAAAAAGGCATCCCTCGACCCCCTTGACCATAAGAGTTACAGGATGATCTCCAACACCAGATTTCTCACGAAACTCATTGACCGGACTGCACACTCCCAGCTCAATTGCTTTGTAGAATCCAACAAACTCCTCAACCTCGCACAATCAGGCTTCAGACCTCGACATGGAACAGAAACCACTCTGATCTTGATCTGGGATGATCTAAAGGTCACGGCAGACTCTGGGGGTTGAGCAGCGTGGATTCTCCTTGATCTCTCTGCAGCCTTTGACACCGTTAATCATTCAATCCTCCTTGACTGCTTCCACTACCGAGGAATCTGTGGCTCTGCGCTCAAATGGATTGCCTCTTTCCTCAGCAACAGGAAACAAATTGCCTTCCTCTCCCCTTTTGTCTCAACTGCTGGCACTGTGAACACTGGAGTACCCCAAGACGCATGCCTCTCTGCTCTCCTTTTCAACCTCTAACTGACCACTGTACCAGGAATCACACTCGTCCGACCTTGAAGCATGTCTCTGTGATATTGACCGATGGATGACAAGTAACCACCTCCTTTTGAACCCTGATAAAACTGAAATCATGGTGTGCGGCAATCCTGCCCTTCTCCCACAACCACTCCCATGCCCCCCCTCCTTAGTCCACCCCCCTACCTCCAATATTTTCAAAGACCTAGGCTGCATTATGGACTCAGGCCTGCCCCTCTCCCGTCAGATCAATAATGTTTCAAAATGCTGTCACTACCACCTCAAACTTCTTAGACACATTTTTCCTTAACTCTCCTACCCTAACAGACTACCGCTGTTATGTCTTTTGTTATGTCGAGACTGGACTATGCCAACTTCTTATACCTGGGTGCACCAGCATACCAACTCCAAAGAGCCCAAAAGGCTGCCGCCAAGCTCCTCCTCACCTTGGGACACAGAGACCACATCTTACCCGCTCTCCACACCCCATACTGGCCCCCAGTCGGACAAAGGGCCACCTTCAAGACCCTATGCATTACCCACAAGCAGTGCACAAGACCGGCCTAACGTACCTACAAGAGAAGACAAAACCCTACCTCCCCTCTGGCACTCTAAGATCAAGGAATGCCCCCTTCCTAGTGATTACAACCTCTAATTATGTCAGGATCGGAGGATCCGCCTTCTCAACCTTGACCCCAACTTGGTGGAACTCACTCCCCGCACATATTCGACACAACCAAGACTACATGGCCTTCCGCAAAGCTCTAAAAACCTGGCTCTTTCCATAATGCTGATTAAGACCATCTAAAGCTGCTGAGACCTTGCAACCCACTGACATTCGTTCAAAGAGATCCCAAGCAAGGACACCTCTGAATGCGCCTATTAAGTCACTAATAGGTTTACACTGAACGCAGCAATCGCAAATGCGCAATTGAAATTCGGAATAGTGAGCTCAGTAGGTCAAAACCTCCACCCAGACACTCACCTCTCATATCACTATGCTCACTCTCTACACCAACACACAATAGAGCGCAGCTACACCCGTCAATCGATTTTGGCCCAGCTGCTCACATACGAACAATACTTCATTAACAGCTCAACAGTCTGATAAAATGTAGCTATACCCCACGAAAATCAGCCTAGCTGCACACATAAGCATCCTAGACAGGCCTAACTCAGCCAGAACCCAGTCTTGGTGACCACCCTCCAGACTGCACAAATTCAACTGATATCAAATACCACCACACCTAATGCTAGGATGCAAATACCATCAGGCAATCGCATCAGCTGCGCACATAATGGGTGTACCCAAGCACCCTATGACACCTTATTCTCTCGACTGACCTGGACTACGGTCCCCGAGGGCGTTCAACCCACCAGCGCTTTGAGGTCATACCAATCATATCTAGAGCACTATATAAATGCCACAAAACATAAAATAACATGCATGCTGCCACCTCGTGTGGTTGAAAATGTTGTGTCCCGTCAGGAGGGACATTGCGATCTGCAAATGGGGTGTTTTATCAAACGCATCAGCGGGCAAGGGCTAGATCACATTTTTACGGGGGTAGAGGCATTGCTAGGGTGGGGACAGAGAGGACTATAGCCCCGGATAGAAGCTCAGGGTCTACAACCAAAAGGCTAGCTAGCCCCGAGTCCCGACAGACCCAACATTAGCATAGCCCCGGATCTTTTCCAGACCTAGCAAAATCATGGACCACCCCGATACTTCATCACTGCACCTTTGTTAGGGGTCCTTTGACGCCGCAGTAGGTAGTGCCCGTGTCAGATAGGTGCATTGCATGCGCCACACTTACACACCAACATCATTTATATGCGCTTCAGCTTATTTTGTGACTACACTGTATTGACAATAACCTCAGTTAGCGTGTATTTTGTTGAAGCAAATGCAGTGACTTAAAAGCAAGTAGGTTAGATATTATATTTTGAAGAAGTTGCTTGCAACCTGCTGAGCTAACAGTCAGTGAATGCTAAAAAGTTGCTTCTATATTTACATGGTTTTCCTTAGTTATTTTCACACATTAACTTTTCCACAAATAGAAACAGGTCCAGAAATAGATGAGCGCAGCTGCAGCCTCCCTTCAGCGGCCTGGCCTTTCTGCTGACTAACTAGCGGCTTGCCCGAGCCATTATTCACAGTAATGAAATCCTTCCTGTGCCTCCATGAATAATGGAGTAGGGGCTCGAGCTCCTGATTTACCGTAAAGCATTTGCGGCACAGTTAGGCCCAATTTCCCTAACATGTGTAATGAAAACAAATTTCCATTTGCTCTGCAGTCATGCTCCAGACTAAGCAATGGCGGAGCTGCCTGCCCCGCCTCAGCAATGGTGGAGCTGCCTGCGCCCGCCTCAGCAATGGTGGAGCTGCCGGCCCCCGACCTCAGCAATGGTAGAGCTGCCTACCCCTGCTTCAGCAATGGCGGAGCTGCCGGCCCATGACCTCAGCAATGGCGGAGCTGCCTGCCCACCCCCCCCTCAGCAATGGTAGAGCTGCCAGCCCCCCTTCAGCAATGGTGGAGCTGCCGGCCCCCGACCTCAGCAATGGTGGAGCTGCCGGCCCACGACCTCAGCAATGGCGGAGCTGCCTGCCCACCCCCCTCAGCAATGGTGGAGCTGCCAGTCCCGCTTCAGCAATGGTAGAGCTGCCGACCCCCGCCTCTGCAATGGTGGAGCTGCTGGCCCCCGCCTCAACAATGGTGGAGCTTCCGGCCCCGACCTCAATAATGGCAGAGCTGCCTGCCCCTGACCTCAATAATGGCAGAGCTGCCTGCCCCCGACCCCTGCAGTGGCCGAACTGCCAGGCCCTGCCTCAGCAATGGTGGAGCCGCCTGCCCCTGACCTCAGTAATGGCATAGCTGCCTGCCCCCGACCTCAGCAGTGGCCGCACTGCCTGCCCCTGCCTCAGCAATGGCGGAGCTGCCGGCCCCCACCTCAGTAATGGTAGAGCTGCCGACCCCCTCCTCAGCAATGGCAGAGCTGCCTGCCCCCACCTCAGCAATGGTAGAGCTGACAGCCCCTGCCTCAGCAAAGGTGGAGTTGCTAGCTCCTGACCTCAGTAATGGCAGAGCTGTGTGCCCCCGACCTCAGCAATGGTGGAGCTGCCTGTCCCCGCCTCAGCAATGGCGGAGCTGCCTACCCCCACCTCAGCAATGGCAGAGCCGCCTGCCCCCGCCTCAGCAATGGCAGAGCTGCCTACGCCCACCTCAGCAATGGTAGAGCTGCCGGCCCCCGCCTCAGCAATGGTGGAGCTGCCGGCCCCCGACCTCAGCAGTGGCCGAACTGCCTGCCCCTGCTTCAGCAATGCTGGAGCTGCCTGCCCCTGACCTCAGTAATGGCGTAGCTGCCTTCCCGGGACCTCAGCAGTGGCCGCACTGCCTGCCACTGCCTCAGCAATGGCGGAGCTGCCGGCCCCCACCTCAGCAATGGTAGAGCTGCCAGCTCCCGACCTCAGCAGTGGCCGAACTGCCTGCCCCTGCCTCAGCAATGGTGGAGCTGCCTGCCCCTGACCTCAGTAATGGCGTAGCTGCCTGCCCCGGACCTCAGCAGTGGCCGCACTGCCTGCCCCTGCCTCAGCAATGGCGGAGCTGCCGGCCCCCACCTCAGCAATGGTAGAGCTGCCGGCCCCTGCCTCAGCAATGGTGGAGCTGCCGGCCCCCGACATCAGCAATGGCAAAGCTGCCTGCCCCCACCTCAGCAATGGTAGAGCTGACGACCCCCGCCTCAGCAATGGTGGAGTTGCCAGCTCCTGACCTCAGTAATGGCAGAGCTGCCTGCCCCCGACCTCAGCAGTGGCCGAACGGCCTGCCCCTGCCTTAGCACCCCTTTTTATAGGAGTTCATTCTATTTCGTGACCTTGGCACAAACAATAAAAAACTCTAATCAAAAAAGTAATTGTACACTTTTTGAAAAAGATACAATGCAAATATTGTGTATCTGATTATGCGTCTATTACATTTTGAATGTAGCTTTTACATTTTTATTATCATATGTGTCCAAGTGCTCTGCATTGGCTTGTTGGTAGGAGAAAGTCAAATGGCCCTGTCAAAGAAACCAATCTCACGCATCAATTTAGGGGACGACAAACAGGGCCATCTTTATTCATTCTCTTAAAAGCCAAGGAAAAGAGCAACCTACAGCTAAGGGAAACTGACTGCACTAACCTAACAGGTCTTCCAGACTCCTTAATTTTATAGGTCACTGGTGTAGGGCATCAGTCGATTGTCGTTGGACTTGGTATAGGTTCTTGCAGAAAACCACTTTTCAGTTCATCAAAAAGTGGAGCTAGAGCCAATAGAATCGGGGAATATCGAAAAGTCTGCTAAAAGAGGAAATCCTTCAGGGAAATGGGCAGTGACGTGATAGGGGCAAGGTCAACTGTATCCAGGTCATTGGTATTGGCCACCTGTAATTTACTTGTATGTATTAATGCATTTATTTACTATTAGGAGTCTTTGTCGACCTTCATGCCAAACCACCTCTATTAGTGAAGAACTCTAAAAGCCTTTCTTTTGGCTTAAACCATCTAAAGAGATGATTGGCGGACCTCACCTGGGCTTGTGAGATTGCAGACACCATTTCTGAGAGGCCTGGGATGCACCCGATTACCCATATATGAGGTGTTTGAAAAGGAGCAATCTCAAAATCCCAGCGAATAATTTTATGGATCCCAACAACATCCCTATACTTTACTTATCTGGCCAGCAAACCTGCAAAGGTTCACTCTTTCCTAAAATAGATCTACCTAGCCCTTCACATACCTACTGGAATTCTAGGAGAGCTGCCAGGCCACCTCTAGGTTAAGTCCGGCTTCCTTTCAGTTCCTATGACCCCAGGGTCCTTAACCAATCCCAAGACAGCCCTACTCTCAAAACGCATGCGCAGATTCCTGATCAAAGGCCATCTCAAGAACACGATTTTCCTCACCATACATATACACATCCGGCTCCCAGCCAATAGGAGAACAGTGTTGGAGCAGGGGCTTGGAAAGATGTAGTGGAATTTGGAGAAAAAAACTGATGGTTTGCATAATGTGGAGTTTGTGGCACTTTGGAGAGGAGACTGGAGGACATTGCAGGCAGAGTTTATCATCAGAAGGAGATGGAGAAACCAGAGCTTGACAGTGGAGCTTGTTATCTGCAGGAGGTTGGAAATAGAGAAGAGATGGGAGATGGAGTTTGTCATAGGGAGAAGGATGGGAATATCTAGAAGGGTGGTACCAGAAAAGCTCAACTGGAGGAGTTTGGTAATAGCAAAGACAGTGGTGGTGTTGTAGAAAATCAAGAGGTGGAGCTGGAACACAGCGAGGATGTTGGTTGTCAAGGAGCACCGGGTTGAGGAAGTCTAATATAGTGAGGAGGTGGACAGAGGACTCTTTACCATCAACCTAGAGGAGGATGCAGTGAAGAGTCGGGAGCAGGTTGCAGTAAAGGAGAGGTCTGACAAGCCGAAGGATCACAGAGAAGAGCTTTGAGTGAGAAGGAGATGCAGTATGTAATGATATAATATAAAGATATAATGGGAGTAAGCAGAGGGGATAGGTTGGACAGAGAAAGATATTGTAAAAAGCAGCCTAATCAGATAACATCAGAAGGTGGAGGACAGCCAGATAGATAGAGCAGGTAGGATCTGGTGGGCGTGGCTGGCCCAAGGCAGGTAATACAGGCATCAGGGGGAATAAGAAGTGATAGGGAGCTCAGAACAGGGGCAGAGAAGAGGAAGGACAAGGTGAAAGAAAAGGCCTCAATCTGAGACCGGGCAAGTGAGGAATCCCTCCTATATTGCTATACAATATGCCTGAGGTCCATTACACTGCAAAGCCTACAACATCAAAGAATGAGTTGGAAGCCAGTCTGCTGGATAAGTTCCTGGGAGGTGGAAAGCAAACTCTGCAGCCCATGGATAGCCCTGGTTGTGGAAAATGAATAGGGTGCGGGAAACACTGGAAAACAGACCGACTTGTTTGTTCTATGCTTGGAACCTCCTTTGGGTGCACTGTTTTGACATTGGTTCAAGGACCCATGGAGAAACCTTCAGCCTGCGAGAGTCAGTGGCCTTGGACTTCTCTCAAGAGGGAAGACTGAACTAAGGGACTGCCTCACAGATCGGCCTCGATAGAAGGCAACCTGGGAGGTAGAGAACCTGAGACTTAAATTTGTAAACATTCACCATTTTTATTGCCTGATCCACCCTACTTGTTAAATCCTTAAACGAGATTGGGTTCAACATTTGACATCCAGTCTTGGCTGGTGCTTTGACTGTGGTACTCTGTGACAAATACAAAATAGATATAATGATGCTAACTATATACATTTAACATAGAAGCCCTTCAGTCTGATCTATTTTATAGCTTATACAGTGCATCATATAAAGGCAGCATAGAGTAAATAATAATATTAGGGGCGACGATCAATAAGAAAGTACACTTCTCCCCGATCTGCTAAACAATTCGGTCATGGACTATAAACGGATATTGATAGTCATAATGGGCCTCCTTACGAGGTTGGAGGTAGCCTTGCCGGTTTTACCAGCAGGGCTACCTCCAAACTCGCATCTGGGTCCGGCACCCGCGAATGGGTAATTACCAAGCTATTCTGGCCCAGCTGGAGCCGGTAATTGCCCTTTCGCGGGTGCTGGGCCCAGAACATCCCCATTCCCATTTGACCCCCATAGTTCTATGGGAATGGGGAGGGTGGTAGCACTGATACCATTAATAACAGTACAGGTGTTACCATCATGTTCTGCTCGCGGGTGCCGGTACGGCCACCAGGTCAGACCTGGTGGCTGCACAGGCAATAGTTTGCAGAACTCCTAGTATGGCAGTACGGTAGCAACGGTGCTGGTAGCGATACCGGTGCCGTTGTTGCCTTACCGCCATACTTGTAATGAGGCCCATAATGTCTACCCTTTTTTACCCTGGTTACGGTTTTAAGATCCTTGGTATATATTCTGAAAATTGTGTAACATTGCCTTTACCCCAGTGCTATATAGGGTATGTTTATTGAAAAACTCATTCATATTTCCAGCTCAGCAACTGCCAACTCCTCTCCCCCGCCCACAAAATGAAGAGTTACCCAATTACACTACCCAATGGGATCATTCTGCAACCTACAATATTAAAGAAGCAGCCGGGGCTGGTTTAAGGGCACCGGCCCAACTCATTGCAGTAGTTTCATGCATCTTTTTCACTGCCGTTTTGTCCGCATTTATTTGCTGCATTTGTATGGGGGGTGCGGGATTAAGGATTTTTTATATTCATGGGTAGGGGAAAGGGTGCGGTCCTATAAGGGAGTTTACTAGGTTAGCCCCACATAAAAATGCCACAGAAAATACAGGGAAACAGCCACGATGTGGTGGCCCCACCATTTAAATGCACTGCCAGAGACATCTGTATGGGTGGGCAATGGGGGCAAGTACCCGAGACCCAACTCTGTAAAGGGCCCCCATGGCTGGTCTTTTCACAGAAGTTGGTGTTCCGACCTGACCTTTGGATTCTGTGTTTGCTGTAGTGCACAGTTTGTGCATTCATTATAACATTTGTGTGAGGACTATATTGGTCATGTGCAATAACCAAAGTGGAAATGTAAATTAATATGTTTAGGTGCCACTATGGTCCAGAAGATGCATCAGGGTGTCAAGGGCTTGGTGCAGAGATCTGTGCTCATGTGTCTAATCACAGTAACAAATTCTGGCTACGCAAATGTTCCCCTTTCTGAGATTGATAAACGTGATTGTGACGCCTATGTGTGCTACAAAACAACCAGCCTGCATCAGATAGCGCATGTTATAAAAAAGAAAATGGCATCAGTGTGGTGCAGGTCTTGAGTTTGCTTCCTCTAGAGGAGGGTAGTAAACAAACGGTCTGCCACCCCCAATGAATGAAAAGCAGAGAGTGTCAGTGGGTGGAGATGACGAGGTGGCCACATGTGTTACTGTGGAAGGGAAGTGTCAAGGCTCATATCCCGACTTAGCCACCGGACAATACTGCGATGCTGGACAAATCATCTTATCTCACGGTATAATACTGTGCTGTTGCCTGTGAAAAGGTTTACCCTCTCACATTCTGGTGGCATTGCTTAGCCTATTGTCTGCTCTCTCTTTTCATGTAGCCATACAAAGGAAATGGGACAGACAAAAGAGAGCCAACCAAATATCATAGGCCTCTGGCTAGCTTAATTTGAAATCTACTTATTTGGCACAAAATAAATGTTTTGCATAATTTCAAATGTTCTTTTGCACATCGTGAATACCAATTCACAAATCAGTGTTCTTGGTGTATTAAAAGCTTTAATGTACAGTAGTAAAATCACATTAGATTTCTTAAGCGCAGTTAGCATTCTGGGACTTGTATATTGCCTTGAAAATGGAGAAGATGAGGCGAGCATCACTCACCTGAATACCTGAAATACCTTCAGCTATGCCTTCGCAAAAACCTCCCCTTTCGAACTCTTCGCTCCTCTACCTCCAACTCCCTCAGGGTCAGTCATTTTTCAAAGAAACAAGCTGGGGGTAGATCTCTGTCTTCGGCTGGGGCCTCCCTCTGGAATAGCCTCCCTGCCACTCTAAAACTTGGAGAACCATCTCTGGTTCCGGAAGCGCCTCAAGACCTTCCTCTTTTCTTCTGCCTTCGCTCCTCCTCTCCCCTGCTGATCTGTTCTCTCTTGGCACCGTGCACCTGGTCACCCTCTGTCCTTCAGGCCCAGGTACCTGCTCACCCTGCCACCCTCCCTCACTGCCTCCGGGCCACTCCTTGCACTGGGGTCTGTATCTGTACCCATAGAGCACCCCCTTTTTCTTCCTGCACTTATCAGACCTACCCTGTCTGCTGCCTTAAACCTAGCACTTGCAAATTGCTGGCTTCATTACCACTGTTTGTTGCCTTTATTATGTATTTATTGTTATTTATCTGTTTCCCCTCTCCTTCGCACTTTCCACTTCTCCTCCCTTCCATACACTTTTCCCCTCCCCCCTCTCCCATGCACTTGCACGTTCTCAATGTCACTGGGCCTAGTAAGATCGCTGCTTTGTTCTCCCCTGTTCCCCTCCCTTGCCTTGTCGCGCTCTGAAACTCTTGTGTACGAGCGCGATAGAAATAAAATATCAATCAATCAATCACCTTTGCCGTAACATGTTTATGCAAAGTAGTTTGAAATCATTGCAATGTTGGTTCATGTGATTTGAGTACTTTACAAATCAGGGCTACAAAAAGGAAATTATTTTAGCTAAAATTTCACAAATAACTGCACCTTGCTATAATGCAAGAACTGAGAAATAATGTAATCTTCTGCAGAAATTGCATACTTAGATTGAATCCCAGCTTCACATTGTACCCAAAGTGTGTGATCCTGTGCTAATCATTTAATCTCATGGTGTTCAAATTGGCAGTGCTTAAATATTTCAAAATTGTCAGCCCCTAAGAGTGAGTTAGTTTTCAGGGTAGACTCTACACAAAAACTTCACTCGGAATTTAACTTTCTAAAGTGCTGCTTATTATTTAGTAGTGAGGACCATTGTTTTACTGCACATAACAAAGTTGTTTGTTTCTTCGATCACTAATGGCAACACCACTTGAAAAGCATATCCCCCGCCTAATCAGATAGTATGTACAGATGCATTTCCCTTCCTGGTCGCTTCTAATCCGCAGCCACTATCTTGGCAATTTTATGTGTACCTTACTTGTTGTTAACAATCAGTCTCCTCAAGACGTGCTTGACCACGTGACCACTCTCTGATGGTGCTAAATCTATGCCCTTATTCTATATTACAGCCTCTATACATTCCTCATGTTTGATATTCTGAAAACGTTTCTCTTTACCTATGCTGCAACACAAGAACCTCCACATGATATGATAGGTAATTTATAACACGCTTGATACCCAAAGGTTTCTAAGCGCAGACCCGGGGATCAAACCCGTGTTGCTCCATGTCATCTTGCTTCCAAGGCGAGCACCTTGCCGCTGAGCTATCCTCCCAAGACTGCTAATGTTGCCTCGAAATTCCACTTGCATATTATTCTGATTCCACCATGGATGAAGGGGGTCAGAGAACTTCAAGGGCACGCCTATTTTGATCGCTGCTTCAGGTTGTGATCGCAACAAGAAGGTCTCAGGGTGGCCCATCAGATACTCTATATCTCTTACTTTCTTTCGATTCGGATGAGGTCCCAAATATGCCTGTGCCCCGCGTCGCAGACTGCCATAACATGGCCCTGACTGTTAGTTCAAGAAATGTTCATATAGCATGGAGTATTTGGGAAGTTAGGGCCTACCTGAAGTGAAACATGATTTGAGACAGTATTCTTCAATCGCTAATCTGTTAGGAACTAGATTTCAATCATAAGCAAAGTTGAATATTTCTATTTATATGAATTTCCTGTAGTCAAAGCTGTTAGGATCTGGCCATGGTCTCAGGGCTGTGTGGTGAAGACATGCCATTATGTCTGGGGGTGAATCAGTTTCCAGGTTTTGCGCAATCCGGGCATGTATCCTTAGCCTGCTTCATTGGCCAGATTAGAGTAACTCAAGAAAGTTCTCCTTTCTCTGTTTACTATGTCAGGATGGGTGATGGGTTTTGCTCAGGGTAAATGTGTGATTTGTCCCTTCTCCAAAGCCCTTCACAAGGGGGCCCCACAACTGCACTCTGGCCTGCATGGCAGAGCCTGGGCCACTAACCATGGCTCAGCAGCACACACTGCTTTCTCGCCACACCACTTCCCCTCCCCATCCCCTGCAATCTGGCTTCTGAATGCTCGTTCTTAACTTCTCCTAAGGCTGAGAGCTGGAAATAGGGGAAGCGGCTTCACCATTTTAGGTCTTCACGATCCAGGGTCAGGATTCACAGACCGTTCTTTCTTTCATCTCCACTTCTGCACGCCACAGGGTGGATCTATATGTGCACAGAAGCAGCTGTGAAGCAGAGTCCTGGAAACAGAGCCAGCTTCAGACTTTCTTGAGCCCACCCCTACAATCAGAGTAATCAGTAATAAATGATATACGATAACATAGATGAGAGATGGACATTATATATTGTGCCATAATTGCCAATGTAAAGTATTATTATTTTAATTATTATTGTAGTTATTGAGTGTGGACCTAGTTTCGAGAAGCAACAGAGTGCTTTACAGAGGTAGACACCAATGCAGATACATGATGGAGCCCTTTTCAGAGTTAACAACAGAACAGATACACAGCGGGGGTAGGATACAGAGGAGCACAGAGGAGAGGCACAGCTGTACTGAGTAGCGGGCTGGCGAGGGGCAGGTGGCATCTTGAGAGTCAGGTGGCGCGAGGGGCGACGTGATGGCCTACGTGTTGAGAAGAGACTCCTTGAAGAGTCCCACCCTCTACACTGAACATGGTCACTAAAGGGGTGTAGAAATAAAGAAGGGACAATTCGCCTTCAAAAGCTGAGCACTTTATATGCGGTGCACACTTATTGCACCTCATATTTCAACAAAGAGACAAAGGAACACATTTATTTAACAACTGAAACATTAACTCATTTTCCCCGAGTATGAATGAAGAGTCAACATTCTAGAAAAAACATGTATACATGGAAAATCCAGTGAAAAGGTTTAGTTAAAATGACGTTAAAATTGCAATCCAAATCCTGATAAATACTGAAATATGCCAAGTATGGATAGTAAGACAATCATGACTCGTCCCCTAAAATGCGCCACACAAGAATTTCTGCATAATAATGCGCATTGCCCATTTGGGCTGCTTTTTTAGTTGGCTCTTAATAGGAAAAAAATCACTCCACTTTTCTGGGTGCTAATGTTTTTACTCTTTCAGTATTCTTTTCCTCATAGATGTCTGTATATCCAGATCTATCGATCTATGTTCTCAGCTAAGATCCTGAAGATTGTCGGGTCTCCTTACATTATTAAGGCGCGCCGGAATGACCAGAATACACGCAAAAGTAATGGCACCTATTGGAATAATGCAATTACAGCTGATTGTGTAAGGACGTTCATTTTAGTAAAGAAAATATATTATGTTGAAAGATTTGCAGTGAATGGTTGCAGAAATCTTGTCTTTTATGTTTGGACAGAAATTAATACTTGCTGTTAGTTCATCGAACTGTGTGAGAATCCAAGCGCAGGAGGCGTATTCATTGCATGTACAGCCTATTATGCTTATTACATCTCTATTCAACACCGTAATGAGGCGCATTATAAAACAATCCGACAGGAAAAAAACGCTGATAACTTGACTCCTAACAGAAAAGTGGTTTATAATTTAGAGCGCTCGCTATGATGAAAAATATATTTTAACCATTGCTCCCCCTTATCAAAGGTTTGGACAACAGACCATATACCCAGATGGATCTCTGTTAGATCTGTTTTGATCAACCAGCTTGACCATGAGGTCTACTATGGGAAATGCGCTATAATCAATTGATTGAAGTGGGCGTGGGGCCAACCTATCCTCAGCCCTACCTCGAGAAAACGATGTATATGCTTTCTAAGATCATCGTCAGATCAGGGAAAAAGAATCCTTTGCTCAAAACCTTGATCTGGGTGGTTTCAGCGGCTGGAGTGCGACTTCCTGCTGATGGTACAACGGGAGGCTTGTTAGATATAAGGAAATAGAGTTGTCAACTGAGTTGTTACGCCTCTAAAGACTCGGTAGCTGTAACATTCTGAATAAGAATGAATGGGAAAGAACATCTCATTATCTATCTGAGAGATCGCAGCTGTACAACTCTCCTTTCCAGCAATAATACAAACACAGAAGGCTGTGTAACGCATGGAAGTGGTCAGAACTCGGATGCAGAAACACCATGTTTTGCGACCAATTATTACTAAAAAAGTAGGTTTGTTGGTTAGAGGGTGCGCTTTCTCCTCTCTGTGTCTTAATGTTACAGCTCTGAGGAGCCTGGTGGTCACTGGAGGAACTCTTTCAAAGACACATCTTTCAGAATGGTAACTGGCTCGGCAGCACCACTCACCCGACTCAAACTCACTTTTATATCAGCCAAGTAAAGCTACTGCACATTTAACCCCTGCAGCTTACAGTGCTGAATAACGTTTTACCCAGGCAAGCTTTGCCAGTAAGATGCATCATCGATGCAGTGCACAGCCATACTAGGATCAAAAAGCACACAGTAAGCAAATGAAAGCATCTTTCAGCAAATCCACCAATGCACAACCCCAAAATTAAACCCGAAAGGCGCGAGATGGAACTATGAAGAAGAGGAACCAGCAGTGCGCAGGCGCGTACACCTAGACACGAGCGCTCATCTTGTGTACTGTCACAAAGTGTCCATGGATGCTTTTATAGCATAATAAAATGGCTAAACGTTGCATTCCTTTTCCCTGGAACATCAAGACCCTTCATGTCTGCTGCCCGCCCATCTCAGGGCCACTCAGGCATATGAAGGGAAGAGGAACGCAATGATCCACGTCAGAGGGACCATAACAACTGACACATGTGCTATTATGGTCGGCATTTGGGAGCTGTTGCGCATTGATGTTTTTGGACTGTGACTTACGTTTTCCACTTCAGTCTTTGATCTTTGTTCCTCTGCAGAGATGTAAAAGAAATGTCACCTTCTAAATGAAGCCCCTCTGGAGGCTAAGTGGCCATGGCCAGAGAGCGCAGTGGGAAGGGATCTGCACTACAGGGCTTCTCAGCTTTAGTAGGTCCAGCTCAAGACTAAATGAATTTACAGGGTCAACATTCTCTGTTTATGGATGGACGAATTATGAATCTACTGCACCGCCCTTGCTGCGGGAGCCTTTTTAGGGTGTAGTCACAAAGACAAGACAGGGCAGAATTACAAAGAAGTCATCAGGAGTAACTCTGACTTACTCCTGACTTACTCTTGGAATGAGAAGAGTTACTCCTGGTGATCTGTTCTTGAGCGACGCCTTACCTCTGTTGGATAGTGCAGTGGAAGTATACATTAAGCCTTGCATGTCATTGTGCCTATGAAGGTTTCTCAAGCTTGCCCTCATATTCCAATAGGTCGCCTTTTCTACTTCAGATCCTCAGTTCATAACACATTTATCTCCTCCTGTCCCTAATACTTGGCTTACAGGTCGCGCTGTAAGGCTCAGTTCCCAACACGTGCATTTTAAAGTTTACACCCCTGAGATCGTGCAATCGTAGGAACAAACCTTCCATACAGAAATGTCCTGCACCTCCTTCTGCACATCCCCCTCAAAATTCACAACATGACAATAGGTGACGCTGGACTTTGAGGTCCTGACAGTGGTGTTGTGTATTGCCCATTTAACTGTGGGCGTATTGCCTCTTTAAGAAAACGAATCATGACCTCGTCATGACTCGTCCCAATAAAAGGGGCTCTGCTGGCACGTGAAGGGCACTGCAGCAGAACCCCAGGAAGTGGCAACTTTGACTCTGTGGTGTTATTTGTGTGTGTCCTGCCGTGTGATCACGGCCTGTGTTGCAGCCCTGGCCTGGGTTCCCACAGAGCTGTGGCTGCTGTCAGTCAGTTGCCCCGAGCTCCTGTGTCCCAGTCTGGTGACCCGGACTCTGCAGGGTGCTCCCTGTGGTCCGCCCACACAGTGCCCCTCATGGTCTATGTCTTAGCAGGCCCGAAAACGCGTCCCAGTGAAGTGGAAGCAAAAAAGGAAAAAGAAGGCCACGTGGGATATCATGTGGGATATCCCTCGACTGGACTGAGCAGCAGTGATGGGGATGTGATTTTGCTATCCAGGGGAACGTTGAGCCTAAGAAAAATAAAACCCTGTGTGCTGCATACAGCCCAGGAGCCACATGAGGGCCTGTGTCCCTCCGTCTCTGCTCATAGAGCAGGCGGAAGGTGAGGGCCTGCATCCGGCATAGGGGTACAAGGGCAGCCCTGACAGCACATCAGCTACCCCAGCAAGCTCCAACGGGAGGGGAGGACTCACCCACTGTGGCACTGGATCGGGACAGCAGGTTGTCGCAAGAACATTCAGAGGAAGGAACCCAGAAAGGTGCGCCTTTGTGTCAACTAGCTGTACAACACCTGGTGTGACAGGACCCAGTGCAACAGCACAAACCCATCATGGGGGAGGAGGAGGGTGATACCCAGAGGCAGAATGGACAGCTGACTCCACTGCACACCTACAATGTGGTTGGAGCACCTGCCAGCCTGGGACCCCAGTGGATAGCATGGGTGGAGAACCTCGAGCTATATTTCGAGGCCGCTGAGATCAAGGACAGGGCAAAATGCCCAACCATCCTGTATTCAGCTGTCCCGGCTTTCCAGAGATGTTCAAGACCTTCCGGGCCAGGGACCAGTCATATGACGCAGCAATTGCAGCACTGAAAGAGTACTTTATGCCCATGGTCAACCGGGATTATGAACAGTTCTGGATGAGATGCGCGAGACAAGAGGAAGGGGAGAGCCTCGAAGCATTTCATGGCAAGCATAGCGTCATCGCCTTGTCCTGCGCTCTGGATGACGAGATCAGGGCTCAGATACTATACGGCTGTAGCTCTGCTAAATTGCAGAAACATGTCCTCAGGGAGCCAGGGCTGGGCCTCGACCCAATCCTGGAACTGGGCCGCACCCAGGAGCTGGCAGAGGTGCGTGCCTCAGCGATTGACCTCTCCAGGCAGCAGCTCAAGTTGCAGGCCCCCATGCAACGGGTGAAGTTGGAGGAGGTTTCGGCTGTGGGAAAATGGCAAGGAGGTAGGCCAACAAGAAAAGGGGAGTGGCCACGGAGAGAGCTAACTGCCACACTATGCCTGCACCCGTATGAGTGCCCCGCCAAAGGAGGTGCGGAAAAGAAGACCATTTTGCATGGGTGTGCCATCCCCAACACCTGACAGCATGGTCAGGCCAGCAGCAGGGAGGAAGCCTCCCAAAAGAGCTGCGGTCCAGGTGGCAGAGGACCACAAGACATATGACTATGAGGATGAGGACGAGAATGTGTTGTTCTTGTCCTGCAGCGGCACAAGTGGCCACGAGTGCCTTCAGCAGAGGTTGGGGGACCAGAGTGTAACTCCCCAGGGAGGACTGTTTTGATCCCAAAGGGGGTCACTGGACCTCAAGCGGGTGCTCGGGCTGGAATGCACCCCAGTTTGCTGTGATTCCATAGGTGACAGGAGTGGTGTGCGGACTGCAATGCACCATAGGTTTGGGCTTGGTTAGAGGGTTGTTGTGTCTATGTTTGTTTTGGTGTTGTTATAATAAAGGAGGAGTGTTGTGTATTTCCCAATTAACTGTGGGCGTATTGCCCTTTTAAGAAAACGAGTCATGACCTTGTCATGACTCGTCCCAATAAAAGGGGATCTGCTGGCACGTGAAGGGCACTGCAGCAGAGCCACAGGAATTGTCAACTCTGACTCCGTGGTGTTATTTGTGTGCGTTCTGTCGTGTGACCACGGCCTGTGTTGCAGTCCCAGCCTGGGTGCCTCAAGAGCCGAGGCTTCTGTCAGCTGGGTGCCGCCAGCTCCTGTGTATCAGTCCGGTGATCCGGGCTCTGCTGGGTGCTCCCTGTGGTTCACCCACTGCGTGAACGCAGTTTCTTTTGTGGTATCGGGTGACCCTGGTGTTCAGTGCGGCCTGCTCTGGTGATCCGTGAGTGATCCACCACAAGTGGTGACATCCGGTGGGCACAGAGATGCTGTCATCTGGTGGACCCAGAGGTGCTGTCATCTGGTGGGCCCAGAGGTGCTGTCACCCGCTGTTTGGCAGCTAGAACCCTCCGCAGTCCAACGGAAGAAACGACGATGCACCCTTCTCATGATGTGTATTTTTTTCACCACCAATATCCGGAACCTAGTCAGGGAGAAAGGCACGCACCCCGTCAGCTGGTATCTGGTTAATATATGCGATCGCTGCTCTTATAAGAGATATCAAATCGTGTAAGGTTTGTGCAATCTCCCCTGAATTGTGTTTGTTATATATGCGTTGCATAGCAGTCTGGTCCATGCGGCTTGTCCTACGCCACTGAAAAACACGCATAACAATACAATACTAATATAATATTGGGCACTAACGCTGAACAGAAAACGCAAATATGTGTAAAAGTTACTCTCGAGTAAATCACACATATAGAGTTGGCCCACACAATACTTCAACGGACCACTGGAGGGCAGTGTGACTAGATTATTGTCAAACTCAATCCATCAGAAAACAGCCTCACTTCTTTCTCCATCTCGTTCATCTCTATTGCAAGTTTACCTGTCCAAACTGCTCCGAAACCGTGTGAAATGTGTAATCGAACCTTCCCAGGGCCGCTTAAATAATGTTTCTCGTTGCAAAATATTGTTATGCAGACTTGCTAAAGGAGGGATTTAATAGCAGTGACCAGGGGCAGCCGCTTCCTAAGGGGGCGAGCACAGATCGGAGAGACGTGAGGGGACACAGTTGTATCAACCATAAACATTAGCCCCAAAGGCACATGCTGCTGCTGCTGGTGATTGGGTGACTTCTGTTTCTAAACGCTTACATGAATGCAAATGCTGTGAGCGAGCGAGTCATCTATATGCTAATTGCTGAATTAGAATATTAGACACAGAAAGGGTGACCCTCTGTGAGAACACAAGACACCATCAAGGCCTCCTCCATATCCGTAATTGGATGGTTGAGAATTAATCAGTATACACCTGTGATACACCCCATGGCCTTCCTACTCTCTGTCCTGGCGTGTATATGCCTGGTCTCACAGGCTAACCACAAGCACTTGCTAGCTTCTGATTCCCACATTGACAGTGTTTTAAGTGGGAGGCAGAATCGGGGGAGGGACGAGTGAGACTCTTGTCAGGGGGCGTGGCCGCAGTATGGGTGGGTGTGCATAGGCCACGCCCCCTAACCAGAGCTCCCCCACCCCCCGCTCTTGCCTAAATCGAGGTGTGGGCCTGGTAATTGCTTGGATCGCAGGCCAGAGAGCTGGGGGCACACTACATACCTTTGGTGCGACCAGCCCATTTTGTTCCAAATCCCTTGCTCTAAGCCTCACTGACAGGCTGCATGTGATTAAGAAACAAAATGCGAGGCCGGGTGTGCCAAGGGTATGATACCAGTGCATCCCAGCTCTCCTTCTGTTTCTTAATGAGGGGCCAACCCCCAGCACTCAGCACTTTCATTCAAGGAGTCGTGTGGTTAAAGGGCTGTCTGTGGGGCGATCATCGACCTGCAGGCAGCCCTTTTACCATGCAGCACTTTGGCGAAACGGGCTGCCTGAGAAGTCAGCGTATCTCGAGCTAGTGGGGCGGGGGGGTGAGCTCTGGCAAGGCCTAGCTCAGGAGCCCTTTCTGGAGACTACCACCCCCTCCTTCGCCTTCTCTGGCTTCCCCCAGCCTACTTAAAGCCCTGTACATTCACACTCACTAACCACTTGCACTTCAAATTTCCCCCGCAGTCCCAGCCCTAATCCTGGATAGGTTTTTTTGTTGCTGAAGTATTTAAAGTCCTGGATTGGTTATGCCATTTTAGAGAGCATTATATAATGCAACATTTGTCATTTCCATGGGCTCTTTGTTCAAGCTGAGATCAAAGCACTGTGCCCCCACTGTAGCTGCCCTTCCCATGTCAATACCGGTTGCACAGGAAAAAAAGTAATAATTCTCCTGGTTCATGTAAATTAAACATGCATATGTCCCGTTGTGTACGTTTGGCTGTAATTCTCAGGACATAAACGCAGCATAATTGATCCCAACTTGACCTGCACTGTCACGCTGGTATTACATAAAACACACTGTGATGCACACACACAGTAACTCT
Organism: Ambystoma mexicanum; assembly: GCF_040938575.1. Classification (NCBI taxonomy): domain Eukaryota; kingdom Metazoa; phylum Chordata; class Amphibia; order Caudata; family Ambystomatidae; genus Ambystoma; species Ambystoma mexicanum. The sequence continues at coordinate 966,608,153 of NC_090933.1, read as the reverse complement.
CTGTTGGTAAGGTTCAGTTGCAGGTCATCGTACTGTAGTGAGAAGTTTTTTAATGGGCAACAATTTGCCCTACTTAAAAATATGGGGCGAATAGACTATGCTAATAGCCTACAACTCCGGAACACCTGCTAAGAAACTGCAACATATCCAAAATGCAGCGGCCAGACTTCTCCTTAGGCTACCGCAAAGGGAACACACCACCCCAGCGCTAAAAATGCTCCATTGGCTGTCGATCATACAACAAATCACGTTAAAAATCAAGTTAAAAACAATGTGCATCATGCACAGAGCAATCCATGGCCAAGGAGCAGAATTCCTACAAAAGAAAATAACGATCTATCGACCGACAAGACCACTCAGATCAAGCAACGACATTTGCCTGGAAGCAAAACCTTACACAAGAAAAAAACTTGGGGGGCCATCTTTCTCTCACCTGGTAGCAAAAACTTCTCCTGAAAGAAATATGCAACACGAAGGATCACTAAAAATTCAGAAAACTACTTAAAACCTGCACCTCAGAATCAGACGGGAACGACTAGCAATGACTAGGACACTACAAAAAGATCCACCCCAAACAATAACCTCACTCGAGACATTACCAGAGGGACACGCACCATAGCTGCAGAGGGAGGAGCATTACCCAATTAACTGGCACGCCTTCCTCAGGGGGGGTGGGCCCAAACAAAGGGCTGGGGGACGCAGGGGTAGGCACATCCTTAGCAGCCTAAGAGTGAACCCTTCAACCATACCCATATCCACCAAGGGATGGGGTAGGCCTTCACCACCTCATGGCCAAAGACTGTTAGACAGTTAGAGAGGAAAGCTACCACCAGGAGCAGAACCCAGCTAATGAACGGCTACAAACACACAGCACAAGCAGAGATGCTGAGCACAGAAGTCCGAACCAACAAAGTAAAAAAAGACCCACTTACCCATCCTTAAAACCTCAAGTCCCAGAAACACCTCTTAAACACTACACAAACTCAACCACAGCACATGGGAATCTACTGAGCCGTAATTTGCAACCCAAGCTCAGCGAACGGTGCAAACCGAACTGAAGCTATCAACAGGACATCACAACTACCACTCTATCTCTTCCCACTATGCCCTCTAACCCACCCCACACTCCATCCTTTTCAGATCCGCCAGAGCACCAGCGGGCCACTCCGGTGGTGATAGTGCACGGTATACATGTTCTTTAATATTAACATATGTGTTACACTTTCCCAAAATTGTACTTGACCCAATCTAAATTATTTTGCAAATTATGTGCAATAAATGTTCCATTCATTGTTTTTGAAAGTATCCTCCTATTTCCCCCAATAATAAGCCCCTAAATATGTGTGTGAGAGATAAGCTGACAGTGGCCTTCATGACTCCAGACTGAAATTCAATTGTGAAACTCCCCCTTTTATTTACTGATCTTGCCCTGCAAAACCTTGCCCAGTTTCTTGAAGCAAAGGTTGCAAATATCTATGTTTGCCCTAAAGTAGGCCTTTTTTTGCAAGACTAAACTCCTATGTGGCGCCAAAAACCAATTGTACCAAGGTAATGGGCATAATAACAGCTATTATAAAAACATTCAGAAGCAGGAGGAATCCAGCAAGATGCACTGTAAAAACCTGCTATTATAAGGGGCTGTAGAAATGTGGACATGTTTTTAGCCTCTGGGCACCTGAATCTGAGCAGAGTCTGGAATCCTACATACAGTACACACATGTGGCTTAGTTTATCCAAACATGGATTTCCTCTGACCAAAAAATGACCATTGCTGAATTAAAAAGCATGCTCCTGCAGAGGGGGTACATGGTACAGACCGAGCATGCCTGGCACACGCATCACACACACACGCCCGCTTCTGCCACAAAAGTCAATGACTTAATATGTCCATGACTCCATCCCCAGCCAGATGCCTACAAACCGACCTTTAGCAGCCCCGCAAGCCTCAAATTCTCTGTTGGCCTAACCCACTTCAGCTCTACAAGGGCCATCTCTGTTCCTCATAATAATTATGTATTTTTTGGCCATGTATTTTAAACAATAGTAATTTGGAACAAATGTATTGGATTTCTGAAGCTGCAGGCTGAAAAACGCCAGTTAGTGACTTTTTAGAGAAGATATGAATGAACTGCTTGATCAAGTGGTGCCTTGCGTACCAATGATTCTCCCTCAAACACTAGTCGATCCAGGTTCTATTGGGGGAATGGACTAAGGAAAGGTCACCTCTATTCCCATAATGCAAAGTTTTCACAGCATCTCATTGTACAGTTTGGTTAAAGAATAACAGAAGTATATCTATGATTTGTAATCCTTAATTCCATTTGAATTAAATATCCAATTCTTTTTATGGTTCCCGAATCCGTTTTACAATCCACTTAGTAAATATATAGAATATATATTTTTTAACAATGTCTTCACTGAGAAACAGTCCACACGACTTGTGCAAAACCAAACTAAAAAGCCCAACCCGTCACCGCTGAGTTACCCTCTAAATCTACCTCTCATTTACCTTCTGGCTAACAATTTTCCATTGCTCCTAACTTGCCTCTGTCCTAACACTTTCTCTGCCTCCAGTCTAGATATTCACCTTCATGGTCACATCCCTAACACAGCTGGTCGTACCGCCTAGCTGCACTTACCCATGTCTAGTGCTCATTGTCCTTAATCGATGTAGGGGCACCCATGTATTGACCCTGGTACTGTTCCACTTACTCCCATCCACAACTTGGTCAGAATGTCACTCAAACTCATCCCACTGTAAGAAGCTCATTACTTGACATCAAACATGATTTCTTATATATTTGTACGTTCTTTTGCGATCAAAAGCGCATTGTTCCTCTTTGCAAATAAATTGTAATCTGAGTGAACAGGAGCTTAGTTCCACACATGTGGTTTTTAAACGTTTGCTCAGTTTTTTGTCCTGCATGCAGCTTTGAAATGGAGTCTACCGAGATACCCATGCGCTGTCCACATGCACTCCTCTAAACCATGATTTATGTGACCTTTGGGTAATGCATGGCTCAGGGTTCACTGCAAAATTAATTTGAGCCCTTATCTTGCCCCATGTCAGGTAACTGGAGCCCATCAAGCCCTTATTTGATTCTTTGCATTTTTTAATGTGTATTTTTCCATAACAAATTCATGAGTATTAGTCTTAGAATCCAAAGAGATAACCAGGGATGCATCAGCACAAACGGTTTCTTTGGCTTCGAAAGAATTACGCATAATGAACATGCAGCGATAAAAGAGGCCTGCATGAAAAACACTTAAAAAACACATTTTTCTGCAGAAAACAATGTGTTAGCGCTGATAAACACAGATTTTGAAAACCCTGGGGAAAAACCTCCACAATTGGAAAAATAAAAACACAGAAAATACTATTAGTGTTACAATGCCAATCTTCTATTCAGGAAGGCCCTGAAAACCTGGATCCTCACCCAGTAAACAATCTCTTTTCAGGTACTCCCTCATCTTTCCTTCTAGTAGCTAGTTCCATGAATCCCTAGTGCTAGCAAATGATGCACTGTATAAATGAATTTCGCATAGCATAACATAACTAAATTTTTGAACATGGAATTTTTAAGGTAATTACACAACTTTTACTAGGCAGATTACCTTAACTTCCACTCAAGTGAAGTTGTTTTGAGTGCGTTTTATGGGTTTTGTAATATAATTCACCAACAAGACATCACTAAATCTATCCAGCTAACATATATCTCTGCTTAACCTATTTACTAAACATGGACCAGAGCCTGAAGCCTGCAAACACGCTCTTCGGCAGCTAAGACTCATGCTCGTTGGCCCGATGCAAAAATCAACCCAAGTAAACTTAGACAAAAGACAATTGGGGAAAATGTGTTCTAGGATAAAAATGGCACCGGCATAAAGTAACGTTTTTGCTCAGGGAGATTTTTACACAGGGCAAAAAACGAAATTTTGAAAATGTTCCCTTGGGCTAAATTGTGCAAAACTGCCCAGGGAAATATGCAAACCACAGAATAGTGTCCAATTTGGGCCAGGGCAAAATTGACCAAATAGAGAAATGAGGCCAAAGGCAGAGTTCATTTATAAGGTCATTGAAGTCTGATATGACGACTTGTCATATCCTTTTTACCTGTGGCAGGGGGTTCAGTATTCCTTATAAAGCGAGGCCTCACAATCTCATCCCATTTAATACCCGGCCTCTTGCTTGATCTAATGTCAGATCTTCCAGTTGTTGATATATTCAGTTAATGTAAAATCGGGTTGAGTTGAAAAAAGAGCACTAGGCAATGTGTTTCACAGAAATAGTTCACAGATTTAACACAAATGCATTTCTGTGGTTTAACCTAAATAATAGTAGGCAGGTAGATTCAGTGTTAAACCCCCAGCAGCAGACTAAATAAATGCTCTGCAATATCAGTTCCGTAGCAATTCAAAGCTGCAAAGTGTCACAAAGATATTTTTAGAAGAAATTATTTTGAAAATGGTGTAATTGCTTTCGGGATTCTTCTTGGTAGAGATATTTTACCTTCTGGCTGAGAGTCACCTTGCTAGTTGCAGCACCCTCCTACCAGCAAGCATGCTGTTACTCCATTTCATTAGGATACTACCTCACCAGCAAGAATTCCTTAACACCCCTTTCCAGGGTAGTACCTTGCCAGGAAAGATTTCACCATCAGTGTCCAGGGTATTACCTGTGTTTGCCAGTCAGTATTTATTCCCTCTTGCCAAGGTCGTTTGCAGGATGTTTCATTACCATCCGCCCGCCCGGGCCGTCCCCCCGGAGATGTAGCCGTCTGCCTTACCATGATCTGTTTCTATTGTTGGTCTCTGGTTCCTGCTCTACATATTTCTCCTTGATCTCTAGCTGCTACCAGGGTCTTAGCAGAGTTACAGCCCCTGAGACTTGCAGCTGTGTGTTCCTCTTTGCCTCTGCACTCAGATAGGGTCTGAGATATAGCTCTGAGGGGGCTTGCACAATTCCTTCTTCCTTAGGTTACACATTTCTCTGGCATTTGAGCAGTAGCCTTCAGTCTCTCTCTCTCTCTCCCTCCTCTTCTCCCACCTTCCGCCTCGCTCTCCTCCCTCTCTCCAGACCTTCCTCTTTCTGGACTGCTGATCTGCTGATCTGACTGTGCAATTTTCTTCCTTCCCCTGAGCTCTTATGAAGCGATTGGAATAGCCATGATTATTCAACAAACCTTTTGATTGGCTCTTCACTTCTCACCCTCTCTGTCTGGGCTGGGATTGGCCCTGCTCCAGTTTCGTGATCTTTTGTCAGGCGTTTCCCTTCCCCTGCTTGAGATTCCCCAGCACCTCATCTCTCCCCCTTCTCAGAATGATCATTCGGCTTCTCATGCTGGGCGGGACTGATGGTTTAAAGACCTGGCATGCCATTTTGAAGTCAGGCGGATGCATGTTTGGCATTTTATAGTTTTGAGCAGCGATGCTAGCCTCTGTTGTTGCCTCTTGTTGCAATGGTGAGCCTGGTTATGCTGAGTGACCAGAATACATGTGTTTGTGGATTTGAAACTGCAGATCTTCTGCTTTATTTTGTATCTCAGGGTGTTATCACTTCTCTGTTCTGTGTGTCTGTGTTGGGTGGTACCAAGGCTGTGTCACTATTGGGAAGATTGCAAAGGATTGTCCAACCTTATTGGAAGATTATTGATGGATGCAGCAGTGTTATCCTGCAATTTTTGTTGCCAGGTAAGTAGGGGCGTTGTTGGAGAGGCAGCGGTGTGGTATGGATAATATCTTGAAATTGATCCTATCCTTGACCGGGAGCCAGTGGGATGATCTCTGAGCTTCGGATATGTGGTCCCACTTTCCGATGTCAAGTGCTGATCTTAGTGCATTGCTTTAGATTGATTTTAGTTTGCACAGATTTTTAGCAGAGGTGCTGCAAAATAGAAAATTGCAGTAGTCAGGTTTTGAGCAGATGAGAGCTCGAGCCATTTCTAGTCTGTTATTTGGAGCCAAAAGAAGTCTGCTTGCGGTGATGAGCTTAGTGGAGTAACCTGACGTTGGGGCAATCTGGTTGGTATGTCGTGTCATGTTAAGGGTGGAGTCCAGATAGACAGCAAGGGTTTTATGGTGTTAGAGACGGGATGGTGTTGCCATCGATTGTGAAAGAGGTGTAGCCATGATGGAGGTTGGTTAGTCTAGCTGGGGGGCCCAGAAGAAGGAGATCGGTCTGCTTGCCATTGAGACAGAGGCAGTGTGTGGCCATCCAGGATTGAATTGTTTCGTAGAAGAGGCTGATCTTGAATAAGTCCTGTATGCAGTTGCCTGAGAGGGCGGTGAGGAAATGTGTGTTGTCCGCATAGATGGTGTATGAGACGCCAAGAGAGTTGAGGAGATTGAAGAGATGCTTGGTATATATATATATTTATATATATATATATATTTTATGGTATCCAGTCTAAATCTCGAAAAAAAAGTCGAATGACAATAATCACGAAAAATAAATCTAAAAAAAAAAGTCGAATTCCCTCTTTTTTAATTATATATTTATTTTGGGGTCCTTGAATAAAAAAAACGGGTAAAACAACAAAAAAGGGGGGGTTGGGGGAACCCCCCCATTTCGAATAAAAAACGTCATTAAAAAAATTCAACTTTTTTTTTTTCGAGATTTTTTTTCTCGAGATTTTGACATTCAACTTTTTTAAATTCGACCTTTTCACTATAAACCATATTTTACAGTGTCGGGAAAAGCAGGAGCCTGTGTGACACCACAGGCTGTGGGGGTCGGGTGTGCCAAGGCTTCTCCAACGAAGACTCTGGATCTTCTGTTCACAAGGAATGAGGAGACCCAGTTGGCTGCATCCAACGAGAAGTGTGCTGAGGTGGTGGCAAAGTGTTGTTGTGATTGACGAGGTCGAATGCGGTACCGAGTTCTAGGAGCATGAGTAGGGAGATGTCACCTTGATCATTGGGAGCATCAAGGTTTTTTTTTTCTAGGTCTAGTAGGGCCATGTCAGTACCATGTTTTGGTCAGAACCCGGATTGGCAGGAGCCTAGGATATGGTGGGACTCAAGGAAATCCTGAATTTGCAGGTAGGCAACTCTGTCAATGATGTTTAGCAGGAAGGGGACTGTGGTAATGGGATGATAGTTGGTGGGAATGGAGGGATCGAGGGAGTTTTTTTCTTTAGGAGGGGGCTACCCAGGATTCTTTAAGGGCCAGAGGAACAAAACACAAATTGAAGGAGAAGTTGAAGATTGCAGTGATGACGGGGAGGAGGAATTCAGCACAGTCCTTCATTATGGGGGCAGGGCAGGAGTCCCCTTTGCAGCTGGATGGTTTAAGGCTTTTGATGATGTTTCTGAGTGTATGGTCGCTCATGGATTGGAACTCGAAGGGGGAAATCTTTAGGTTCAGCAGGTGGTGTAGTGGAGGGGGCCATGATGTTGAGTTGTTTGCTAGCGATCTTGTGCTGTAGATGAGTGATTGTGTTGGTGATGTTGTCTTGGACGATGTTGTACCATGCATTGTCTTTGTGAATGGTGCTGCGGGGGTGGAGGGGGTTTCCAACTCACAGAGGATGGCAAAAGTTCACGTGAGCTGGAGGCTGCCTTGGAGATTCTTTCGTTATATGTAGTTGCATTGGCCTTGTGAATAGATTTCTGTTAGAGGTGGGACATGTTCGTGAAGAGAGCTTTGTTGGTTGGGCTAGGATCATTGTGCCAAGTGGTTTCAGCTGCTCTTTTCTTGGTTCACAGTGCCTTTAGTTCTGGTGTGAACCAGGAGTTAAGGTGTTGGATGTTCTTTTGTTTTCTGGTTCCGAGGGGGGCTTGGAGATCATACGTGTATGTGAGCAGGTCGTTGTAGTGCTGCCCGGGGTAGTGGTGTCATTAGTGCTGGGCAGGGGTTGTGTGAGGAGAGGATGATCTGGTCACTTGTGAGATTATGGGTGCTACGTGCGAGGATAGTAGTGAGTTTGGTAGTGGGTGCAAGGACTGAATGGGTGGTGGGGTCTGGGATTGAGAAGAAGATGGTGTTGTGGTCAGACCAAGGGCAGGGATGGTTGGCGAGGATGGTGTGTTGCTATTGTGGTTCAGGATCCAGTCCAGCATGCAGCCCTTAGGATTGTAGGTCCGGCAATGAGTTGGGTGTAGTTTAGTGCGGTCATGGAATTAGATAGCATGGTTACGTCAGAGTCTAGGGGATGATCATTTTAGCCAAGGTTAAGGTAACCAAGGATGAGGAGATGGGTATCAGGTTTCAGGTTGCTGAGGACAAGTTGTGAGAGGCCTGTCTCAAAGCTGGCTGGTGGGCCCGGGGTCTGATAGATGAGGTGGATGGTGATGGAGGCATTGGCGGAACATTTGATTTTGGCTGAAGTGATTTCACAGTTGGGTACGGGGGAGACTTTCAAGGGGTGTAGTGTAATGGTATCATTGTAGATCAGGGCAACCCCACCCCCTTTAGACTGAGCTCAGTCACAATGCAGTAGAGTGTAGCCACTGGGGATGGCTAGGGAGAGTGCTGGTCCAGAGGAAGTTGTGCGCCATTTTTCAGTAAGGACGAGGATGTCTAGGTTATCGTTGGTGATGAGGTTGTGAATGTCATGCACGTGTGCCACCAGGGACTGGGTATTGAGGAGGACACAATGCAGAGGGGGAGCTGTAGTGGGGGTTGAGTTGTTGGTCTGGGTAGGACAAGGAGTTGTTGGGGGAGGATGGGATGTCCTGGAGTTGAATCTGGGCAGGTATGAAGTGTGGTATTTGAGGTAGTTGTAACGCTCTGCTAGCGGGCGGGGCAGTGATATGTCAGTAGGGCTGATGGTGCGAGAGGTGAGTTGAGAGGTGTGATGGCAGAGTGGGTGGGGGTGTATCTGGCTTGGTTAGGTGAGCTGCTGACCAGGAGTTGGTGGTCATTGTGGTTGTGAGAGGGTAGGTGTGGGGCATGGAGCGTCTGAAGGGTGGAGGTCTTGCTTGTGGTGGGGGGTGAGAGAAGTAAATCACTGGGAATTCGGGGTTGCCTGGGGTTCAGGGTGAATTGGTGGGTATGCCATGAGCATGCTGGGTTGGCGTGGTGTAGTGGTTTGGCATCAGTGAGTGCTGTGTGGTGGCTGATGTAATACAACAAGTCTGGGCCAGGTGAATGGCAGGTCTGTGTGCTGCCGAGGGCTTCGACATTGAACGTGGCGCCAAGCAAACTGGGCATGGAAGCATGAAGGACGAGTGCAGGGGTGTCTACTATGAGATATCGGGTAGGATGAGATGGGTAGAGAAAGCAGATGGCCTGGGCTCATCTTGGGGGGCAGGTTGTGCATTGAATGCTCTAGCATTGGGTTTGTTACTCGCAGGTGTGGAACTATGGAGACTGTGATAGCCAAGTGATGGTGGCGCAGATACAGTGTTAGCAAGGGGGGCATGGCCTGGTACAGCAAGAGCTGAGAGGAGTTAACTGCAGGGGGTGTCACAATGGGGGCAGTGTGTTCTACATGTGGTGATACCATTGCAGATTTCGTGCAGGCCTGGTGGGGAGGTTGGGGGATCACTTAATAGTGCATAGAGCATGCATAGCACTTGTCTGGCAGGTGGTGTTATGAGGAGTGTAGGGGGCCTGGCTGATGATATGTGCGGGTGGTAGGAAGCGGATGGCCTTGGGAGTGCAATGTTGGCATGACAGCTCATGCGGACAGAGTCGCGTGATGGAGGCAATGAGGCAATGAGACAATGATGTGTCGACTGTGCTTGCAATTAGAACAGGCTTACCTTGTGGGTCGTAATCACCATGGAGGCTGGCTTTGTAAGACCAGATGTTTGTGCCTTGTAGGAGGGGCAGTTTTCCGTGTGCAACAGTAGAGGGGAGGATTGGGCGCTCCTCTTGGCCTGGACAATGCAGTTGGGAGGCATCTCGGCACTTGACGGGGGAGAAGTAATGGCGGTGGCCATTTTGGAGAGGTGATGGGTCTTAACTTCCAAGTGAGGTAGACCAGCAGGGATACATTTGGCGGCATTACTTCAATCATTTTAGTAAATAAGTTCATCTAGCCCGGAAGCGCTTACCTCCAGAGCTGAGATCAGCATGTTTTGCATCTCGGCAGTCGTCTCGAGGCAATTCAGCGTGGAGCTTGCATCCAGAGGCGGCGATTCGACATCAATGGGCCAGACAGTGGAAGGCCTTGTGAGTGGGCCTTTAGAGGGGGCCGGCTTCACCTGCCAGCTACCCGTGATTGGGTAGTTATATTCAGGTTGCATCCCATTGAGAATGCAGTTGGGAGGCATCTAGGCACACGACGGGGGTGAAGTAATGGCAGTGGCCATTTTGGAGAGGTGCTGGGTCTTAACTTTCAAGTGAAGTAGACCAGCAGGGATACATTTGGCGGCATCACTTGAATCATTTTGGTAAATACATTCATCTAGCCCGGAAGGACTTACCTCCAGAGCTGAGACATTGCATGTATTGCATCTCGGCAGTCGCCTCTAGGCAATTCAGTGCAGAGCCTGCATCCAGAGGCGGCGCTTCGATATGTTCTCAATGGATCATCACATAGATGATTTCCGGACGCATGGCAAGAGCGTGGTCAACAGGGCAGCGAAGGAGGTCCTTCAGTGCATTTCAAGGCACAATGGGAGATGCAGAAATGGATGTTAGACTTACAATGGAAGTGAACTTGCTACATATATCCTATACAGAGGACAATAGATTCTCAGACCAGACGAGAGATGTGCAATCTCTGTGGAAGGACATGGGTCAATGAAGTTTCCTCCACCCCAGTCCAAAAACACAACGAGGCGATGTGGAGGGATATTCCCAAGCCCTTGCATGCATTACAGGGCACACAATCGTAGCTGACATGTACCTGTAACCACATGTGCGAGGTATGGGAAACAAACAAGAAGTAGTAATAGGGGAATCTTGACTGTAATTTGCCATTGTGTAGGATTTGAAGTCAGTGCTGCCTGCAATATTCCATCTCCATAGGGCAATACGACTTTCACCCACAGAGGGTACATCCAAACGTAAACAATGAAAATCATTAGGCCCCATTAGTCTGGGCAATATTGGGTGCATTGATTAAGGAGTCTCTCACAGTCTGATACCTACTGCCGGCCTTTGTGTGTTCTGATAAAGTCAATAAGATTGCATCTGTTTTGATTACTCATGGCAACCTCACATACATGCTATGCATTATCTACGTCCTGAATCAGGTGGTAAGCTACTGCCTGGGTGTATGTAGGAAAATAAATGCAGCACCGTCGCTGCTATCACAACATGTGAGTGTGGGTGAATCAGATGATGAGTGTGTTTGTGTCTTTTGTACACAGATTACTTGTCCAGCTGCAGCGTGCCATTGCTGTTTCCCACTCTTCTCAAATACTAATGGCCAATTACTGTTTTTAGAATGGCACCCAGCTTGTCCATTGTTGGCACAGACCCTTACCACTATTACTGTGTGTGCTGTGACTGCTCGCGCTCCTTCTGCCACTATCCCCACATGAAACAACTTCCATGGTCCCAAAGTTGCTGTCGCTGCCGTGCGTGTACTGGCAAATAGTGGTGGATGTGCTTGGCATGACAGGAGTTACGGTAGTGGTGACACTCTGAGCAGCATCCAGACTGGACTGCTCATAAAGTGAACAATGTGCTCAGGGCAGCAGCAGATTTGACACTCTCAGAGCATTCATCAACCAGTCTTCCACCCTGGCCACTACCAGATCACGTGCCTCTCCTGATGACTGTGCTTGGCATATTGAGCACTGATGACCGGATCCCCCACTCTCGCCCCCAACCTGACCCACGTCTACCTTCATACAAGCACTGTGTTGCTGACACTTATTCACTTGCTGAAGTGGGCAATCAAAAATAGGGTAACAGTAGCAAAGAGGTTACTGTGCCAGCCTTAGTACGCACTAAGCCTAAACAGCAAGGAATCCGCACAACACTTCTCCAGGGTGTATGCACGTTCTAGTAGCGTGTAATTGTGTAGGATAATCTTGCTGACAAGTGCTCATGCGTAGTAGAAGCAGAACATGTGAGGTGTGGGATCACATGGACCAAAACACAAAAGATTCAGACCCTCAGCCTCTGTGACCCTACTGTCCATCTACTGGCCTCTGCCATTGAATGCTATCTCAATAGAATTCAGAGTATGGTATGATATGGCATTTATAACAAGCCTATACACAAGTAACTTCTTAAAATGTAGCACACAAAGGCAAAGTTCTTACAGAATCACATTAAGGATTTAGAAAACACAACTTCATACATTTCAAAATGAGTAAAGACGCAAATTTAATTTTAAAAGAAACACCCAGAGTCTAAAAGGGAGTAGGTGAGAGGAATCATGGAACAGTATCAGTATCCCACATTAGTAGAGGGTAAAGTGCATTATATGTTGGTTTAAATAAGTCATGAGGGGAATACGCAGGGTCATGGTCAGGTGAACCACTATTTTTTAGAAAAAGAAAATCACATGATCATTTATTTTCCAAACCATTCTATTTCAAGTGTTCTATTTTCAAGTGATTACAGTGCAAAAGATAGCAATTCGATCATTTGACTTTTCAGTCAATATTCATACATTCTATGATTTTCATATGGTTCCGAAGTCATCCATATTTCTACAGTAGTTTCTAAATGGCATGCCGGTGGGTGTCATGCATTTAAACAGTACTCCATTCCTGGCCATGGACTAAAAATACAAAATAAATATAAAATAAAGCCTTCCTCTCTTGTGGACGGGAGAATTGCCCTTGCCCTGAGTAGACACAATAGCATGAATGCTAACACAACATTAATGTGTTCTCAGTAATAGCTGTGGTCAACATTAATAGCTGTGGTCAACAAGAAAGACCACACAAGTCGAAAAGCATCAATCAAGATGATGACCAATTAACTGAACAAAGCAATCAGGTGATAAACCTCTGACGTGGCTGATAGAATGACAAGATTTGCTGTACAAAGCAAAAGCCTTGGCCAAGTAGTCAACATTGCTAAACCAAATACGCAAGAGTTTCAGTTTCCAAATAGTCCAATTTAAGGCAATATGATATATCCCACACGAGAAAATCAACCACTAAAAAGTAAGCCAGGTAATGCGTAACAATGCTTTCAAAGGACGGCGAGCTCCGATTCCACCAGCATTTCATGTAATGTGCAATTTGTTTAGTTTTTCTCATGACAAAGAGAGGCTGGTTTGGCATGTTTGAAAGAAAGGCCCCTTCTATATAGATTGTAACAATTGTTGAGCTTATGTCTCTTGTCTTGGTCCTGCTATTTTGTGTAACACTCACTGCTTATACCTGGTATTTGAATCAGTTTTTAAGAGTAGCACAATAGTACGGATTTAGGCGGCAATCATCAAATTATAAATATCACACTTTACACACATCACTGTGAGACAAAAACAAGAAATATAATGTTTGGTTTATAAAAGGGCGATGAAACATCGTTTAATCCAATTTTTCAATGTTCTCAATGTATCGGTTTAAAAAATGTTGTGTTACAATTTGGAAGAACTGGCATGTAAAATTGATGGCATAAAGTATTTGATGTTCTGAACAGATAAAGGCTTGTCTGAAAATGTAGCTCACCGATTGTGTAGTATCTTTTGAGCTCCCACCGCCGTGGATTACGTCGTTGTGCATTTGTAGTGTTATTCTGCTCTTCCTCAGAAGCAGTTGCCTTGAGTACCGGTGCTACCTTACTTGCTTGTGGTACTTGAGGCTCTGCCAGAGGGTTGTATCCCGGCGCAGTGATGTCCACAGACTGGGACTTTTTCTTCAACCTACAAGTGAAAGAAACAAAGTGCCAGTAAATATTTAAGTTAGATTTCCACACCTAAAACATAGGCTGATGCAGTGTTTGCACCCATAAATGTCATGCAGCATTTTTTGTATTGTCACACTCCTTCACTGCCTTGATAGCAGCAAACGTCCCACCTGAGCTGCCTCCTATTATTGTTTCTTTTAATCCTACTTCCGGGAATCAAAAACAATGCCACTGAGCAGGGGTTTGAATGAGATCGAACCCACCCCCCACTTGGCCTAGAAGGCACACTCCGCTGCACGTACCATCTTCAGCACCATGTAGTTCCACCTGGCTTATGATATGATTGGTTATTTATAACGCGCTTAATAGCCAGAGGTTTCTAAGCGCGGAACCAGGGATCGAACCTGTGGTGCTCCGTGTCATCTTGCTTCCAAGGCCAGCGCATTGCCCCTGAGCTATCCTCCCGGGACTAGCCCTGCTTACACTGCATAGTTATCCAGGTAATGCACCCAGTGCACATTTTTGCTCAGGAAACCACCTACTCAGTTCTGTTGTCCCTACGTGAGGTATCAGTGTGTCTCTTCTCTCAACCTGCCCTCTTACCATAGTTGCCATCATTACGAGTTTGGCTTCAATTCTGTTGGGATTACATCTCCAAGTCATTCAGTGTTTCCACCATCCAGTCCTGCAGACTTATAACGGGATCACGAGTGGGGTAATAGTAGCGTTTGACCCCATTTTTGAAGTCTAATGACTCTATGGGGTTTCTTCAGATCTGCCATGGTAAATAACTGCCACTTTACCATCCTTTTCACCCACACTGCCGAAGTTGCAATGTGGCCAAATTACTTGTATTTCTACCAATACAATGCACCCAATAGCAGGGGATGATGTATTCTGTCGTTATTACTGTAAAGTGTTTCTGGTAGAATCTTAACTGTCTCCAATGAATGCAAAATATAAATACAAAAAGGTATGGTAGCACATGGGGCATGAGGCAGCAGTCCATCTGTTCTCTTCCACTCACCCATACTTCAGTCTATATATCCCTCGCTGGGCGCCCTACTGAAACCCGCTGGTTCTTCAACACAGCGTACCTACCCCAAATTTCGTTCTCTACAGCTCGTCTCTTTACCTAGATGACAAGATACACTCTGTTCCATTGCTTAGAATCAACCTAGCCAACAGAAAACAACATTCATTCATACCTGAGCAGTTCTTCCCTGGCTGTGCCACTAGATGTTGGAACTTCCCTGCAATCAATCTTCATCCATAACCTGACCAGACACATTTCAGAAAGGATCGCACAACTCTGTATGTGAGAAGGGATCACACCCAAGAAGACTAACCAGTTTGTTTTCCTGTTATTCCACCATCCTCTTTTTTATACTGAAGAAGCAATACACCATGGTACAGAGAGTACAGAACAAGTGGCCTAAGCCCGCTCACCTGTCAATCACTGTTAAACTGTTGTTGCCTTCATGTTTTGATACCCTTTTCCCTACTTAAACAGCCTTCCAGCCTCTTTTCCTTTGCAGCTGGTGAGCAGGTGCAATTCGATCTAGGTCACATGGCCTAAGCCCCACCCACCTTCTTAGCCCTGCCTCTTCCGTGATGCTCTTAACACTTAGTTTCTCACCCGGGTGTCCGAAGTGAATGGTAGACGATGAAAAGGGCAATTACTGTTCCCGTGGTGGATGGCAGATTAAACAACTCTGCTGTAGAGAGGCATTTTACAGGAAATCTGTCTATGATAACGACCGAAAACAACAGCGAAAGCACACAAACAAAGAAAAATAACGTGCGCAAAGTCGCCTGCGAAGAAAGGACAATTAGACCCGTTAAGTGACACTAATATTCGCACCTCAGAGAGCAGTAAAAACAGTCGATCGCACGCCTCAAGAGAAGAATTTACACAAAATAACAGGTTTGATCTGGCATGTCGTGAGGCCAGACTAACAGAACGTCTGAAAGCAGATTTTGAAAAAATGAAGGACAAATTGACTGAGAGTTTCTCAAAACCAACACAAATAAATGACAGACGCTTAAGCGTAAACACTGTTTCAGATCAACATCAGACATATGGAGCAGGAAAAACCTTGCAAACAAAACAAGCACCCCAGCACAAGGTCCATCTGATGATCTTTTAACAAGCTCAGGGTCAGTGCTGGTTCCTCAACTGGCACACGGATTACAAGAAATCCTACAAAAAGACCAATTTAGCTTGCCTGCACAACGCACCGCGGAAAACCGCTTACATGGGAAGCGTGTGTCCAATTGCTCTACTCCGAAGTCGCTGAGTGCACCCAATGATGTGGATCAGTTGTCGCCGGGCATTGTGGGACTTCCAGTCCGAGGTGGCTGTGAGCATACAATCGGGAATAAAGACAATCAATGAAGCCTAGCTGAACAAGAGACAATTCCCAAATCAAATTTGTCGGTGCCGGCGGCAATACAGATTCACAACAATGTGCTGGCCGCAACTTCACTGGCATTAATTCCTTTCACAGAACTTTATGAAACTCTGAAAGAAGCAATTCATAATAATGGCGCAATATCAGGTCAAATAAGAAAATTAAGCTGAAAAGTCTCCATCTTGGCACAACAGGCTGAGCGATTAAGCCATGAAAGATAACAATGAAAAAACTACGTTAATGGAGGCGGTTCTAAGATACATGAAACAAATGACCTCAAATGCAAATAATACACCCATTATGGATTCAAGACAGGTGGAATGAATGTCGGAACGTATTCTTGCAACAAAGGCGAGGTGCCTCGCACGACTCAAGCGACTAGTGTGCAAGCAACCGCTGAACAACTCGTAGGAAATCCACGGGGAACCAAGAGTCCTATTCCCGGTGAGTTCGCTGATGGGCGTCCCGGCCCAGTGTGTACTAAGCAACTTGAACAGATTGTGAGCAGAAAAGTAACTGGCCCTGGCACAGCCATTTCAAATGAGTGTGTAAACATAGCTCACACAATTCCTGACGTTCTCATTGAAAAAACAAATATGGAGAGCTCAGATACAGAACTCATCCAAAAGTCACCCGAAATTCCTCACTGTTCAAACTCAAAAATGTCCTTTGGGATCTTCAGTGGTGCAGCGAAAAATCTTAAAATTGCACCAATTATGTCGAAAATTCAAGAGGTGGGGTCTCGCCGACTAAGAAATGGGAAATAAAAAACATGTTCCCACACCAAACAGACCAGCAATTCAAGAAAATGTATTAGGAACCTATCTCCACCTTGCAAACCAACCTTATTCCCGTGGGATGAATCAGACCTGCCTATTAATTCTGCTAAAACGGATGGCATTAAAGCAAATGTGGCAACTACAAAGTCATCCTGATGAACCCTAAAAAACGAATGAGAATAGATTCTGATGCCAACTCAATTCATTCAGTTGCTTCGTCTGTGGCCCTATGTAATCTGTTGATGTATTCTGAAGACGTGGATGAGGGCAGCGTTTCGGTCTGCCAAGAGGCGAGATCCATCCGTCACCCAGATATTGAGAGACAGAGTACGATTGCTGCAAGGTCAACCACCAAACCAATGAATCCTAAAATTCAATAATGAGACTTGAGTGAAGGGTCTCTACCACTTGCAGCTATACAAGGAAGAGCTGCAGAAAGATTAGCAAACTTGGAACCTGTTATTAAAAAGAAGACGCAGGCAAACTTGAACCCGAAACAAACATCAGCACAAAGACAGAAAAAAACACTCCAATCGGAGCAACACAAGTTGGTTGACTCAAAGCCAATGTTATGGAAGATTCGAATTGAGAATGTATTTGAGAATGAAAACGATGTCAACTTGAATAGAGGAAATGTTATCCGGCTTTTGCACACTGTTCCTGTTCTAAGGACCGTGACTACCCAAGATATTTGCATAGTCGAATACATCTCAGAAGAACGAGCTGACAGAGTCTTTCTGCACATAAAATCTCAGGCATGGCTGCAAAAGAAGGATTACTGTTTCTGTGATTTGAGATCTCTGAAGATGATCATAAAGTACTGGCAAACGATTCTAGTACTAACCATAAGTGTATTACTGAGGTAACCAATGAACAGCGACGAGATGAGTTAAGGAAACACTTTAATACTGTGCCAACTGTTCAGCTATCGTCTGGCAACAGCAATATTGGGGTGAGGAAGCATTAGCTAGACAGGAAGTTCCTTGTACGCTGATATCCTGGAATACGCAAGGATTTCGACACCTATATTATGATTTCCCAGCAGACTTGACTGACAACTTTGCCATATGCCTCCAAGAAACATGGCTGCGAATTCCACCAGTGAAAGATGGCTACTTAACATTGCTAAATCCAGCAGAGAAAAATTCACAAGGTCGTCCCTTTTCCGGGTTAATAACAATGGTGAAAATTGGTACAAATTGGGAAGTGATCGAAATAGTAAATCCTAACAGCTATGTTCAAAGTACTCTGATTCAACACTCCATCGGATAGACCCAGAAATTACAACAGTTGTTTCTAATTAATGTATATTGGAACCCAGCTAAGATTATCTCCGAAAATTTCATATCCTCAGTAACGTCGATAATTGATAAAAACCAAATGAGCCATCACGATTTATTGATTATCTTGTGTGGGGATATGAATATTGCATGGTTCGATTCTAAAAAAGATCCAAGGACAGCAATAAGGAATCACAAAGAGTTAAATCCAGAAGATCTAGATGGGACTCTGAAATGGATGCATGAGATTGTGATATGCTCAATGGGCATGTTACTGGAGATATACCCCCCAATTACACCTGGAATAACATGGGCTATGTTTGACAAGACCTTGGACTATATTTGGACTTCAAAAAATCTGTGGAACAAAATTGAGAAACTGAGAATGATTCCGACTGTGAACACCGACCATGATGTTCTGGTAATGTCCTAGTTGTTACATCGAAAACTGGAAGTTTCGATCTTGAGCCAAGAAATGGAAGCAAATTATGGGCGAAACAGGCTTAGATTAAAAGAACAAATAATTCAACTGACTGAAGCCTTCCAAAACTAGACAAAACAGCTTGAGACTCGACAAACTATGTAGCGTTATTACCCTACCAAAGTCTGGGGTCTTCACTAAAGACACAAAGCACAATAATACACAATCACGAATGGAGTGCGAGTGTAAACAATGAAAAGAAACAAGTTAACAAGGAAATACGTGAATTAAAAATCAAATGGGGTGCATGTGCTCTTGGTCCAATTACACAACGGAAGCAAAAATACCGGAATTGGGTAAAAGCTTTCTCTTACTTGCGAGATCAAGAACATGGTGAGGCGATGCCGTCCCTAATAAAAATGAATAATTCAAGAGAGATATGGCGTATCCTAAACATGGGGTTTGGAAACCAAAGTGACATGATGGCAAATGGGGTTGCGGAGGTTGATTGGATAAAACACTTCAAGGAGGTGTTTTCCACGATAACACCCACAACCTTAACTACAACAGTGGGGCTGCTACAAGCTGGGAAATACGGGAGACCGTAGAAGATATAAGTCATGTGAATGCAAAGTTAAAAAACTCGACAGCTGCCGGCCACACAGAATAACGAATGTGATGCTGAAAGCACACAAACAAGAGTGGTCCACATTTATTGCAAAGTTATTTCCTAGAATTGCTGACCAAGGGTCAATACCACCATCATGGACTGCGGCTATAATTGTCCCGGTTTTTAAGAAGGGCAATCAGGCTGATCCGGCCAACTATCACCCGATTGCCCTCCTCGATACAATTGGCAAGATATTTGCCACTTTTTTTCAGCAAAAACTAATGGCGTGGGCAAACAAAAACAGAATCTTAGGCTGGCCTCAGACAGGCTTCACAAAGGGAGTCGGGACGGAGATCAACTTGACGCTGGTAAACCTGTTGAAATTGGAAGCTTTGGAAAAGAGGTCAAATCTTTTTTTGGCTTTTATCGATATGCACCAAGCTTTGGATACAATAAACCGTGAAATATTATGGCAGAAATTAGAAAACTGGGCCTGCCCAGAAAATCTACTTCAGCCGATAAAAGCACTTCACTCAAAGACATCAATCCGAATTAGGATAAATGAAAAGGGGGACTTATCGGAGGCAATTGACACGCATAAAGGGGTGAAACAGGGATGCCCCCGCGTCGCCTCCACTAACGTGAAGTGCTTTCCTCCAAAAATCAATGGACACCACATTAGCTGTGCAACATATGCTGATGATTTAGTCTTAATCGACTCTACGCAAATAGGACTACAACGACTTATCCTAAAACTGCAAACCTATATGGATGAGAACAAATTAAGAATAAATGTCAAAAAAACAAAAATTATGAAGATCGCCCCATCAAAAGGAAAAAAAAAACCTTCAGCTGGATGATTGACAACTAAGTGAATGAGGAAATTGTTGAAATTCGATACTTACGGGTAACAAATCGATACAGGAATGGAGCAGGGTTCAAGACCCATCCCGGCGTATGAGAACAGTTGCATTAAAAGGCACCAGAATCCATACTTTATATGGAAAATTCACCCTAAATCCGGTACGCACTTTTTATCTACAAAACGTAATTCCTGCTATCACATTTGGGGCAGAAGCAGGATGGAACATATACCATAGAATTTGGTCTTAGCTAGAAGGTACCTTTTGGAAACGAGTACTGAGGCTGCCAAAATATATATCAATGATCATCAACAGACACAAACTAGCACTTGATGAGCTTTATGGAACAGTTATGTGGAAATCAATGGCGCTATTAAGGAAGATGACCATGTCAAACCCTGAACCAGCATATAAAATATTAGCGACAAATGACATCTGTCCATATGCTGGAATACTAATGTCATGGAATCAAAGGCTGAAGGCGATCTTGCAAGCAGCTGACATATCGATGGACACCCTGTTGGCCTAGCCCCAAATTGCAAAAAGAAAGTTGAAGCAGTGGTCTTGGATTCAAAATCTGTCCATGTACGAACGAATATCTACAGCTCCAGATCTAGGCCCAACAATGAACAAATTGGAAAAAATGCCAATTTACCTACAACAATTTCTGTTGCGATATCACTACAAGGGGTTCCTTCCACTGCGTGAAAATGCATATAAAGTAAAGGAAATGCTGGTGATGAGACACGATCAGGACACAAAGGACGATGCCTGCAGATACTGTTTGGATAAAACTGAATCTATGAAACATCTAATAACAGAATGTCCATTACTTAAGGACCAAAGGACCCTTCATTTTGGCAAATTTGCACCAATGGACGACAATACGGATGAATGGTGGTTGCGTATTTTGAACGGGAGCTCGGTGCATTTAACCTGCTCAGTCATAAATTTTCTTGACAAAATTATGAACTAAAATCGGAAAGAAATCGCTTAAACAAGGCTGAATCTATCTGCGAATCCAATCAGCATGACTGACTGATAATGATTATTATTGTGACCAAATGTGAAGAATGAGAGTAATTGGTGTGGTTCGCTGTAATAAAAGTTTGTAATAAACTATATGTTACAATAAAAAAAATAGGTAACGTCAGATCTCAGAGGAAGTGGAAGCATGTACCTTGCTTGACCACAGCCCCTCCAACCAAGATACCTGAGATCCAACCTGCTCTTGTGACAGAGGTGGTGAGGAACCATGGAGGCCCCTCTAGATCTAAGGGATCCCTTTCCAAGGACCCCTGGAAAAAGCCTACCATAGGTTCAGAGGTTGTTACAACTTCTGAAGGACTGTTAGAACAGATTCCCTATACAGTTCAAAAGAGAGATGTACCACAACAGGTTTGTAGGTCATATAGTCTACAAATGAAAAACATTGGAAAGAAAATTCCTAGCAAGGGTTACAAAAGGTTGCTGGTGTACTCAGCAGGCCATTTAACCAACTTGCAACAGGCGATCCATCCTGGTGGGGAGTAGATCCTCCTGTCCCTTAGTCTTGAGGGTGGGGGGTTGGGAGAATTCTCCAGAATGTCTAGAATGCCTACTCCACAGGCATCATCTTTGTACTGTGTGTTACACAGCACCTTCAGTGCAGTGACACAGGGTTGTCTTTTAGACTTCCTAACTCCGACTCCATTTTCTGGGATTGACTACTGTCTCCCATAACATATAAAGTTGCCATTCATTTTATTAGCCTCTGTAAAACCAAAGAGCCAGTACACGCTATCTTACAGGGAGAACCCTTTTTGTCTGTTTCTCTTGGAGCGTTGTTTCGCTCCCTGTTCATCAAGACTTGGCTGGTGGCAGTGGTAACTACCCTATTTTTCCTACTGCGGTTATCTTAAATAACCTTGGTATTGTTTTAGGCTATCTTGGTAGCCTCGAACTTAAACCCGCTAGACCATATATGTTTTATTTCCGTTTCCGGCTGGGTTTATTCACCATTTCTTTTTGAAAATGTCTTTCTCGTGTTACTCTGCATGCCAAACCAGGTTTGGTTCCTTTGTTCACCATCTTTTCGCGGGCTTCTACGCAGAAGCCCTCCTTAGGCGCCTGTATGTCTGGGGGGGACAGGATGTGAGGGAGCGGTTTAGGACTCCCTGCACAGGGTCTCCTTGGAGACCCATGTCGCACTCTGAACTGATTGGCTGTGGTAACTGTCCTGGCGGAACAGCCACCCTGCTGTGTGATTGAGAGCCAGACAGTGTGAATGGGGGAAAACTGCATAAAAAGCAGGTCTCTGGGTCTGGAAAGGCAGAGTCGCCACTGGAATGAAAGAACCAACGAGGAGCTTATGGAAGAGGACCCCTACCACAACTGAACTGCCCAGTGAAGCCCTGCTGCAGGTCCGAATCCATGAACTCCAACGACAGAGAAGATCCTCCAGGAATCTTCTTCCCCTGAGCTGGTGGGACTAACCAGTTTGCCCAAACTGCAATCCAGGACTCCCTCCTCTGGTTGAATTCGCTGTACAGAGCTACAGTGGGCCGGATAGCCAGCAAGGTCAGACCCTACTTGGGTTTTAAGGAGCGCACCTTTTGAAAGTGTGTGAAATCTTTTTCCAATCCGAGGGCTTGACCTTCTCTACTCTTTAAGCTAACTTTTCTGCTGACCAACTTCATCTGGAACTCTTGGCAAAGACTTAACTGTGAACTACCCTAAGCTGTGTGATCTTGAGCAAAAGACTTTTGTCCTAATGACTTTGGCCCTAAGCCTTTTTGATCTGATTCCATCACTGTAGTTCCTCTTTCTAGATTGCCCTGCTTACTTACCTGTTGGTGCTGTTAAAGTTCTGCCTAACTTTGTCTTTCTCTCCCTTTTAAATTTCTGCAGTGCCATTTTGCTCCTACTTCATTTGTGAGCTTAACTTGTCTGGAACTTATTGGGAGTGGTGTGGTGTATTAAGAGTGTGATTTTTAAACTGCTTTACTTCAATGAAATATTATACAACTGATGTGTAAATAAATGTACATTCTTTTACTCAGAAACCTTGAGTCAGTGTTTGTTTGAATCATAGTAATTGCTGTCCTTTGTGTCCTTTGTGTAACAGCTGATACTGCTCACTTGAGATAAGTCTGGCTGCTCAGCCATTGCTACCACGTTTACTTTGTAGTACAGGCTTGTACCAAAGGTGAATTTGTACTGTCACTTGTAGTCTTAATAGTGTGTGGTGTTCCCAAAGGGTACTACATATAATTCTGCCTAACACTGGTCACCACCAAGTCCCTCACGTATGTCCACAACATTTTCCTAGGAGACTTCAACCTCCCAGGCAACAAGGCAATAAGACAAATGAAGCAAGCTCTCCTCAGCCTTCTCTACACCCTAAGCCTCACACAGCACACGAAAGACCCAACACACGAGAAAGGTAACATCCTCGACCTAACCATCACCACAATGCCTTCCCTCCACTACAGCTCTCCTCTCCCGCTTCACTGGTCTGACCACCTGGCCAAGCCTTTCAACATCCTGCACACCACCACAGGTAAGCACTCTGAGCAGAAACCCATCAGACAAACCTTCATGCCCTCGCCAACCTCCACCTCACATGGACCAAACATCCCCAACTGAACTGTAACTCTCAACTGGAAGCACTCAATGCCGCGGTCTCAGACTCCATCAATCAACATGTTACTCTGAAGCAAGGCAACTGAAAACCGAAACCATCAGCACCCTGGTACAAGCAAGAACTTGACCTCAGCAAAAGAATCATCAGGAAACAAGAGAAAACCTGGTACCGCTTCAGGGCTGCATCCAGCCATGCACTCCTAAAGGAACTCCGAGCAAACTGCCGACAACTTATCAACACAGCCAAGGCTTCCTACTATCAGAACACCATAGCAGAAGCCCAGAACGAACGCAGAGGCCTCTTCAAAGCGGTGAAGCACTGCATCAACCGACTACCTGACCCTCCCTTACCACACTCCATTGAAAATCCACCACCATTAACGTCTTCTTCATTGACACAATCAGCTGAATTCACTAGCACATAGCCACCAGCTCTGCCTGCACAGTCCCACCTCACGTTCTGCCTTGCATAATCTCCACACCCTGGACAACATTTGAGAAACTCAACAGAAGACCTGGTAGAAACCCTGGCCACCTTGAAAGCCACATCATATACAGATGACATCCGCTTAGCATCCATCCTCAAGACCCAACCCACAGAAGCTCTCCTTCCCTACCTGGAGATCATCAACAGCTCCCTAACTCAAGGGAGCTTCCCATCAACCCTAAATATATGAAACATTCTCCATCTGCTAAAGAAACCTACTATGTATCCCGACAACCTACGTAACTGTCACCCATCTTCCCTTCCTAGGTAAGATCATCTGGTATCAGTACAACTGCAGCAAAACATTGACACCAACCATCTCCTCCAAACCTACAAATCCGGGTTCATGCCCAGATGCAACACGGAGACAGTTGGGGTCATTACGACCCAGGCGGTAAGTACACCAACTTTACCACCATTGTGTAAACTATGTTTACACCATGGTGGATGGCGGATTTACCGCCCCATTCCAAGGTGAGTGGGGCGGTAAATCCTCATTTCCCATTTACCCTTCCCCATTCCCATTTTTGCCCCATAGGGCATAATGGGAGTGGGGAAGGCGCTAATTACGGCGTCGTAAATTACGGTGCCGTAATTAGCACCAAGGCTGTTTAGCGCCATGGATTTTAACGCCTGCTAAAAGCAGCCGTTAAAATTGGAATCAGGCGTTAAGGGTTAACGACGGCGTTAACCCTTAACGCCTGAGTTGTAATGAAGCCCAGTAACTATAAAGGTTGTGTACAAGGCCCTCAACATCCTTGAATACAGCCACCCCAGCATCCTGGTTCTACTGGACCTTTTGCCTGTTTTCGACACCGTGGACCACCAGGTGTTCACAGACACCCTACTTCATTGCATGGATCAGTGACCATGTCCTGCAATGATTCAAGTCCTACCTTGCTAACTGCCAGCATTTTGTTCAGATGGACTCTTCTAGATCACCACTGCTAACTGTCACCTGTGGAGCCCCGCAGGTTTCCATCCTCTCCCCAGTGCCTTTCTCTCGTCCATCACCCTCTCAACCTGCGGCGCTCCCCAGGGTTCCAAACTATCCCCCTGGTTCTTCAACATCTGCAGGGCTCCCTTGGCATGTGTGATTGCCACTTTCACCTCTAATTTCCAGTGTTATGCGAATGACACGCAACAATCCTTCAAGATACCCTCAGCTGCCTCCTCCTCCTCACTCATACCTGACTGTCTGTCCATTTTTCAGTCATGGTGTGCTGCAAATGACCTTTGTCTCAATGCCAATAAAACTGAGATTATTTGCATTGGGACCCCTGCTCCCGCTTTACCCCTCTCACTCTGGCCGGCCTCCCTTAGCCCCCACCTGTGAGGCCAAAAACCTTGGGGTCATCTTTGACTGCACTCTCTCCTTCTCCTCTCACATTTCTGACATCTCAAAAAAGTTTAACTATCAACTGCACCTTTTCAGAGGTACTCTACCTTTTCTCACTTTCTCAGTCCTGTTTCTCTATAGGCTGGACTACTGCAAGAGCCTCTTCCTCAACCTCCCTGCTTCTTCCCTGCGCTCTCTGCAACTCATCCAGAACAGAACTGCAAGACTTATCCTTGGCCTCAAGCCCAGACCGCATCTCTCTGGTGCTCAACTCCCTTCACTTGCTCCCCGTGGCTGCAAGCATCAAATCTAAGACCCTCTGCATTGTCCACAAGCTGTCTGGGGCCTGGGACCTAGGTACCTTCAACATTGCCTTCCTAAATACTGTTCCTCCTTAACCCTCCGCTCATCTACCTCCAACCATTTGCGAGTGAGCCAATACTCCAAGCAGAAATTTGGAGGGAGATCCCTTTCCCCAGGAGGCGCCTCCCTCTGGAACAGCCTCCTGCCACCCTCCGTCTTGAGCCTGATATGCTTAAGTTCCGGAAACTCTTCAAGACCCTCCTCCTCTCTCACCATGTCTTGCTAAACTAGCTCCCTGCTCTTGCTTCTCTACCTCCTTTCCATTCAGCTTACTGACTTGTCGCCTGGTGTACCTCAGAGTCTAATTGGTCCCAGGCACCCCTGCCAGTCCTACTGGCCTTGCCTCAGGGCCTTGCACCCCACCCACTCACTGCACTTGTCATAAATCCTTGAGAGCTTCTCCCTCCGCACTTCACCATTCTCTGCCAACTGGGTGCACTTAATCCTCTGCCCCTCCTTTGACCTGCCCGCACTTGCACAAGCTGTATACAGCCCTGCCTAAAGATCTTTTTCTGTTCTCCCTTGTCTTCACCCCTTAATGTGCACTTGAAAAAACTGCAGAATCGTCTTCAGGCCTATTTGCTTTATCTAAACTGTTAACTGTTAAATTTTCACTTAATCAGCTTGCGCAGACCATATAATCGTTTCAGAAATTGAAGGGCTTTGAGTGACTGTTTGTTTTGGTTCATATGTTCCCACCCTCCTTGATCGCTTTGAAACATTTGCCTGTGTATAGGTGCTATATAAATAAACATTAGCATACCATACCATACCAGTGATCTTCAAGCTATACATGGAGCCTCTGAGAGCCCTCCTAGCAACACACAGCATCTACATCGACCAATATGCTGATGACACACAGCTTTACCTCAAGATTGACTCCATCAAGGACATCCGCAGGCTCAAAACCTGCCTCTTGCTGAACCAGTCATGATGTCCAGTGCATACTTGAAGCTCCACCCCTCAAGACGAATTCCTACTCCTCACCAACAACACAGAACACCCAGACATACAGACCGGGCTATCAACCATGAACCCTGAAGGATTCACACCTGAGCTCACCTCCTGTGCCTAGTTCCTCTGATTCCACATCGACAAACAACTCTCTTTCAAGACACACATAGGCAAGAAAACGACAGCTTGCTATCAGCTCTCCCTCCTGCGGAAAGTCAAGCCCTTCCTTCTTCGAGACAGCTTTTGATCCCCTGTACAAGCACTTGTCGTATTGCACGTGGATTGTTGCAATGCCCTCCTCAAAGCCACCCGTCATCCTCCCTTGTGCCCCTGAGAAGTGTCCTACACACAGCCACATGCCTCATCAAGGGTCTATGCAGATACAGCCACATCACCTTGGCCCACATCGACCTTCGCTGGCTCTCACTGTACACAAGAATTACCTTCAAGTCTTGCTGCATCTTCTATAAGGCAGTCACCCTCAAGCCACCCAAGTACCTCGCTGAA
The DNA here is from genome assembly GCF_040938575.1 of Ambystoma mexicanum. Lineage (NCBI taxonomy): Eukaryota > Metazoa > Chordata > Amphibia > Caudata > Ambystomatidae > Ambystoma > Ambystoma mexicanum. The sequence goes on along the minus strand of NC_090933.1, from coordinate 966,580,801 downwards.
AACACAGCAACTCCGGTGGACAGGACACCACCAGAAGCCAGGACACATACAGTCTTGAAATCTGCTGCTGCAAAAAGGAAAGGACAGAAAACAAGGCTTCTATGCCTATGCCTTAAGATTATGGAACCTCCTCCCTGCCATCGTCAGACTCACCCACATGCTCCTACAATTCAGAAAATAACTCAAGACCCACATCTTCAAGGAGCCTCTCCTCCTCAAAAGCTGGGCCATCACATCACCCGGCCACCTGACATGCTAGACACTATTCGCCCCTCTTCTCCCTGCCACCCTGTACATCTGTACCCCTCCTCCACACCCCTCTGTATCTTACCCCTCGCTGTGTATCTGTTCTGTTGTTACCTCTGAAAAGCGTTCTGTTGTGTACCTGTATTGTAGTATACCTCTGTAAAGCAGTATGCTTCTCGAAACTAGGTCAGCGCTCAATAAATACCATAACAACAATAACATAATAGTCACAATAATAACTCAAACTGGATATCTGAAAAACCAACAAAGTGCCCAGCATGCATAGTGTAACCCAACTAGATTCACTGTTCAAGAGACATCTTCAGTTTGTTCTCATATTGTGTTGCCTTACTAACATGTCCACAATTGTGTAAAAACATTTTCCCTGCACCCAAAACTGTGGTGGGGAAATTGATCAACTCACAACTTGATTATGGGATTAGCTTGTTAGCAGCCATTCCCAAAGGACAACTGTCATGCTGCAGAGGGCTCAGAACGTTGCAGTTCGACTTACTTTTAAAGTTATGAAAGCTACTGCAATTTCACTGCTGCATAGATCCCTTAATTGCTCCCTGTTAAAGAAAAGATTGATTTCAAAATTATCTGCCTGGTTTTCAGGTGCATGTAAGGTTGGCTTTCAACAACCAAAATCACAATAAAAAGAAAATTTGAATACAAGAGTCTCAAAAGAAATATTAGGGTTCCAGAGGAACACCATTGAGGCAGCAGGGGTAAAACACTTAGCGACTCTGTCTGGATTGATCTTGGGTAGTGAAAAACAAAGTGATTGTGTAAACGAGGAAATTCCCAATTTAGCTATAAACATTGAAGAAACCCGGACAATCCTCTATGAGGAAGTTAAAGAAGCGCTCATGAAAGCGGCAAATCAAAAAAGCCCTGGTCCCGACTCCTGCCCAGTTGATGTATACAAATTATGCCCGGGGTATTGGGGTACCAATATTAGCAATTCGTTTTAATGCAATTGGTCCAATGCAACTCTTGGAAACAGGCAATATTGTTCCCCATTTTTTAGAAGAGAGATAGAGGGGATCCAGCCTGTTAATGACGAATATCTTTATAAGTCATGGCAGCCAAATGATTTGAAATATTAGTCTATGTGCAGGTTCTAGGTTGGACAGAGGAGTACTACCCACAGGTGTAATACAATATGGCTTCAGGGAAGGGCTAGGTACACATAAGCAAGCATTAAATCTATTCCTATTGAACAGAAAGGCATTAATGGGCCAAGGAATCCCAATATATTTGGCATTCACAGATCTATCATCTGCTTTTGACTGTGTGGATAGGGGCCAACTGTGGACATCACTGAGCAATAAGTGGATCCACATAGCATTATTACAATTATTTAACAGTTTGTGTTCAGAGCTGACTATTAAGGTGAGATATGGCCCCAATATCAAATTATGAGCACCCTTTCTACTCGGAGATAGGAGTAAGTAGGGTTGCTTTCTGACCCCACTTCTTTTCCATGTATAGATCATCGATTTGGAAGTGGATCTTACTGGTATTAGTGGTGTACCAAGGGTTGCGGGTTGCCTGTATCCTTTATTACTTTATGCGGACGATGAAGTTCTGTAGTGTACAGACTTTACGGACAAGCGGGGACTATCCGTGAACATAGTGACGTCCAAAAGTGATGATGATAGGAGGAGTACATTGCTGGCCCATGGTATATGGAGTAAAAATCAAAAGACGGAGCGGGTAGATAAGTATGACAATATCCATATCACATTTATAAGATCGTTATCATGGGTGAACCATGTTTATAAAGCACTTACACGTATGATGCAACGGAATGCTGCTATTTTTCATTTCACAAAAATATTTGGCATTTCCCTGTAAATCACCTGCCGTATGCTTATAGAATGAAGTCGGTGGAGACGGTGGCATATGGTGCCAGTATTTGACGTTTTACTAGTATTCACTTGTTGGAATTGGTGTGAAAATTCGTTTTTATGGAAACTGCTAGGAGGGCCACAGGGGGGCCCTGGCTACTTTGGTTCATGTAGAACTGGGGCCACGTATCCAATACATACCTTAATGTTAAAGCCACTTCTGTTATGGGTCTCGGTTTGGATAGATTCTCAGGCCGTCTCAACACAAAGCATCCTGGATGATCCACGCAGAGGCGAAATGGTTAAACAGATCCAATGGCTGTACTATGTGGAAAGCAATGACTGTGCCTGAGGTTAGGAGCATGGTATGAGACCGTGCATCATAGGAAGCAAACTATAAAAATACACCCGGGAGCTCTTATTTTGAATTCTGTAGCAGAGACAGACGAGAAGGAGCTACTGAAGTCTAGGGCGTGAAGACATGCCCTTTTTGAAGTGGTCTTGGCATGGTTAGGCTTCTTTACTCTGGGTCACGCAGAGGTAGGGGCGCTCTCTGATCACGTCATTGAGCGTGCAACCGCTGAAGAGCGAATCCTGGAAATGGAGTGAAGACGGACATGGGTCACGTGGGTGTAAATGCCATGCAAGGGTGCTGGAAGATGTGCTAAATCGCATGGTTTCTTGTCCATTGTATAAAGAGAGAAGAAACCTCCCGATTTATACGGAATTTATTTGACGGGTTATCGACCAGCTCTTTGCTTTTTAATGATAAGAATTAAACTTCAGAATGCTATGCATTGCAACAGTATTTAATTAATGCTGTTAAGATAAGGGGAGGGATATTTTGATTTTTGTGGACAACTGTACTGTGTGTTTTACTTGTGTTTTGATTATTATAAAGCAAATTATGATGAACTTTGGTTCTAAACTGCACTATTACTGCTATGCTTTGGATTAGAACACCGACATGATTATTATAATACCTGTCGGCTTCACCCTTCATTGCATAATTTGTACCTCATTTTATATAATGTGATACTGCTTTTTAGTTGATGATTATGCAGAGCCTTACATGCACCTATGCATTTGTTACTACACTTGTATGGGCTGCTTTGCGCTCCTAGGCAACGCTACATTGATGGATTCGTTGATTGATAAGGTGATTTTACCTCTTTCGACACGTTTTTGAACCTCGTAGTGCACATGATGAAAATCGCAGAGGGAGGGGCCATTTTGCACTAAAGTGCAAATGTAGTCGTGCCGCTACAATTGATATTGATATTGATATTTTATTTGTATCGCACTCGTACACAAGTGTTTCAGAGCGCGACAAGGCAAGGGAGGGGAACAGGGGAGAACAAAAACAATAATCTTACCAGGCCTAGTGACATTGAGAACGGGCAAGAGCAAATGAAATGACCCTTTTTCAGAAACTGAGACAACTAGTGTTCCTCTCCACCCGAAACTAGAGGATGGATTTAACTACTATGCTAGTGAGTTAAGGGGCACTATGCTAGTGAGGTAAGGGGCAATATACTAGTGAGGTAAAGGGAACTATGCTAGTGAGGTAAGGGGCACTATGCTAGTGAGGTTAGGGGCACTATGCCAGTGAGCTCAGGGGCACTATGCTAGTGAGCTAAGGGGCACTATGCTAGTGAGGTAAGGGGCAATATGCTAGTGAGGTAAGGGGCACTTTGCTAGTGAGGTAAGGGGCACTATGCTAGTGAGCTAAGGGGTACTATGCCAGTGAGGTAAGGGGCACTATGCTAGTGAGCTAAGGGGCACTATGCTAGTGAGGTTAGGGGATCTATGCTAGTGAGCTAAGGGGCAATATGCTAGTGAGGTAAGGGGCACTTTGCTAGTGAGGTAAGGGGCACTATGCCAGTGAGCTCAGGGGCACTATGCTAGTGAGCTAAGGGGCACTATGCTAGTGAGGTTAGGGGCACTATGCTAGTGAGGTTAGGGGCACTATGCTAGTGAGGTAAGGGGCACTTTGCTAGTGAGGTAAGGGGCACTATGCTAGTGAGCTAAGGGGCACTATGCCAGTGAGGTAAGGGGCACTATGCTAGTGAGCTAAGGGGCACTATGCTAGTGAGGTTAGGGGCACTATGCTAGTGAGGCACGGGGCAACCCTCGGTTGAAATACATTATGAAAATACCACTTTTGAAAATGTGAAGTTCAATCTAATTTCTCAAAAATGTTTTTAAAAAAATAGGCACATGCACAACAATTTTGTAAGCAAACTACACTTTGCGGAGGTGTGGAAACAAATTGTGCCGCCAACAGGTTGTATATGAACAGGTTAGTAGGCGCGAGAAGCCGTACATTTTTTCATTTAAAAAAAACAAAAACATGCAGTGTCTCAGACAGTTTTAAATATTGTTTTGACCTTGCGTCTTGTTACCATGAAATGTAATAATAACAGCAGTCACGTTACGCTTTGCAGTAAAATCAGTTTCGTTCATAAACCTAGTCTTCCACATTGAACCCATTAAACACGACACAGCCAATGAATGCTCATACGCCATTGTTAAAGGGATAGTCCAGTATCTTATTTAAAAAATAGATAGGCAACATTAAAAAAAAATACTAGCACTTTTTTTTTAAAACTTTCTATGTAAAATTTTGAGCTATTCAAGCTCAAAATTCGCAAAAGCAAGCACATGGGCTCATCCATTTTGTGAAATGGATGCCCGCCTGTGCTGGCTTTTGCGGCACTAATGAAGGAAAAGCCAGCCAGCTGTAGTAAACAAAAACTACAGCTGGGTGGCTTTTCCTTCATTGGTGCTGTACGCGGAGGACGGGGACAGGAGACCAGAGCAGGAAAGCTGCAGCTGAATCTCGGTAAGTGCTATTTATTTATTTTTAAAAATAAGCACTAGCTGCAGTTTTTTTTCTAAGTTTTCCGGGCTGGAGGAGCCCGGAAAACTTAGAAATAAAACTGCAGCTTTAAAAACGTTGTATTTATGTTTGCGGTCACTTTTGAAGCGACCGCAAACATAAATACAACGTTGTGTTTGAAAACGCTGCGGTTTTTCTTTCCAAGTTTCTCAGGCTCCCCCGGCTAGGAGGAACCTGAGAAACTTGGAAAGAAAAACCGCAGCGTTTTCAAACACAACCGCGTTGTGTTTCTGCCTGCTGTGGCTATCACTTTGGGTCTCCGGTGCTCCCCCCGTGACCCAAAGTGAAAGCCAAGGCAGGCAGAAACACAACGCGGTTGTGTTTCTGCCTAAATCTGCTTTCCCATTTGGGGCTCTCGGGCTCGGGGGGCCCGAGAGCCCCAAATGAGAAAGCAGATTTAGGCAGAAACACTGCAGCATTTAGCATTTCCCATTTGGGACTCTCGGGCTCCCCACGGGGGGCCTGAGAGCCCCAAATGGGAAAGCAGATTTAGGCAGAAACACTGCAGCATTTAGCATTTCCCATTTGGGGCTCTCGGGCTCCCCGTGGGGAGCCCGAGGGGAGCACCGGAGACCCAAAGTGATAGCCACAGCAGGCAGAAACACAACACGGTTGTGTTTGAAAACGCTACGGTTTTTCTTTCCGAGTTTCTCAGGCCGGAGCTCGAGCCGGAGGAGCCTGAGAAACTTGGAAAGAAAAACCGCAGCGTTTTCAAACACAACGTTGTATTTATGTTTGCAGTCGCTTCAAAAGCGACCGCAAACATAAATACAATGTTTTTAAAGCTGCGGTTGTATTTCTAAGTTTTCCGGGCTCCTCCAGCCCGGAAAACTTAGAAAAAAAAACGCAGCTAGTGCTTATTTAAAAAAATAAATAAATAGCACTTACCGAGATTCAGCTGCAGCTTTCCTGCTCTGGTCTCCGGTCCCCGTCCTCCGCGTACAGCACCAATGAAGGAAAAGCCATCCAGTGGTAGCTTTTGTTTACTACAGCTGGCTGGCTTTTCCTTCATTAGTGCCGCAAAAGCAAAAGCCAGCACAGGCGGGCATCCATTTCACAAAATGGATGCGCCCATGTGCTTGCGTTTGCGAATTTTGAGCTTGAATAGCTCAACATTTTACATAGGAAGTTTAAAAAAAAAAGTGCTAGTATGTTGCCTATCTATTTTTTAAATACATTTTTTTACTGGACTATCCCTTTAAAGGCTTTTTTGGGCATTAGCCCTCTGGCCTCCACTAGAAGTAAGAACATGGCAAACCCCTTCTGTGTTCGGATGTTGTAATACGATTGTGACAGGCAAAGAAGAAGTCCCCATACGCATATTTGGAGGTCTTCTGTTGGAAGGCTCTCATGCCGACATATTAATGCGCAGGCTACATGTTGTATCACACGAGTTTGAATGACAGAAAGGTACTTAAAATTTCGTTGTCACGCGCATAGAACAGATTGTCTTTCATTGACAGCAGAGTAGCTCTGTAATTCAAAAAGCAAGTGACACAGAGTCAAGGCAAACTACTTTACAGTGCCAGACTCTGCAAGGAACCACTTCCCAAGGGTGGACTGGGAACCAAAAGAGGCCTGGAAATAAACTAGGTTACAGTCAAAAGAAGCCCAGGGTGCAGAGGCCTACCAGGAAATCTCCAGAGTTCCCCGTAGCCCAGTCCACCCTGCCCCTTACCCAATAGCTGGCACCCACCCTCTACATCTCCAGAGCTCCCTATAGGCCAGTCCACCCTGCCCCTTACCCAATAGCTTGCACCCACCCTCTACATCTCCAGAGCTCCCTATAGGCCAGTCCACCCTGCCCTTTACCCAATAGCTTGCACCCACCCTCTTCATCTCCAGAGCTCCCTATTGGCCAGTCCACCCTGTCCCTTACCCAATAGCTGGCACCCACCCTCTTCATCTCCTGGAGTGATCACTTTCTCCTTTCCTCCCATCTCACCCTCGCTACCTCTCAGGCCAAGCCACTTCCATCACTGCCACCCACCTTCTCGGTCATCCGACCCATGAAGCGAGTATCAGTTGAGGCTTTCGCTGCCACTTTCTCACCCCCCCCATCCCCTTTGGCTGACTCTCACCCTGACACAGCCCTCTCCACTCTCCACTCTGCTATCTCTGATACTCTTGATATCCTTGCCCCTGTCATGAGGCTCCGCCTGAAGCCCAAGTGCAACTCCTGGTATGACTCAGACCTCATCACCCTTAAACACAAGTGCAGGGTGGCTGAGAGGACATGGCGTGCTTCTTGTTCATCCTCTGACAAACTGGCCTGTCGCCTGCTCCAAAGGCAATACCGGCTCTCTGTCCTCACCAAGAAGAGAGCTCATATCCAAGCCTGCATCTCCGCGGCATCTTACAACTCGGCTGAACTCTTTAAAATCTGCAAGGAACTGGCCAATCCTGCCGTGGTCTCTACCTCTCCTGTCCCTTCCCAGGCCCTCTGCACGGCACTGGCATCTCACTTCATCTCTAAAACTCAGGACATCATGTCCTCACTCGCCTCCTCTCCCCTCCCTCCCTATACTCCCTGTTCTTCCTCTGGCCCTTCTGCAGCCACCTCTCCTCCCTCCTTCTCCGCCTTTCCCTTGTCCTTCGCTGACGAGGTTTCTAGACAAGTCTGACCTATGAAAGTCTCGTCAAAACAGGCTCACCCGTGTTCCTCCAAAACCATCAAGGACCACATTGACACCCTTGCCCCTGCCCTGGCTGAATTCTGCAACCACTCCTTCGCCACTGGAGTCTTCCCTTCCCCCCTGAAGCACTCCCTTGTGCACCCTCTTCTTAAGAAACCCTCTGCCGATCCCTCTTGCCCGGCTAACTATCGCCCAATCTCCATCACTCCCTTCCTGGGCAAGCTCCTGGAGAAACTGGCCATCTCCCAGCTAAATCTCTACACTGAATCTGTTGGTTGTCTTCATGACCATCAGTCTGGCTTCAGAGCTGCCAGAAGCACGGAAAGACCTGCTCTCCAACCTTGACTCTAACACCCCCTGTGTCCTCATCTTGCTTTATCTTTCTTCTGCCTTTGACACTGTCAACCATGCCATCCTGCTTAATTGTCTCTGTGTTAATCTAGGGATCACCGGTCAGGCCCTGGAGTGGCTGACTTCCTTCCACTCCGACCGACCCTCCCAGGTCCAACTTGGATCCTTCCTCTCTGCTATCTTCTTCTGTACCTGTGGTGTCCCCCAGGGGTCTAACCTTTTTCCCTGGCTGTTCAACCAATACCTGGCACTCCTTGCCCACCGCATTGCCGCTCTCTGCCCCAACTTTCAGTGCTATGCGGATGACACTTTCAGGCTACCTTCGGCCACCTCTTCTCCATCCCTCATCTCTGACTGTCTGTCTTCTATCCAGGAGTGGTGCGCCGCCATTGACCTCTGCCTTAATGCCAGTAAGACTGAGATTCTCCTCATCGGCACACCCACTCCCTCCTTCCCTGTAGCTCTCTGGCCGGCCTCTCTTGGCCCACTCCCCGCTCCCACCTGCAAGGCTAAAAAAACTTTGGGGTCATCTACGACTCCACACTCTCTTTCTCACCTCACATCTCTGACGTCTCTAAGAAGTCACACTACCAGCTGCACCTCCTCAGAGGTATTCTTCCTTTCCTCTCCTTCCCCCAGAAGGTCACTGTCTCTCGAGCACTGGTTCTCTCTAAGCTGGACTATTGCAACAGCCTCCTTCTAGATCTGCCTGCTTCCACTCTACGCCCTCTGCAACTCATCCAGAACAGGACTGCAAGACTTGTCCTTGGCCTCAAGCCCAGGGATCGTATCTCTCCAGGACTGAATTCTCTGCACTGGCTCCCGTTGGCTGCGAGGATTACGTTCAAAACCCTCTGCATCGTCCACAAGGCCTTCTGGGGCCTCAATACCTTCAACTCTCTCTTCCTAGATACCTTCCCTCCCGAGCTCTTCGCTCATCTGCCTCCAACTCCCTCAGGGTCAGTCGCTTCTCCAAGCAACAAGTTGGTGGCAGATCTCTCTCTTCGGCTGGGGCCTCCCTCTAGAACAGCCTCCCTGCCTCCCTGAAACTTGAGGAGAACCACCTGCGGTTCCGGAAGCACCTGAAAACCCTCATCTTTGCTTCTGCTTTCTCTCCCCCTCTCCCTGCTAATGTCCTGGCTGTTACTGAAACTGCACTGGTTACCTGGCCACCCATCTTATCTTGGGCCCTAGCCTTGCCAGTTGCACGCCTGCACTGCCACCCTGGCAACCCTTGCACCTGTGGACTGTTTTCTGTATCCCGACAGTCCCCCCACTAGCACTTATTTTCTGCACACACCCTGCACTTGCCACCTGCTGGCCATTTATTTATCTTGTTGTTCTATTATCCCATGCACTGCACTTTTCCCCCTCCCCCTTCCTTTGCACTTGCGTGATCTGAATGACGCTTGGCCTAGTAAGAACGTTGTCTGTCTTCCCTCTGTTCCCCCTCCCTTTCCTCGTCGCGCTTTGAAACACTTGTGTATAGGCGTGTTATAAATGCCACATCATATCATATCATATCATATCATATCCAGAGCTCCCTATTGGCCAGTCCACCCTGCCCCTTACCCAATAGCTTGCACCGACGCTCTTCTCTATGAAAAGGATCCCCAGATGCCCAAATCTCCAGGCAGCAGCTACAGCTTTAGTGCCATCCCAAACCATTAAGTCTGTCGCCAACATTACATTCCTTCCCTGACTTTTCCCCATGACACCCCCACCACCGGCCCGCACCACAGGTTTACTCCAAATTCCAGTAACTGTCAGAGAATCCCTGCTCTTGACGCCTTACCCGGTCACTCTGTCCAGAGCAGGAAAGTATCTCAGCCACTTCTGGGCGCCCAGACAATTGCCCTCAAGGCCTCAACTCATACATCTACTGGAGAGTACTTTAAAACGTCCACACCCCTAAATATTCCACCCTCTTTCCCCGCCCTCCGGTTGAGGGCTCGGGTGGTGGGTCTGTGCTTTATAAGAAAACAAAAAGAATACATAAGTAACAAAATAAGAAGCCGTTTTATGGCTTAGATTAGCCCAATGTCTGCTCAATTAAATATATTTTGTAAGGTGGTTGTATTTTAGTGATAGTTTTCGTTTGCAAATTTCGACAACCAAAGCTAATTCTTTCTCCTTAAATAGTCGTTTTGATTGAGTTAAGCTGTGTCGCAGCAACAATTTTGACTTTTATATATACATGTGATTTAATGCGTTCGAGGAATGGTCGTTCTGACGGTCAAGGTGATTTTCTTAATTGGGCCAAAAAGAAACAGTTTATATAATTTGAGCACAGTCCTATATCAGAGTGTTAAAGTGGCAAACGCAGCACAGAAAAAGACGAAGGAAGACGACATCGGTATTTACCTGTTTTTCTCGCCGACATCCCCTTGGAGGTCTGTCTGGGGGCTTGTAGCGCTTGACCGAGATCTGCAGGACCTTCTTTGAGCAGGCGTGCATGTGTGCAAAGGGGTCACCAAAAAATACACCGAAGAATACATATGTTGCCTTCCCCATAAGCGATAAACACACTCGGCGCCAACGCCCTCCTCGGGCAGTCTCTAATGCCGGTTTCCAGCCGTTGTGTTTGCCCTCTGCACACGTGCAGTGTCCCAAAGGTGTAGAGAACAGGATGCCTACTAGGACACATTTACATAAATAAATCAGCATTCAAGGCCGCAGCCCTCCTTCCCTGATCAGGCGGAGACTCAGAGGCAGCTGTGGGGAAACACTGTGCGCGAGCTGGACCCCATGGCCCGTAGTCAGCACTTTCAAGGCAACATTGCGCTCCTGAAAGTGCAATATTACAGGGTATTTGCACAGGCGTAGGAACTGCCTTGCTGCAAGTATGTATTGCTTTAGTTTCTTTTGCCCTAGCAATGTGTGCCCCATTGGGAGCACGATGAAAAGGGTTAATAATGTCGCCAGGACAAAGGTCGTCAGCTTGGTGACTTATAAAAAAATGCCTTAATGATGCACCCTCCAGGCTATCAAACACTTTCCCCAAATATGCTAGGACTGGAGGGAATAATATATAATTATACCCCTCCTAGAATAATTGGGGAAAGAATTTTGGAAGCCAGGAAAAAGTCACCAGAACCTGACGACTTTTTCACGGTGACATTATAACATGGATTCGATCAAAGGTTATATATAATGGTTTGATCTTTGCACTCTCAAATTGCCCTCAGGATGCACAATGACAACATTTAGCACGAATCCTGATAATCCTCACTATTAGTGCACATCACCTACTTTCAACTAATGGTTGGAGAATGCCCATGAAGTCACATTTTTGGCGGCAATTGAAAAATGTCTGTTTAATTGTGATGTGTGTGAGACACACTGAGTGATACTGTCAAACTGTGCGGTTCGTCAAACTGTGCGGTTCGGTCTTTGGATGCAGCATACTTAACATGATGGGCCCGATTTTTAATGGGATTGCGCCATTGTAAAAAGCTTTTGTAAATCAGGCGCGTTCTCTGTTCATTGTCCCTGGTGGAAACTGCTGTTGACCGCTGATAACAGATTTTTTCTATTGGTTGTAGCTCCTGACATATAGGTGTTTCACCCTCCGCCATGCTGCAATGGAGACCATGCCAGGTGCATCTTGGGACTGGTTCTTCATGTTTAATGGACTCTTCATTTTATTCACCCATTTAAATCGGTAAAAGTGTACTTGTTTTATTTTACTCTGAACACAAACAATTCTCCAAAAACGCATGGGTTGCATTGCTGTGGAAACCATAGTCAACTGGCAAATGGACATGTTGAGTAGGTGTGACCGCCGGTGCCTCTACAGCCATGTTGGGAGAAGCTCTGGAAACACCTGGAGCTTGAGGGCCCACTTATTTACCAGTAATCTTTATTACTCTAAGTACAGGTCTTCCTCGTCACAGTCCTTACTCTATGAGTTGTGTACTCACCCAGGGGGCAGGTGATTCACCAGTCCCCTACAATAAAAAGTATGAGTGCCCCTTCTTTAAACTCCTCCCCTAAACTGGGTATAAACACACCTCTGACTCACCAAGACTTCTTGTTTGATTACCAATCAATTTAAAACCAAAATGAGCCTGGGTGGAAGGGGAATTAAGGACTGTGATGAGAAAGAACTGCAGTAATAAAGGTTATAGGTAAGTAATCAGCCGACTACCTCTTCATTTTTCTTCCTCACCAAAGTCTTCACTCTATAAGAATGTACCGAGCCGGTTCCAGACTCCTTCCAGAAATGTAATCAAAACAAGAACATGCACGACTTGCTTTGTCATTCATGATGCGATAGCTTGCTGGCCATAGAAGATAGACCAACCTTTGAGTCAATGGCCCTCATTACATGTTTGCCGGTCTGGGATTAACGGTGCAGGTAAAACCGTACCAGCACCTTTTTCCGGACCAGCAACTACGATTTCTGCGGGCGTGCTCCGTACCGCCTGGAACAGCACCCAGCCACAGAGATGCACGGAAACAACGGCACCATTACGACATGGTGCCAGTGTTTCCGTGGTCCCCATTCCCGTGGAGTCCATAGGACTCCACGGGAATGGGGATTAACAGAATTGCTGGTGTCGGATTTACCGGACCACGGGGGTTGTAATTCCTCAGTAACTCCAGCAAGTCCGGCGCTGGTAATTCACTACGGGTCCGGCGGCAGCCGGCTGGTTTTACCGGCACGGCTACCGCTGCACTCGTAATGAGGGCCAATGTCTTTTGTGCATCATTGCTTATAGAGAGCTGCCCCCGACTACCTAAAAAAGCAAATATGTCCATACATACCAGGTTGAGCCCTAAGGGTCAGATCACAAGGGCTAGCAAAAACCCCAAACACAAAAAAGCAAATGAACTTGGTCGAGCATTCCCTACTAGAGCCCCCACCAAATGGAAGGAACTCCCAATTCACCTCAGATTAGAACCAAACTACCTAAAGTTTAGAAAAAACCTGAAAACTGCACTGTTTGAAAAGTAATGACAAGATCCTTCCCCTCACACTGATCAATTGTCCCGCTAGGATGTCCTGTTCTTTTATGTTGTCCTAGTCTTTTTGAAAAGCGCCCCGATGCCTGCGTGCTGCAGCGCTCTATAAATGATTAAAAAAATAAAAAAATAAAAATAAGTAAAATAAATGGCCATCTAACTTATGACCAAGATAAAACGGCAGTCAAAAAACACTGAACTAGTACCTCTGAAAATTTCATTTGTGTCTTGAGTAGTGGCAGAAAAAAACAAGAACTGTAGGGCCTTTCATGCTACTGCCACGAGATTAAAGTAAGTAACTGGCCTCTGAGAGCTTCCTCTGTAACCAAAAGGCAGGTAAGGGAAAGGCTCCCAGCCTTTAATAAGGAAAATATTAAGATAGGGTAAACCTAGAGGCAACACCTAGTGAACTGAATGTATCCAGTGCATTTGGTAATTTCCCAGCTACACATGTATTCCACCAGGACACCTGGAAGATTACACCCCAGGGAAGTTTTTCTGAAGTTCAAAGGAGCCACTGGTTGGGCAATGGGAAATGCGGTCCTGACAGACTGTCTAAATACATTTGTATTTTGAGAAGATCTCTAGACGTACTTAATGGAAAGAGGTAGATTAAGGATCTAGGTTGTTAATTTGAACACGTAAAATGACAATTAGTTGTCGGGGGGAAATTCTGCCGGGGTCGGCCGGGCCGTCCGCAGACCTCCGGGCAGGGAGGCCCCAACTCCTCCCGTATATCCCAGATGAGATAGAGTATGAGACACACGCAAGAAGCAAGGTGACTCTGCTGTTTATTAGACAAAAACGGCAGGGATGGGTCAAGGAGCGTACGCGTCCGTCCTGACACACACACAATCGTAGGGCTCGCAGGCCCTTTTTACTGTATTATGACGCGCTACCTGCGTCACTTTAGAAAGTTAACAAAAAACCTATCGCCACTCTTAATTGGTTGCTCGAGTGGTAGGGTTAGTATAGCACACGTATAGAGAACAATGTTAGTGGTCGAAGGGTAGTCAGGTGATATATCTGGGTTGTCCCTACAATTAGATACATGAGAATTGTTACATGAAGACTCCTAGGGATTGGTTAATATTACTGGCGTCAGTGATAAGAGCCCCATGTTCTGATTGGTGCACCCGTGAGCTTCCCAGCCTGGGACCACCGCTGTTCCCAGCTCTCGGTCTACCTGCAATTTGCAACAATGTTTCACTATGGGTACGTGCAGACAATGTGAGGATTTATTCATAGCTGGAAGGCTGACCGCTCCCACTGTCGCAGATGTCCATTGAGCCTTTCAAGTGTATCTGCCTATGTCTCGTAACGAGAGATCCAGACGCCTCTTGTCTCCTGAGCTTGGCATCTCGTCAGGCTTCGGCTTGGTCACGTGAGGTGGGACCGTGTTTGAGGCAGAATTCTGCACAATTAATATTGCTTTTCCACTGTGTGTCTGGTTTAATTTGCAGGTGTGACCTTAACGTTGGTGCGCGGAGTGCGAGGTTGCAACATCGTGCCCTTGATGATTTGTTCTTGGAATGTGGGTTTGCAACATTGCGACCTTGGCTGGTTGCTTCGCCGGGCTCATTCTGCAGGATCAGCAACCTGACTCTTGTTTTGTTAATGTCCACGGGAGCTCTTGTTTGAGGCCTACTTAGGCCTGGTGTATAAGTGGGTCCGTCTGGTGCACAGGTGCTTTGGGTTACAGTACCATATAGTTTCATGACCAGTATCGTGTCTTCATTATATTTCTCATGGTGGTAACTGGTTTTAAGAGAAGCGTGAGCAAGCCTTGTAGATGAGTTCATGACGCGTCTTGCGTTTCTGCATTCTGAAAGCCTATGTAAAAATAATAAAGATGCACGTCCGTGAGTATGCCTGTCGCCTACGTCATAGCACTGAGTATATTCTTCGTGTAGATTGGTGCGGGAATGTCCAGTGTGTATATTTGCACAGGTGTGCTTACCGTTGTCTAGGTCGTCATGGCATCTCTAACGACGTGTAGATTTTAGTCTAGTTGGTCCGTGCCGCAGGTGTCGGCATGGCCAGTGCGGGCTGCTGGGCAGGCAGATGGACACATCCGTATGTTCCTGTACCAGGGTATCTGGTCGTCTGGTAAATGGACAAACTCTTCTTGTGGCGGGTGTCTGGGTCGTGACCCTTTGGGCCAAGCGCGAGAGGTGAAGGACGGGAGCCTGGTCTTCCATTCTCCCACTTCAGTCCCCCCTCTGGTCGACTTGTCGACCACAAACATATCCTTCTCGTTATCTCCTCTAACTCGCCATATCTTGGTTATTCCTCCTAGATGTCCATAGTGGTTTACATGATCTTCAAATGACCAATACATATATTCACAAGTCCCTCCAGGAGTACAGTATACCCATTTCCCTATGTAGCTCCTGGGGTTTCTTGGGTTCTCGATCTTCACTGATGGCGGGTCTAGATGGTTGGTGATGATTTGGTTGCGCAACTTCTCCCTCTCCTGTATTATCACACCTGTATGTTGGCCGTCATCTGCTGGCATCAAGGGGTGCATTCCCACCATTTCTAGCAACTCGTCAGTGGTACGTGCCTTCCGGGCCTTCCAAAATCTAATTATGATCAGCGTAGCTCCAGCCAAAATAGTACAACCCACTATTATTTTCAGTCCATCTGACAGCCAGAATGGCATCCATGACCATAATAGTGAAAACCAGCTCTTATCCTTGTTTACACCGTTACTTTCATCCATCATTTTGGAGTGCATCTGGGCCAATTGTGAAACTGCTTCTGTCAGTGTACCATTGTCAGCATCGTTAGCAGGTATGAACGTGCAGCATGATTGTCCTATCTTTGCACAAACTCCTCCTTCCATTGCTGTGAGAAGGTCCAATACATATCTGTTCTGCAGTGCTACCATCCTTATAGCTCGTAGCTCCTCTTTTATTGCGTTAAATCCATTTACTGTAGAATTGATGGTCATCATTAGTTCCCATCTAGTTATCTGGAGCCATTTTGCGTTTGCGTAAGCCTGCAGTCCCGGGTGTATTATTGAGGAGAAGAACATTGCTGCTCTGCTGAATAGTCTGTGTTCTGGTGGTATTGAAGTTAGTGCCGTTTCCGACCTTCCCCACAGGTAATTTCCTGTCAGTGGTTCTCCTTGTCTTTTCCTTCTATTTAGGACCGTATCATTGCTGTTGGTCCTGTTCCCTTGCTCCTCCTGACGTGGTGCAGATCTCTTTTTTCTCTTGTCCCCTTCATCCATTCTGGGAAAGTTCGCCACATTGACATGCTTCTTGGGTACCACTAGTGATGGTACATTGACGTGCACCATTGTGCACACACCATTCCACAGGGGAGGCAGTGTATGGTATGCCTTTTCTCCACAGGCCCAATAATGGTCCATTATTACTGCTGTTCCTGCTCCCCCCTCAGGTAACTCCATCACATTTGCACAGTTGGTGTTATATCCTACGTCCACCTCTCCTTTATGCTGGTAGCATACCTTGGGCGCAGTCAGTGGTAGTATTGTTATTGGGTCTTCATCCGTTTCTACCCACGTGAGCATTGGTACATACTTGATCCACGTCGTCCAACATCGGTGGTTGTGTGCCTCGATAGTTGAGATAGTTTCTTTTGTTACCATGTTGCTGCCAATCACTCCTATCTCCCAGCTGTTATCCAGGTACACCTTCCCTGTTATCGTCATCAGCGGCCTCTCCCAACATCCTTGTTTACCCGGAACTTCAGTGGCGTACCAATCACATGGTAGATACTGCAGTGTTACTTTCTTTGTCTCTCCTTTTGCAGGACCGCTTGTTATGTATCTGAATGCTTCAGCATGTAAACTGCTCTTGTGGTAACTCAAATAGGTCTTGAGGAAGTTGTTTTCATATGGGTATGAGTCTTGTGTTTTCCATGTCATATGTACCACTGTTCCTTGACATCTTCCTTTGGTTTGGAACAGTGCCAAGTATATTATGCACTGTGCTGTCTTTTCATCTATTTCTGTGGCAACAAATGTTCGTGACGCACTCATGGCGTATGGTATTAATGAGCAAACGTAGCAACTGTCCTCAGTTGTCTGCTTACCAATGCGGGTCATGTGTTGGTACCATATGTTGTTTGAGACGTGTGCTGAATCTTGTATATAATTATCAATACCTTTATTGTCTGAGTATGTGCTGCGTTTACCTCTATTTTGCTTGGGTGCAATGTTACTACTATCACCTGACGTAACACCTGTTGCAGCAGGGGACGGGGGTGTATTAGGTTTGGGTGCAGCAATAAAATTAATAGCATAGCTGTACTGCCATACAGAGGCAGCCAAGAACCCGGTGATCATCAAAATCCCTATTATTTTTATTACATATGCTAATCTCACCGGCATTTTGCTCTTACCTTGCTGCAGTCCTGGCAGCGTATTCTTGCGACGTTAAAGTTGCCCGCCTAAAAATTCTCAAAATGCTTGTTATTAAATGTTAGTTGTTGGTTTCCGTTAAGCTCTCCCTATCAAATAGTCATTCAGTGCCCAGGCGAAGAGCTGTTCCCACGCTACTCTAAGTGATCTATCTCTTAGGACCGGCAAGTATGGGCGGAGGTGGGGCATGGAATATTCTATGGCCAAGAGGAATGCTGTGTAGTAGACACGTACCCTTCTCCTTTTTAGGTACGTTGGCCTTTTTATTTCATATACAAATTGGTGTGACCATTCTTCTGGGTAGCTATCGTCTGGGAGTACCATCTACGCCTGGGCAGTGAACTTGTTAATTAGCTATTTTCTTAACAATACAATAATACGCAGTTCCTGTGTGTGCGAGAGAAGAGAAAAAGAGAACATTCACGTGTTTACATGTGTATTTGTGCAGGCAATTTTCTTCAGTTCAGTTATTACTATACTTGGGGGTCAATGGGCGGGAGGTTTGGGCTCAGTTGGCGGGAGTATTTTTACTCTTTGAGCGTGTGACCATGGGGTGGGCAGTATGGGGATCACCCCTTTCTTCGTCAGTTATTGTCTCCGGGGAAGCTGGGTAGTGACACGGTAAGGGAACAATTGGGTCGTTGTCTGTGGTAGAACTTCCTTCCGCTGTTGGGGATGTTATTGCTGTTCTTCCAATGGACCTGTCGTTGGCGCTGGGGCGGGTCTGCAGTTTGTAGATCTTTACATCATGTAGGTGGTTCCAGGCACGCTTGTCCTTTAGTTTTACTGCTCTTGTTGATACGTCCTCTACCAGATGGGGGCCAGTAAATCTCTTATCGTTCCACTTCCTATTGAAATTGCGAAGTAGCACGTGGTCACCTTTGGCAAGTTTGCACAAGTTCTCCTTTTCCAATTCTGTATTGGCGCCTTCTTCTTTATTGCTGGTGGACCCGCCCCGTGTGCGCTCGAGCTGTTGAGACACAAACACAACACTAGTAATCAAAGAAGACACATATTGATACATTTCATCACCTAACACACTCGCTGCACTTTCGTGATCAGTGAATGCCCTTGACGTTGGCGTTAGGGGAAGGCGCATCTGACGTCCGGTAACCACCTCGTGGGGGGTGAGGTGGTGGTCGGACCCTGGACTATTTTTTAATTCAAATAGGGCTAATGGAAGGCAATACAACCAACTTTTCTTTGTTGTTTGTTGTATTTTTGCAATTGCCTCCTTTAATAGGCCGTTCAGGCGTTCACATACACCGTTAGCCTGTGGGTGGTATGCACATGCGAATTTGTGTTTTATGCTCAGCAAGGATGTGATATGCTGGAACATTTCGTTTGCGAAATGCGGGCCATTGTCTGACCTTAACACCTCGCACACTCCCCACCTGGGGAAGACCTCCCTTACTAGGAATTTGGCTGCTCTAAATGCATCTGGGTGTGAACAGGGTCCTGCTTCAATCCACCTAGAGAATGGGCATACTACTACAATCATATACCTATTACCTTGACATATGTTGATCATATCGACATAGTCAATATGAAGGTGCCGAAAAGGTCCCTCTGGCCGGGGTATAGTACCTCTTATCACCTTTAGGGTATGACCGGCCGTAAACTGTTGACATGTGAGACAATTGCTGATAAAATTCGACACATGAGAATTTAACTCGGGGCAGAACCAATCTTCTCTAATTCGTGCTGCAATTATTTCCTTGCCTGTATGGGCTGGGTGATGTAATTGGCTCAGGGCGGTGTTTAAAAGTGCCAATGGTATCACAACTTTTCCAGTGCCACCCTGGCGCCATAGTGCGTCGGTTGGTGACATTGTACATCCTCTTTTTACCCATATTTCTTTTTCGGCCATTGGTGCAGCCGCTTGTAGCTCCATAATCTGCGTGGCTGGGAGATGGGTGTACCCTTCTCTTATCAACATCTCCTTAGCCATTCCCCTCCCTCTCCCTCTCTGTGAGTCTGTGGGGTTCCATATCTCACCAAAGTATGCAGCATATTTCGCATGTGCGTCTGCTGCTGCATTCCCTTTTGAGACGTGGTCTTCACCATTGGTGTGTGCGGTGCATTTTACTAGGGCTAGTTCTTGGGGGTCGTTTATTACTTCAATTAGTTCAGCCAATAAGAGGGCATGTTGCACTGGAGTGCCGTCAGCTCTCCTAAACCCTCTTCTTCTCCATTTTGCTAGCCCTGAGTGGACAGTGGATGTAACATATGCACTGTCGGAGTATATGGTTACTCGTTTGTCAAAACTTTCCTTCAATGCCAATATTAGTGCAACCAGTTCCGCGGCTTGAGCAGAGTAATGCTGTGGTAATTGTACACATTTCATAGCCACACACACCGGTGCCTCCATCATTTTTACCACTGCTGCCCCAGTCCTCCGTATCCCATCTCCTTGATCGATAGTTGATGACCCATCAATAAACAAAAGCTCACCTCCCTCTAGTGCGTTTTCTTCAACTTTTCTAGTACATGAGTATATTTCAGTTATTTGGGTACAGTCATGGGCATAATCTCCCTCCTCAATTACTTCTGCTAGGAACCTTGCAGGGTTAACCGTGCTACATCTAACAATTGCTAGTTCAGCTCTAGACAAAATGATCTCATAACCTGATGCCCTCTGCGTGGTTAGGGTGGACTTAGGTTTATTCAATATTGCAAATAGTGCATGTTCCACAAACAGTGTAGTTGGACACCCCATGGTTATTGCTGATGCTTTTTCAACTGCAAAAGCAGCTGCAGCGAGACCTTGTTCGCAAGGGAAGTGACCTAACATCACAGGGTCTAAGTGACCGCTGTAACATGCTACTGGTTTATAGCCCATGCTCGTTTTTTGGGCCAATACTGCTTTCATCACTGCTGAGTCGCAATGTGAAAATATAAAAAATCGTCGCTCATAGTCTGGGGATGCCAGTACTGGAGCAGTTGATATCGCATCTTTCAATTCATCAAAGGCCTCCCTCATCTCCATAGTCCACCCCAACTTTTTCTCCCCTTTATTAGCTTCCCTCAAACCCTCAAGCAGGGGTCCTATATATGAACTGTAATCAAATACCCATGCTCTACAGTAGTTGCACAGCCCCAGGAATTGCTGCAGTTCTCTCACAGTCTGTGGCATTGGAGTGCTTGAAATGGCCTGTGCTCTTTGTGGTGCAATCTTTCTTCCATGTTGGGATATCAGTTGGCCAATGTAAAGTACCTGTTCCTGACAGTATTGTATCTTTTCCATGTCTACCTTGTACCCTTTTTCAGCCAATATCGTCAACATCTTTAAGGAGTCCTCTCTGCATTTACATTCGTTTGTACTGCAAATTATTATGTCATCCACATATTGTAACACTGTGCTTTCCACTTCAACGTTACCCAAATCCATCTGTATTACTCTATTGAAAATTGAGGGGGATTCGCAATATCCCTGTGGCAATCTGGTATGTTTCCACTTTGTATTTCGGTAAGTGAAGCTTGTCAAATCTTGTGAGTCTGGGTGTAATGGTATTGAGAAAAAAGCATTTTTAAGGTTGATCACTGTAAATCGTGATGCTTCCGCTGGAATGCCACACAATATTGTGGCCGGGTTTGCTGTTACTGGATACTCTGCTTCTACTATGTTGTTCAAGGGCCTGAGGTCCTGTATGAAGCGCCAAGACCCCCCTTTAGCCTTGCGCACTGGGTACACAGCCGTGTTACATGGTGATTCTGAGGGGACCAATATGCCATTGTTTATAAGGGCCGTTATGGTTTCATATATGCCCTCATCTGCCTCTTTTGATAGTGGGTACTGTTTCACTCTTGGTAGTATGGCACCTTTTTTCAATTTTATCCTTACTCCCCCTATGCTTTTTATGCATCCCACGTCATAAGGGCTAATAGTCCACAATGATTTGGGCACCTTTGACATATCCTCCTTAAAGAAGGGGACTGGGGTGCATGCGGGTGCCTCAAGTGCCATCGCAATTTTCTGTGCTACTTGTTTGTGAGCCACTCTTAGCCATATTTCTACACTCATCATGAACACCATTTCATCTTCCTCCTTTTCTTCTGAGAACAGCTCCTCATCTGACACCTGGGTCAGCCTACATCCTTCTGCTAGTGCTATCACTGCCCTCCATGCTCTCCCTTCTTTATCTTGGGCGTGCACAGCAATATAATCAGCTGTTGCAATAATGCTCTCAATGTCCATTACAATCACCTTTCCTTCTGGTTCATTAACAGGTGTTTCTGGTCGGAACAGATAGGCTGCCGGCCTTCTCCATATTTTCCCTTCTATCCCTGGCATCCATGCAAATGCCATGTCTGTACCATACTGGAATAGCTCGCCATCTACTGGCTCCGCCCTAATCGCTGTCTGTCCACAGTATGCTTGCATAATATGTCGTGCTGTGAGCATGTTAATCCCTGGAGTAGAGCAAATTATGCCATCTTCTGTAAAGGAAATCGTCATATTCAACCTGTTCATTATGTCCCTCCCCAGTATATTTGCTGGTGAGGCACTATAATACAAAAGTGGAACTGACAGATCATAATCTCCAATAGATAAGGGAACGTTATCAGTAAAGGGAACCAACCCTTTAGCCCCAGAGAATCCTTGGGTGTTCATGGCTTCGCCTGACATCTTAAATTTACCTTCCCTTATGCAAGACCGGGTTGCCCCGGTGTCAACAAGGAATGATAATTTTTTGTCACCTATCGTTACCTCTATGCGTGGCTCCTCCGCACTATTAGGTGTTACTGACAGGATGGGACACACCAAGGCCGTCTGTGGGCTGTCCTATTGGGGGTACAATGATTGGCCATTCCCTGTGTAAGGGTTGTGTCCCAAGACCGTCACCCTACCCAATTGCGTTTGTTGCGTTTGGGGTTGTTGTGTTATCGCTACTTGTTGTTGTGGCAGTGAATATGTTTGTGGCTGTTGTGGTGTTATTTGTTGTTGTGGTTCACTTCCTTGTTGCAACGTCTGCTGTTGTTGCATGCCCTGCTGTTCTTGTGAGGTCCTAGGTTGTACCTGTTCATTCCATGCTGGTGTTCCTGGCCTGACCCTACACGTGCGTGACATGTGTCCTAATAATCCACAACTCCAACACACGGGTGGTTCCCTGCTTTGCCATGGGAAGCTCCCTGTGTTGTCCTGGTATACTGGTTGCCCTGTGGGGTAGGAATTTCTCAGTCCTCCCACCTGCTGTTGGGTGTTATATCCGTATCCTCTCCCTCTCATAAATCCTCCTCTCCCCCTGTTATAACTATAATACCCAGCTCCTTGCATTGGGTACCCTCCTCCCATGTTTGGTGCGTGTAATTGCAGTGACGGCACTTGTTGTGTTATAGTCTGTGAAGGTGCTATTTGGGCGGGATCTTGTGCAGCCACTACTTGTGTGGGGCTTTGGGCCATTGGTGTGGGCGTAGTTATTAGTGCCCCTTCCATTGTGTATTTAGTAAGTTTTTTCTGTACTAGTTTAGCCTCTTCTGTTTTCCTGTCCTCTTCCTTTTGTTTCATTTTTCCTTGCCATGTCCTGCAGTGATGTACTATAGTCAGTTGTATTTCTGGCCATGGTTTTGCTTCCATTCCCACTACTTTCTTTAGTTGTTTCTGAACTCCTTCTGGGAGCCCTTGTACTAGTATATGATAAAATATTGCTGGTGTTTTATCCCATTGTTCTCTAGTTTCCATGCGCCACTTCTCTTGGATATCCTGGATATAATCAACAGGATCCTCATTCTCACGCATCTTACGGGAAGTAATTGCTCCTATGTCTGATGTGTCTGGGTACTGTACTCTCAGTGCCTGCCATAGCGCATGTCTTCAGTTTGCAAATGGTGCCCCATCATGCGATGTGTTTGTTATTGTTACCCCATGGAATCCCGCTCTCTTCCAAATGTCATCCGCTCTATCCCCTAATATTGATATTAACAGGCCCTTTACATCTCCTACTGCTAGTTTCTGTCCTGCGGTGTGTTTTTCCATTTCATATATCCACTTACCCGCACCTCCACTTAGTGATGGAAGCCTACATTTTATATTTTCTTTATCGTATGCTTCCAAGGGACGTACTGTGGTCTAACCCCTCCTCTCTCCAACAGTGGCATTAAGTTGTGTCTTGTGTCACCCTTTACGTTCCATAGTATCGAGTCCTCACACCCCTCCTCTTCTTCTGTTTTTTTTCCTCTTCAATTTCGTCCTTATTACCCCTGCTCCTAACTCCTTCTTCTCCATCCTTTCCCCTCCTTTCGTCATTTCCTGTATCTAATGTGGGCATGTTTATTCGTCTGTCCTGCCTGCGACTAGGGAGGTCTCTAAGCCGACATGCATAGAGTGTCAGTTCGTCCATGAAGGGCGCGAGCTTTATTCTGCGCAGCGAGCGTGAGGTGGTTGAGCTTGTAGGGTGCGATGGGGGAGGGCGTGATGGAGATGGAGATGGTGTGGTTTCATAGGTTCGTCTTTCCACTAGTCCCTGCTCTCCCTCCTCACTTCTCTCCAGCTCCTCCTTTCTCCTACTGATCCATGGCGAGTCTATGTTTGTTCGAGTGAGGTATAGCTTATCTAAGCTTTCCCTTTCACTTTTTCTTCCTCCCCTCTCCACTCCTTCTTCCTCCTCACTACAAAAATCATTCATAAATGGCATCCCCCACTCTGTCTTTTTCCCTTTTATTGTTACTGTTTGTAAGTCTATTAGGTCTATTTCTCCTTTTTCTTCGTTACCAACTGCTCCCCCTAGTGCTGATGTTGTCGCTACTTCTCTACTTCTATATACATCCCCCCATTTTTCACTCTCCCTACTCCTCTCTTCTCTTCCCCCTTCACTTCTCTCCTCCATCTCCCTACTATTTTCCTCCCTTTTCCTTTTCAATTCCTCCATCACTTCATTGCTCATTTGTTCCAATATTCTTTCATCCTCTTTCTTCCTTTCCCATTTCACCCTTTCTCTTTCTACTATACTCTCTATTACCTTCCCCTCTTCATATTTCTTAGCTGTCTCTGATAGTACCCTCCTCCTCCATATTGCCATTTCTTTTTCTTTTTCTTCTTCTTCCCTCTTCTTCTCTCTCAGCACTACTCTTGATACCCTGTCTGCTGCTGCTTTTACCCTTTCAGCTTCTCTCCTCTGCTCCTCATTTCGTTCCCTTAATTTTTCCAATTCGTTCTTACCTTCTTTCCTTTTCCTCACTCTCTCTCTTTCCTCCCTCTCAAGCTGTTTGATCAATTCATTCTGCTCATCCCTTAGCTTTGCTAGTCTTTCCTCCAAAATCTCTTCCTTTTGCCGTACTAGCTCCTCCCCCCTCATTTCACTCTCTCTTGCATCATCCTCGTCTGTCTTCTTTACTACCTCCCTCTCTTCTCCAGTTAGTGAACCTCGTAATTTTAATAATATCTGTGCAGCTACCCACTCATCATTTCCTATCTCTACAGTCTGCTCTTCTCCAATCCTCCCCTCCCCCACTGGCATCTTCCTATGAGCCACATATGGTGGAGGGCTGTATGCCGGGTTCGAGTATCCTTCAGCCGCCCTTAACTGTCCTCCTTCTATTTCTCCTAGTTCTCTTAAAGGGTACAACCCTCCTCCCTCTGTTTTCACTCCCGGTGTTATGGGCATCTCGTTGCTTGGTTCCTTTTTTATGTCATCTGACTTATCAACCTTTTCTCCTCCCTCTCCTCCGTACCCCGTATTCTTTGTGCTTTCACTCCCCTTTTTCCCATCCTCTCCTTCTTTCTTAGTCTCTTTTTCTTCCGGTGTTTCCCCCATAGTGAACATTCCATTTGGTCCTGGTCGGGACCCCTGGAACATCCTCCATAAGTTAAACACCACCACATGGTTTGCCAACTTCTTCCCCTTGTATGTATTGTGCAGATGGTTTAGCAGTGAATGTTGGGCATATGGATCGAAACTACCATTAGGCGGCCATGGTGTTAGCATTTTGTTATCCGTCCCCTGGGTCCATTCTATGCTGTACTTAATTAGTTTCTCCCTATGGGGTGGCAGTGTGGTACATATGTGTTGTAGTGGGGTAGTGAGGGTGTTCCCCCACCCTCCCAACCCTGTCCCGTATGACATACTAGCACCCCCCCTTGCTACCCTTCCCCTATCTGGTAGCAGTTTATCTCACTAGCCGTTTACAATATACAACCTTATATTGTTTACCTGGCCCCGTAAGTTTGGGTACTTACGACACTCCTTTGACAAATTGTGCAATAAAAAAAAAATATATATATATATATGGGGTTTTACATTTGTATATTCCCTTCTGTCTTTCTTTCTTTATACAATGACCATACGGCCCCCTGCGGCCGAAGCGCACGCAGCCCCCTGCGGCTGCGTACCCCTTATGACGCTTTTATACAGTCGTCCTGTATCCACGTTCTCCTCCCCCTTTTACACTCGCCGTGGCCGGCGTTCTCCGTGCTCAGCCACGCCCCTTTCTCCGTCTCCTTTCCCCCAATCCACTCGTTTACCGTTTATCTCCGTGTCCGCTCCCTTATCATATTTCTCTTCCCCACTACTCTCAAAACCAAGGTTCCTTGTGCTCGCGATATCCTATTAAAGCCCTACTGGTGACGTCACCCATCTCTTCGAGCTACTGGTACGTTCTTCATATGTTTTTTTTTTATTTTTTGTTTTTTTTAAGTTCAAAATACACTTGCAATCTACCCCCGTTACCCCTACAGCTGTCTTCCTGTCACTCCTGGAACAAGGTAATCAAATCAATAATATAATCGGACTGCGCACGCTGCGTCGCCTCGCGTGTGATACGCCCCTCAACAGGAGGGCTTAACCAGCCAATTATCTTCCGTATTTAGGCAACTAGGCAACTAGCTACCGCCTACAGGGAAACGTCATCTACCTATCGAGTTTCTTGCTCGAACAATAGGGATCCTCATCTACTCATTGATCAATAAATGCCAAATCGTAGGAAACCACACACACCCACCCTTACACGTAGTCGCGATTTAGGCCAATCAGTGTCTACGAGCGGCCGCACGTGATGTTTTCGTGCTCCGCCCCCCTCTTTCGCGTGACGTAGCCGACTGCTCTCGCACTCGTTTCGCTACCATTCATTCCATTGGCAACACTAAGTTGTTAACCCTTCGCGCACCTGTGCAACACCTCCCTCCTCCCTTATTTACTTCTGCCGTCCTCCCTCACAATTTCGCATTGCTTGTTGTGCGTGTCATGCTCACCAAGTTCTCTCGATGCAGGGCTGCTCGACTGCGTGCACCCCTCCAAGCGGCTCACCACCTCCCCTCGTCTGGACCACGTCTGGACACTCGCCAACCGCGGGCGGGATACTTCTCAACCGGCTCCCGAGGGCCAATATCCGGATTGCGCTGTCCGGTCTTCTCGCAGCTCCGCGATGGTCCTGTAGTCCTCAGAAGGGGGCAACGGCAGAGGGGGCCGCGCCGCCGGGCCTCCTCGCAACGGGAGTGCCTGGAAAAGTAAAAATAAAAAGTCGATCTTAAACAGATCTCAGCAGTGCCTCCAACTTGTCGGGGGGAAATTCTGCCGGGGTCGGCCGGGCCGTCCGCAGACCTCCGGGCAGGGAGGCCCCAACTCCTCCCGTATATCCCAGATGAGATAGAGTATGAGACACACGCAAGAAGCAAGGTGACTCTGCTGTTTATTAGACAAAAACGGCAGGGATGGGTCAAGGAGCGTACGCGTCCGTCCTGACACACACACAATCATAGGGCTCGCAGGCCCTTTTTACTGTATTATGACGCGCTACCTGCGTCACTTTAGAAAGTTAACAAAAAACCTATCGCCACTCTTAATTGGTTGCTCGAGTGGTAGGGTTAGTATAGCACACGTATAGAGAACAATGTTAGTGGTCGAAGGGTAGTCAGGTGATATATCTGGGTTGTCCCTACAATTAGATACATGAGAATTGTTACATGAAGACTCCTAGGGATTGGTTAACATTACTGGCGTCAGTGATAAGAGCCCCATGTTCTGATTGGTGCACCCGTGAGCTTCCCAGCCTGGGACCACCGCTGTTCCCAGCTCTCGGTGTACCTGCAATTTGAAACAATGTTTCACTATGGGTACGTGCAGACAATGTGAGGATTTATTCATAGCTGGAAGGCTGACCGCTCCCACTGTCGCAGATGTCCATTGAGCCTTTCAAGTGTATCTGCCTATGTCTCGTAACGAGAGATCCAGATGCCTCTTGTCTCCTGAGCTTGGCATCTCGTCAGGCTTCGGCTTGGTCACGTGAGGTGGGACCGTGTTTGAGGCAGAATTCTGCACAATTAATATTGCTTTTCCACTGTGTGTCTGGTTTAATTTGCAGGTGTGACCTTAACGTTGGTGCGCGGAGTGCGAGGTTGCAACATCGTGCCCTTGATGATTTGTTCTTGGAATGTGGGTTTGCAACATTGCGACCTTGGCTGGTTGCTTCGCCGGGCTCATTCTGCAGGATCAGCAACCTGACTCTTGTTTTGTTAATGTCCACGGGAGCTCTTGTTTGAGGCCTACTTAGGCCTGGTGTATAAGTGGGTCCGTCTGGTGCACAGGTGCTTTGGGTTACAGTACCATATAGTTTCATGACCAGTATCGTGTCTTCATTATATTTCTCATGGTGGTAACTGGTTTTAAGAGAAGCGTGAGCAAGCCTTGTAGATGAGTTCATGACGCGTCTTGCGTTTCTGCATTCTGAAAGCCTATGTAAAAATAATAAAGATGCACGTCCGTGAGTATGCCTGTCGCCTACGTCATAGCACTGAGTATATTCTTCGTGTAGATTGGTGCGGGAATGTCCAGTGTGTATATTTGCACAGGTGTGCTTACCGTTGTCTAGGTCGTCATGGCATCTCTAACGACGTGTAGATTTTAGTCAAGTTGGTCCGTGCCGCAGGTGTCGGCATGGCCAGTGCGGGCTGCTGGGCAGGCAGATGGACACATCCGTATGTTCCTGTACCAGGGTATCTGGTCGTCTGGTAAATGGACAAACTCTTCTCGTGGCGGGTGTCTGGGTCGTGACCCTTTAGGCCAAGCGCGAGAGGTGAAGGACGGGAGCCTGGTCTTCCATTCTCCCACTTCATAGTCATCTTGATAAATGAAAGGATGTCAGAGCAAACCTTCAATGAACACCAATGGGATATCACAGAGCTGTTTCATGAGGAAAGGTTTAGAAGAAAACAACTCCCCATACAAGTACAGACCTCACTGGGTCCTACTCCACTTTAAGGTATGCACAAAATCATCGCTCATACCTACACAACCTGAGGAGAACCCTCCAAGTCCCACCTGCTCTGGAAAAGAATATTTATAATCAGAATCAGTCAACTGTGCAAGCTCAGACCATCTTAAACCAAGCAATATTGGCAGCCTTGAAACTGTAGAATGCCTCAGCAAACACCACTGCCAACCAGACAAGGGATATTTGGCTAGCAGACTGAGAGAAAAAAAACACTAAGAAAAAACCTAAAGAGACAAGCCTCAGCAGAAAGCAGACACAACTCAGTTCACAAAATGATAACCCCAAGTTTGTGACTGTAGGCGTGTCCAAATAAAGCTATGGGTAATGTGAAAAAACGCCAAACATGGTGTCCCTGCTTATGTCTGAACCTGTTACTAAAACCTCAGAAAAGGATTCCCCATAGGCAAAGAAATGCAGCTTTGATAATGTAAAGCAAACATGGAGCAAACCTAACCTCTTACTGGGAAACCTTTGCCAGCAGTTCATTGTAAACATCCACACAACTCTGATATGCTCAGAAACCACTATTCATTTGTTTGTAAAAATTAGCAAACATAGGTGGCCAAGGCACACTGGCAGCTAAGCATATGCCCTGTGCTGACCCAGAAAATGATGTTTTATCAACAATATAAACCAGACTTTGGCCCATAGTGCTGCAAAAAATGGTTCGACCAATCTGCCCAAAGAAATACAACTTTACATTTTTGGACATAACATTCAAGAAAAGTACTAAATAGCAATGACTGTTTTAGAAGGTCTTCACTTACCCAGACTATATAATCACAGAGTGGGTAATATTATCTTTTCCTGCATCTTATATTTGGAATGCCAGAGTAAATATGGCCTTCATAAAGGCATCCATGAACTGAAAAAAAACATCTCCAAACAGGCAATGACATGCTTGTTTTTTTAAGTTTTAATGCACATAGTACTGCTGCCCTGATTTCTCTTAAGCACTTGCACCACGTGGCAGAAAACAAAAGCTGAGATGAAGTACGTTTAAACAAACAGTTCTATGAATAGTGCTTAACTGTCATGGTGTACACCATATAACACTGAGATAACTTGACTAGTGGCTTCATTGGCTTCAACCAGTCTGTTTGATGGAACACAGCACCCTTACAAAAAATAGCATTACACACATTTATTTTATAGGAAGGTTGAATGGCAGAGTCAGCATTGCCAGGATTCAAACATGCAATCGGCATATTTTAATACAGATTTCGGTAACACATTCTCAACCCTAGCAGCTGTAGCAGGACAATTGAAACCCTTACTAGGAATGAATTACATCTCAATTTACTATTCATTTCCTTAACCCGAACTCTTAAATACACTCTGGCACTGGAATACATTTAACATTGAATTTGCATCTTTCTCTTTGCTTAACTGAATCCAAAGTAAAACAAGGTACGGCTTCAGGATTCAGGATTCGGTCCTTTGCAGGAATCGAACTCAAAGCCCTAAGGTTCGGAATCCAATGCTCAAACCCCTGTGTCACACGAGTGTCCACATACAAAGCCAAATAATGACAATCATGGAGAAGTCCAATTCAAACAGTATAAATACCTTTTTACTGCAAACAAAACATGTACTAAACACATGCACACATGCACTCCAATATCTTTTTCCTTTGTAAACATGCAAAGCCTAAAACAGACAATTAGTTTTGGTCAAAGCAATTTCTGCTAGAAGGAACACCTAACATAGGGTTGATAAACACTGGCGTGGTTAACCCACAACTGAATTTGATTCTAATCTGTAGAGATTTCTGCAAGGAAGCCAGATTAACAAGTTCACTTAAGATCCTGGTATTTCCAGGTTTTCATAGCAACCAGAGAGAACAGTTCTTCAAAAATACAGGCGAGTCCTGCCAGCACACACTGAAAGAACAGATTCCCCAGTTGCTAGAAGCACCATTTCTCATGCATGGGGCATATGTGATATGAAGTACCAAATAACAGGTTTGCACAGCAGTATTTGTATTTTGTGTTCTATTTGTGTTTATATAGCGCTTTACGACAAATGCTGCACATCATTAAAATGCTACAACAAATGTCAGCATGAAGAAAAACCAAAAAAGCCTAGGAACATAAAAGGTGTTTTTTTTAGAGGAGTTTGGAACAGAGGGTGGAGGGGAGGGAGCAAAGAGCCAGTGAGACTGTATTCCAGTGGAGGCGGGCAAGCCGAGTAATGGATCGGAAGCAAGACTAGGCGCGTGAGGTCAAAGAACAATGAGAATTAAAAGTTATTGAGATTGAATAGAAGAATAGAAAGATACAAGTGGGGAGAGAATGGGAGGGGACATATTATAGAGGGATTAAAAGATGAGGCACAGGAAATTAAACTTGAGCAGTGAGTGGAAAGGAAGCAAGCGCAAAGAGGAAAGAACAGAAGTGATAGAGTCACAGGCGACACAGAAAATATAAAACAGATCAAAGAATTATAAATGGATTTGTGTGGATATAAGCAGCAAACAGGATGGCCAAAGAGTAAGGAGGAGCAATAGAAGAGTCAAGATAAAATGAGGAGGAAATTAGGAGTTTAGTAGCATGAAAGAAAAGGTCTCGATTTATGAATATTAAAAAGGAGTGCTCTGAAAGAACGAGAGAAGGAGGCGATGTGGTTAGTAAAGGACAGAGTAGAGTCCAAATAAACACCAAGATTACAAGCGACAGGAGAAACTGGCAAGTGAAAGAGAGACAAGGGCAGATAAACTGCAGGCAGAGGTGGCGGGATAGTGGAAGAAGGAACCAAAAGAACCTTGGTTTTGGAGGAATTTAAAACCAAGTAATGATCGGCCATCTGGGATTAATGGCCAAAAGACAGAACGAAATAGTAGCATGGATCTGAGATGAGAAGGAAAAAAATTAGAAAGAATTGAGTCCACATAAAGGGGGTGAGAAAGAGCGAAAGAGGAGATAAAAGCAGTGAGGGGACACGTATAAAGTGAGAAGAGGAGGGGACCAAGGACAGAGCTTTGAGGGCCCTGTGAGAGTATCCTTACATTACTAAGAGCTAGGGAGAGAGACACATGAGATAACGGGGAGCTCAAGAGAATGGGCGTGCTCAGCATTGCATGTCTCTGAGTGGGAAAGGGACCTAGGGGATCCAAAAAGATCTTTATTTCTACTTGGATCCACCTAGACCACTGTCATGCACTAATGCGTGGGTCTGGCTTAATAGTCTAACAGTTGGTCCCACCAGGCCTATGGTAGGGAAGGTGTGAGGGGGGCAAAGAGCAGGAAATAGGGTGCACCCAGCACAACCATTATTCCATTAATTTCAGAGAAATATACATGCAGAGCTTGCTAAGCATAAACCTATATCACATGTTTAGAAAGCAAACAATTTCTGGCATGCAGATCTGAGCCCTTAATATGTTAAGGATAATCCATGCATGAGTGCATATTGCCCACAATCCCCAGGGACAAGATGGAAAGGGAATTTCCAAAAAGGGAAGAACATATTGAGAACAGGAAACAATCTACAGTCATGTCCAAATAGCACAATACTACTTACCTGTGACATGCTGGAATAGCCACACATGAGGCTGCCTCCACTGAAGATAGGCAAACAGGAAGACTTGGTGAGTCAAATGTGCCTTGATACCCACCTCAGTGGAAGAGTTTTAGAAAAAGGAAGAGCAAAACATTTTTTTATAGGAGGCTTGTAAAACATGTGTCTCCCCACAGAGGACTCATAGAGTAAGGACTGTGACATGGAAGACTGATGAGGAAGTAATGTTACTGATGTCTGTATCAATCTATGTGTTCTTTATAGCAATAACATATGCTGGAAAGTGCCAAGCAAAACTAATCCAAGTGTGAATTCGGAGTACCTTAGTAGGAGATACATAAAATATATAAAAAGTGTTTGTCAAATTGCGGAATTTTAATAACATTTTATCAGTATGAAAAAACAGTCCAGATCGTTGTAAAACAAGTATTGGAAATGTGAACAGTTTGAGCTTGAGTGCCAAGTTTCACGGTAAGGCTTGATTAGAGCTATCAAGAGTTCCTATGAGCAGGTGTTTTGGTTGGGGAGGGGCAGGAACTGGGTGTGAATTGTGGGATGTTTTAACCCACTAGGCTCTGCCCTGCGACATCCCTGTGTGCTGATGGTGAAAGAATCATCAAAAATGGCTTCAAAAGCCCTGTGCGCACCAAACATATAAAAATTGCGCTTTGAAACCGGAAAGGATGGCTGCCAAATCTACATTGCCTGTGTCAGTGGTGGAATGGAGACCACACTGCTGAAACCTGTAATTGAGCTGTCCAACATGTAAAAATGGAGCACAGATGAAAAGCAGTGCTCGCTGAAAGAAATCCAAAATCTGCTTTTAAATCTTTTCTTGGTTGTTAAAAAATACAGAATGCTGGTCCCAAACACCCGAAAACATCCAATCTTCTTGCGGGGTGTCCCATGCTATGGAATACAAGGAATTATTGTGCATTTGCAATATCCAGGAAAGTTGAATTGGTCACAAAAACATCCACAGCCAGTTTGCCTGCCTGGGAAAGCTGTTAAAATCTGGGCGCAGTACCAGCGGCCGCCTGTGACTGTTTCAAAAGCCTGTTTTAAAACTGTAAAAGTTGTACTACTAAGATCTAATGTCTCAAATCTAAGTGACTTGTCATTAAGAGCAAACTAGGTTATCACTATTTAAACTCCATGATTTAGAGCCTAGAATCAGTGTTCTAGATGTTTGTTTGAAAATTGTAAGTTTATTTTCAACAAAGAAAAATGTAGGAAATTTACTTTTAATGTAAGCCTGATTCAGCCAAAACTACAAACAAGCTTCCCCCACTGGGAAAGACACCTCCCTTCTGCTTCCCACCAAAAGGCCAGGAAATCACATTCAGGTGTTGATGAAGACGGGAGGAGATTTGGGCTGCTGCTCCTGGGAGAGACAAAGGACCTTCCTGGGCTGAAAGGATATGCAGATTAAAGTGTCAACAATGCTCTCTGCCAGAAGGAAGAAGGCGAGGATTGCTCTTGAGCTACAAGAAACCTTTGGAGGCGGGGAGAGAAAGTTTTGTTGATTCACAAATGGCCAAAAATCAGATTTCTAATAAGACTGATAATTTATTGTGGACAATTGTTAAAAACATAGAAACCCTGGACTTATGAATCTAAATTTTGGGTGCACAATTTAAGAGGTGCCAGAACTCTGTGCTATGTTATGGGACATAACTGTAGAAATTGTGGTTTTATAGCAAATGCATTTAAACTTCACACACGTATGCCCCTATGCAATGCGCACACGTGTACCAAGTTTGGACAAAATAGATATTGTCTCCCGGACAAAAAGTGCAAAATTGTGTAAAATCCAGACGCAAGATCCTAAGAGACAGGGCTTGGATGAATACTTGCTTCACAAAATATGTGATATGGATATGCTATTGTTATCAAGTTTTAAAATTGTAAATATGTATTATATGAAAAGTAGATTTCATGTGCAAAAACAAATGGGAGGGTTTTCCTGCCTCATAAACCACATTGTCATGATGACACTCTGTTTTCTTCTCCAATCAAGGGAGAGGAAAGACCCTAGCCAATAGAATACCTAGGGGGTGCGCTTAGGATAATTCAGCATACCCACCTCTTTAGTAAATACATAAATAGAGACAGCTGAGGGCTCACAGGCACATTCACCCACCAACCGATTGCTGGCGGAGCACTTTGCAAGATTCATCCATATTCCAGAAACTTTGAAAGCAGAAAGGCCCATTTCTAAAGCTGAACCATTCTCAGCTTGGCCTTTAAAAATCCAGAAACCAGATTTTACACAAGGCCTCTAAGGGGAACCAAGAACAGCCTGGCTGTGCTGTGCTGCTTTCCTGGTAAGAATTATTGCCACAATCCAAAGATCCAACCCAGTAGAGCCGTGCCGTGACCAGAGAGCTGTGAACCAGAACCAGAGCAGATCCAGTCCAGTCCCACCGTGCGGTGTCCAGAGCACCTTGCTGTCCATTCCGGTGTGTCCAGCAGAATTCCTGTCCAGAAATCTTGACTGACCTGAATCCCTGACAGTTCTGTCCAAAAATATATAGTGAGTATCCTTAGTATAGGACTGTCACTAGCATATGTACTGTCCATAAGTCATCCCTATCCAAATCCATCCCATATTATATCCAGAACGGTATTGTTAGAAATCCTTTTTGTCTTTCCTGAACTCTCCATCTCATTCCCTATTATCTTCTGTACTAGTAGTGTTAAAATCATCTTTGCTCTGATATATTTTCTGAAGACGGCGAGCGTCTCGGCAGGCAAAAACCATCCGGGGACATCCTGGAATGGTGCTGTGCTGTCGTGTAGTTTGCATCTTCATAGTCTACCCCTAGTGTAAAGAACCTCATTTGTAATTTTAAAAGCGCATTCTTGTTTTGCAATTTTGCCTCTTTCTGAAAAAAATGACCTCCACAAAAACCTTGATAAATTTTTCATCGTTTATACTAGAAACGAAATTTAAGTGTCTACTTAAAGCTATCATCCTAAGCTTTCTAATGAACCCAAAACCGCATCTCAACTATAGTTTTTCCGCAATCGCGCCTACCACACGCGGAAAAGTTTGCCATGAATTTTCGTTTGGCTCAAATCTATAACGTGTGAAATAGCTGTTCATTGCACCCGACCTCAAAATTAAGTTTTCAACTTGCTAGTTACTCTATAATCATTGCTAGTGTTTGACTGAAACCATACAAAGCAGCTCCCACTAGTATTGAAACAATTTCAGTGAATTAAAACCATTTTCAGTGTTTTCACCATTTCATTCAAGCCAACTTTAAAACCATTTTGAACAAGTTTGCAATCATTCCTGTTTCTCTCTCTGTGTTTGCTGGGAAATTGGGATTGATACTATTTGCTTGAATTCTGCATTCCTGAAACCTGTACTCTCTACTTCTATATTCTTTATATTGTATATTGGGGGGATTGAAGAGTGTGCAGGGGGAAATAGTAATCACATTAGCATTTGATTTGAACATACCCAAAGTATTATTTCTGTACTGCATTATTTTTCCCATCATTGCTCCTTGTGATTAAAGAGATTGTTTAGTGTAACATCATCCCTTTGGTGATCATTGTTTAACCATTAAAAATAGTGTGATATATATTGTGCAATCCATAAATAAATATTTTTAACTTTGCAAACCAGCCTGATTCCTGGTTCAGTGTGACCGGGGGATTTAAAAGAGAGGGGCATGATACAAGTGGTACATCGTTCAGAAATAAAAGAACTTATAGACACAAATATTTAACTAAGGGTTTCAGCTGTGCTTCACACGCTAGGCATTGATTTAGGTGAAGTGCTGGGTTGAACTCACTTACAGAATGGCCTTAGGGATTAGAATTGTCATGGGCAGTCACTGGGTGAGCAAATACCAAACACCTACAAGCTGTGTGTCCCTCTGCAACCACAAATGTACTTTCCAACAAATCGCCCGCTTAACGTACAAATTAAAATATTGTTGCTGTCAATCAACCTGGATGGTTCAACAAAACGTGTTCACATAATCCTAGTTCAATTTGAAATCTTTGAATGTACAAAGGAGTGTTTTCCAACACGCGGATCACTGTCCCGTAACTCCAGTGCACCTTTGTTAACTGAGACAGAGCTAGCAAGTTTGGCTTTAACAAGTGAGATATGCTCTGCACATTTGGGAACCACATTTCCTCTTCATGCACAGTAACCACATTTCTGCTCATCCTATATATTGCATTGAAATTACACCTGTCCCCACCCATCACCCAACTCCCTGGAGCAGCTTCCAACGATTCATGCACACAGGTAAACCTTTGGCAACACACAACACATGGATTCTAAACATCCTACCTACAACCACTTTCCCCTGTTTTGCCGATTCAGTCCATTTTGGATTCCTCTCATTAGATTCCTACCCTTTCTAGTTCATCCAGTGTGTAGATTACCTTGGCTCTCATATCACCATCCAGCTGGCATTATTTCTTAACCTTCCAATGAACCTCTTATCATTTCAAAACTTGTGAGTTGGGTGTGAGTCAATACACACCAGTATAATCAAGCACTAATTCCTAAATAATTACTAGCTCCAACTGTACCATATCTTTAATAAAGCTATTAACTCTTTGAATTAGCCCATTTCCCATGGGCATATAAAGCTTAGTGTGGTGGTGTTCAGAGTCCAAACTCCTCAAAGAATCCTTCATCTGCACCAGACAGATACTGAATGTGCATGCATTAATCAATGAGATTTATGAATTTGCACATGGACATCGAAGCACACAAAGGTTCAACAGAGTTGTCCACAGATTCTCTGTCATGCTGCACTTTTGAACAAAAAACTTGCATTGCTCTAAAACCACACAGTAATATTCTGTTCCAAAATGCACCTACAGAATGGAGAGCAATCAAAGAAACCTGGAAATATTCCAGCCGCTGTTCCTTTACTGCAGCTATGTTACTTGGCAGAGAGAGGTAAGACACTGGGAGATGGCGCAATATTTTGCATGCTGACAAAAGGAAAAGGCAATGATGATTGCTAAACATTACCAAACCATAATGTGTTACCCCTGCTATATTTATGTGATATATACCAAGGCATGTAACAAATGAGATAGTGGAAGCGTAATTAGGTTTAGAAATGTTATTTCATATATATGTTTCCTTTGATTAATTAGTGCACACTGCGAGTTTGCATGTGGCACATGTGTTAGAGCACAGTTTATCACACTTGGAAATGGATGCGTAGTAACATCAAGGGAAGGCCTTTTAGCTGCATGTTAGTAAGGCAAGAGGGGGGGATATGTGAATTGCTTGCTTAGTATATGTCCCACAGCACCCTAGTCTAGTGGTGGTTGCATCCCTGGTTGAGCCCATATCAGTCTAGTGTGGGCCACCACTTTCTGCTTCCTGAAACAACTCCTACACTGGATTGTAGGAAGTCACCCTTTCTTTACCGGAACACCTGTAGTATCTGTTAGCCCTCCGAAGGATGTGTGACAAATACACCACCACCAGCCAAGGGTGCATCTGCCCAGGGTCTACTTCTAATGGAAGACATTGGGCCTCATTATGAGTGCGGCGGTAAGGGGTTAATGGCACCGGTAAGGATGCCGGTGCCATTAACCCCTTGCCGCCGCATTCCGAGGTCCCTTAGCGGGTCCCACTAAGGCCGGCTGGTTTTACCAGCCACCCTTAGCGGGAGCCACTAAGGGACCAGGGAGCTAATAACGGACCCGCTATTTGCAGGCCCGTTATTAGCTCCTTCCCCATTCCCATTGAGCCCTATGGGGAATGGTTTTCAGAATGGGGACTTACCGGGTCCTCCAAGGTTGGAATGACCTGGTAAGTCCCCATTCTGAGAACCCGGACCCGGACAGGAGTTTGGAGGCAGCCATGGTGCTAATAGAGTTATGGCTGCCTCCAAACTCGTAATGACCCCCATTGATTAACTTGCTGTCTTTAACAATGTCCAGCCATTGGATCTGTTTGATGTCTTCCAACTATTTGAATTGAAGTAGAAATAACTCTCATGTCCCACTTCTGTGGCAGCCAATTATAAGAACCACTCTGGTAAAGATGCCATCTTAATATTGAACTGCTCTACTCCAGTCCTAGAACATATGCAACAGAGTCTCACAAGAGGAAACACAGGGCCGACAATTCTCGACGTTGGAGGTGCTAAGAAGTGACCGTGTTCGCAGTTGGCACCATAAGGGTCCTCTGCAGTCTTTCAATGGGGTGACGCCTGAGTAGTCTTTAGTGAAGATTTACACTAGGATGGCCTTATATTCTTCAAAAGTACATTCCCACCACTTCTGCATTTAGGAATTTTGTTTAGTTATAGATTCCTGGGTTCACATTACAGAAAGGTTGCACGGGTGCAGGTGCATTTTTTGCAGGGTATCAACAGAAGGCCAAACATTGCTGTAGTGTACACACATATTCATTTAATATTGCTGTTACGAGAGCAAAGATTGCCCTATTACAAGTATGTGATGGTGCTAGAACTAGGGCAAGCTTTGCCCCAGTGAAAACATGCATTGAC
Organism: Ambystoma mexicanum; assembly: GCF_040938575.1. NCBI lineage: Eukaryota > Metazoa > Chordata > Amphibia > Caudata > Ambystomatidae > Ambystoma > Ambystoma mexicanum. Next base: position 966,542,213 of record NC_090933.1, on the reverse strand, counting down.
AGAAAATGCTGTTTGCACTCTACCCCGTTGCATACTTTTGCTTTTCAGACACTTCGGTGAAGGTTTCTAATTATTCGACATCCATTTATCCTACTAACTCCAGTTTGATGTATTGCTGGGTATTATTGATCCTCTTTGTTCCCTGAGAGGATTTTTTGCACTGGGCATGCCACCAAAATATAAGCCGACATGGAACTTAAAGGCAATCTGCAGGGTTGCTTCCTGGCCTCTCGGAAATGGCATTGACCTCGAGTTCTGCTGTGACTTAACTTGCACTGCCTCCTGGTTCTCCAGGGCTCAGAAACATCTTCAAATGAATCATTGTAGAGGGGTGCAATATGTCAGGCTATGTTAACACGTCAATTATATATGGTGCGTACATTTTCAGTGACGTCGTCATTCCGTTTTCAGCTTTTATTTCAGACGTCTTAAGCTCTGGGAAGCCTGCAGGCAAGGGCTTGCTTCACAATGGGTAAACTCAAATCAATCTACGCAGATATTGGAAGACACATACAGTACAAATATGCACACCTCAGGCAAGCATGAATAGGTCAAAGGAATGCCAGCCACTTAGCGGCAGCGACATGGGAAGAGACAGTTTAAAACGAAACCGCCGCAAGGATCGCAGGGACAGTATGGGTACAATGCGCGTTGAGGCCCATTGCGGAGTAGCGCTTTATAAAAACTGTAAATAAATAAATCGCGAGGTATTGGCGGCAAAGATTGACAGAACATTTTGGATTTCAAACCACTCTCCCTTCTCAAAACATCTTTACTCCTGTTATTACAGAAACCTTTAAATATGTGAGGTCATACTATGCACAATGTGTTAACAGGCCAAGTAGTGGAAGGTAAGGGTACTTCCAGGCGGCCCCTTACTGCGCATAGGATGAGCTGCGAGAGGGAAAACACAGCAACATGTATTTTCCTGCTATGTGCCCTGTCTCTGGAACAAGTTACCAATGTGGATAAGACTCCAGGGAGGACCTGAAGACAATACTCTTCAAAGAGCATCTCCCCAATCGCTGCTCGCTCCGCTCAGCCTACTTGCTCCTCCCCCCCCTCCGGAGGTCAGTTTGGGTGCCACTGTGTACATGTGGAAGACCGGTTGGGATTCGCGCAGGTTGGGCCCTTTACACACAGCATCAGCACCAGTGAGTGATGCTTCCGCCTGCTGATGCTCATTCAGTTGAGAACCTCAATGTAGGCCACAGCTGCCACGTTCACAGCTCCCATGACCCTGCCAACCGTGACCTCACACCTGCTACCTTTGTAGCTTGACCGGATGCGTCACCCGCCAGGCTACAGAGACCGAGTCCAATCACTAAACACTTGATGGCCACCACTGATACTCCATGCATGTCGCACGTCAACCCTTTGCTCTCATGCAAGGACATTGCCAGCAGCCAGAAAGCGATTCGTCACCAAAACCATCTCAGTGGCCACATCCTTCATTGTTGCCTAGTCTTACAGGCAGCACCCGGACAGGTGTAGTTCAATGAAAGAGTGAGACAGTGCCCATTCCTTCACTTCCGGGTTTACAAGCCCCTCGCGATCTCACATGCCAATCTCCCAGGTGCTTCCATTGGCATCTATTCGATCTATGACTGTTATATACATGTGTCTTGCAGTCTCCCACCAAGAAGAACTCTCGGGAGGATAGCTCAGGGGCAACGTGCTCGCCTTGAAAGCAATACGACACGACACGGAGCACCACAGGTTCGATCCCCAGGTCCGCGCTTAGAAACCTCTGGGTATTAAGCGCGTTATAAATCACCTGTCATATCATAACTAGCATGACAATGTGTAAAGAACATGAAGAAGAGCACATCACCTCACATTAGATGTTATATTGCTTGCCTCTTGATGGAGATGTGGGAACACTTTTTTTTTGTTGGGGTTGCTTGGTTGTGAAATCCACAAACGATGAGTGTTGCAACTTTGTGCAAGTTGACTATGAGGATGAATTGAATTAAGGACTGCAATCCCCAACGTTAAAGCATGAGTTGTGTATCTACGTCCATGACAAGTGAGTGCATTGCATTTGGCCACTCATCACCACAGGGAAGCATGCACACAGCACGTAATGCTGTGAAATGAATGGACAGCGAAATGAGATAACAGAATGCCACAATCCAGCGGACTTTCACTGCCCACAGTCCTGGAGCAACCGTCCAAGGCAGCGATGCTGGGAAGCATGCAGCACTCCACTCCGTTGCAGGCAACGCCGCAATGTCCGTGCATGGGAGAGGAGTTCAGTATGGCGCCTCCTCACCCATGCAAACTGCCATCCTCATCTAAGGCAGTGGACCAGAGAGAAGGTCTTTGTGAGCAATCATGACCCCGCCAACCCCCCCACACACTGCTGATGTAGAGTAGCCCCAAATGGCTTAATCGGGCATTTGATAGCAATTCCTGAAAAGTGTGTGACCCCATGGGCTGGTTATGGCAGTATTAGAGATAACTTGAGCATTTTTGTGGTTACCTGGGTTTTTAAGGGCAGTGGCTGGCAATGGTGAATGTATTACCATTTCATGGCAGAATGGGGTAATGCTTTAAGTACCTGAGCATTTTAGGGCCATCCCTGGCAATTATGTTAGCATCTGGACATTCAAAGGCAATACCTGCTAATAGTGTGAGTACTTGGATATTTGATGACAACACATGCCACTCGATGGGAGTACTGGGGCTATTGATAGCAATGTCAGGCCATTGTAGGACCTCTTGGGCATTCCTTTGCAATTGCAGGCAGGCTACAGTGTGTGCACCTTGTCGTTTCATGTCAATACTTGCCAATAGAGTAAATAACTGAGCATGTGAGGGCAATACCTAGGCATACATTAACAGAGACGCATCAGACCATAGTGGTGGATGCGGCCAACAATCAAGCCTGCACACTTGATCGCTAGGCTCTTTAGAACTTAGAATGGGATAATGTGTCTGAAATGTGCGTTACCAAAATACCATCCTGTAGCCAGGATTTCATTGCACTGTCCACAATTCCAGGACCAATCGTGATTCAAATGAGCCTTTTAGATTACTATGGTGTACATATGCAAGCTCCCAGAATACAATGTGCGTTTCATCTCAGCTCAGGGCATGCACTCAGAAGCACCAGTGAGTGACCTGCTGTTGGACCCCCCCGCCTTAAAGCTGCACTTCAGTGGTTGGCATCAGTTTGCTATGCAGGCTACAAAGATCTGCAAAACCTTACCAATTACAATACTGTCGCCAAATACCTGGTCTTCCTTTAGATTGCAAATCAAGACCTTGTTTTTTGCTCCTAGGAAGTTCAGCGGCCTGTTGCGGTATTGGAGCGCCACATACATGTTATATAAATCGATCAATGTGAGTAAATGGCACTTTCATTTCATGGCAGTCCAAACACAGTGATGCAGTTATCTGGGCATGTGATGGCAATATCTGACTTGGTGAGGATATGAAGCTTTAATAGAATGGCAATGACTCGAAACACACTAAAAACATATGTTAATACGTGAATAATTATTACACGTTGATAAAATGCCTGTACATGGTTTTTGAAGGCCAAACATGGCACATGCTGTGAGAAGCTGGGCATTGGTGATAATACATGACAAAAGATGTGTGTACATAGGTAATTGATGGCAAAACATGGCATATGCTGTGAATAGATGGGCATTGGTGACAATATATGACAATGATGTGTGTACATGATTATTTGATGGCAAAAGATGGCACATGCTGTGAGTAGCTGGGCATTGGTGATCAAATATGACAAATGATGTGTTCACAGGTAATTGATGGCAAAATATGGCACATGCTGTAAGTAGCTGAGCACTTTTGATAATATATGACATATGATGTGTGTACATAGGTTATTGATGGCAACACATGGCACATGCTGTGAATAGCTGGGCATTGGTGACAGTATATGACAAGTTATCTATGTAGATGGTATTTGATGGCAACACATGGCACATGCTGTGAGTAGATGGGCATCAGTGATACTATATGACAAATGATGTGAGAAAATAGGTAATTGATGGCAAAAGATGGCACATGCTGTGAGTAGCTGGGCATTGGTGATCAAATATGACAAATGATGAGTATTCATAGGTAATCGATGGCAAAATAAAGCACATGCTGTGAGTAGCTGGGCATTGGTGACAGTATATGACAAGTTATGTATGTAGATGGTATTTGATGGCAACACATGGCACATGCTGTGAGTAGATGGGCATCAGTGATACTATATGACAAATGATGTGAGAAAATAGGTAATTGATGGCAAAACATGGCACATGCTGTGATTAGCTGGGCATTGGTGACAGTATATGACAAATTATGTGTGTAGATGGTATTTGATGTAGCAGGCATAAGATTACACAATGTTGGATTTATGAATTTAATGTGTTCCATGAGCCGCACACACGAGCGAGAACAACAGAAAAGGCAGTCTAGAATCTTCCTGCGAAAATAGGTTTGAGTGGCAGATACAATGTGTTCATGTGCTCCATGGGTTTTGAACTGGGTGGGGTATCAGGCCTACGGAGTCAGTAACTGGTGCATGGCAGTGGTGCGAGTTGCTGGCCTTTTTATAGTGGTGCATGCCAGTGGTGTTTGTAGCTGACCCTATGCGTGGTGATATCTGACAATGGCTAGAGTACATGGGGTTTACATGGCAAACTGGCATTCGTGAGTACCTGATGGCTGCTGACAGCAAAACCTCGCAAACAATAGTAAACTTGGGGTGTATGATGGCTAGATAGCAGTGCCTTGGAAATGCATATACAGTGCATCATTTTCTTAATATATCACTTCTGATGGATTCCTTATGCTTCTAATCACTGCAATGATAGCTGTTAATTTTACCCAATTTAACAGTGCTCCATTTATAGACCTGAAAGATGAACTTCAGAGCCCATGAAATGTCTAAACTATTGGTTTTAAAGCATTGTTTTTGTCAACACCTTATTATAGGAGTATTCTGTACTCAATTGCCTTTTACCTTTTGTTTTATGAGCCTATACCCATAAAAAAAGAATAAACATCTATTTTTCATGCGGATTTTCAAAACCACTGAATTTTTAAATACATTTTTAACAGCCCATCAGGTTCAAATTTGCCCTCAAACTACATTATAAATGAATTGTTGGAATTACATATTAATCAGCTGTGAAGGCAATAAAGACAAACAGTAAAATTATTTCAATCATGTGCTGTTACCCAAAGCTATGTTGTCTTCCTAGAGTGAAGAGCTGTTCGGCAAAACATTATTGGGAAATGTATAAGAAGAAGAACGCAATGTAGTAATATTGGCCAGTAGATTAACATGCTGACTTGTCAAGGACCGGCTATGCTGGTTTCCTCCTGTTTAAACATGCATAATGAAAGACTGGCTAGGACCACATCGAGAGGCACCGTGATGCTGAGCTCCCCTAGGCGGTTCATGCAGCTTGCTTGAGTGACAGCCCATTCCAGCATGGAGTCTTTGCTTAGCATGCACCAGGGAACTCGCCTGAAGTCTCCAAGCAACCATACGGATGACATAAAGGTCATGGTGTAGGACGACAGCATATTTGTTGATGCTGTGCTCAAATCGGATTGCCAGGTTACTTGCTCGGCGCGCTCGTTATGTCATTTTTACTTCAGTTTTGAAAATGGATGTACACTTCACGCTGCTGGTCACAGATGGACACACATTTGACAGGCACTGGATTCCTGCGAGGTGGACGATGCTGGTGGCAGCTTCAGGCCCGGTTCCAGGAATTTGCATCTGTGTGGACCAGGTTTGTGATCAGGGGCGCCCAATTTACATTGGATGTATGTGTAGGAGTACACTAAACAAAGTGTTGACATTAATTCAGATTTCCCAGATCCGTGATTCAGTAAAAAACGTCTTCCCAGATCCAGCAAAATGCATTTGCACAGCTCTATAAAATACATTACAAAGCAAAAGAGAATCAAGGAAAATAGTGCTGCAGCATCAATCTACCTGTATTCCCCTGCCCTCTGTTCTCCCCTTTCTATTATATACACCTCTCCTTTCACCCCCCAGTCACCTTCCATCATCTCCCCCTGACTACCAATCCCATTTATCTCCACTCCCAACTACCCTCAAAAACCCTCACCATGTCTTTCTTGGCCTGGCTGAGGAGAATCAAGGGTGACGCTTTCTCCTCTGTGAGGGCTGAGGGGCAAGACACCAGTGTTTGTTCCATTGTTCCATCAGATGCTGTGCTCTCAACAATGCCTCCCTGAACAGTGTCTACTCCCAGCAGGCCTTGGAGGAGGTGCGTGTGGTTCCGCCACCTTGTTGTGAAAGAACCCCCCCCTCCCTTCAGTATACTGAAGCAAGGAATAGGACATTTTGTTTCTTACAAAATTAAATTTGAAGCACCAATTTATTGTTGCATTTTTGCAAAACATTTTAATTCAGTTGAGTGCACAAGAGAGTGCTAGCATGCAGGGAAGAGAGCCAGGGTGGGAGACGTGGGGTCAAGAGGCCGATGGTGCAGGTTTAGGGTATTCTGTATTACTGGTATCGCTCCAGGTGGGGCATGGCAGGGAGTAGGAGCCCTAGCTCCCCTGCCACTTCCATATATGTCATTGTCTGCTATGTACTGTTTACTTACTGGTTATTATATGCAAATGTCCATTAGGGCTTTTTGTTTGATGTGCTTTCCTTGATTTGCTATTGAATTTAACAATTTTGTTCAATAAATGTGGCCTGATATTTTCAAAGAAAGATGTGTGTGTTCTTGGCAGGTCCTGACACATGCGCTGCCCATCTCTCAAACCACGAGCGAGTCTTTTCTTAAATAGCTTATATTGTGACCTGAGTCACTTCTAGGGGCACCTAATGTTGGCAGGTAAGGCACAGTGTGATTAAATGATTTGCCCAGGATCACACACTTTGGTTAAGTGGCAAAGCCAGAATTTGAGCCTATCCTGAAATTTTGATACTTTACCACGCATCTTCCAAGCTCAAGTTGGTACAAATACGTTTGTTTGTTTGTTTGTTTATTTATTTGTATAGCGCTCCTGACCCAGAGGTATATGGGCGCTTAAGCATCAGGTTACAGGCATAGGTAGGAACATTTGTACAATTGTGCAGCATACGTATAGTTACAAAATCAGTTATGAGAGCAGTTATAGTAGAATTAGTGACATACATACATACAGTGCTAGTTAATTGTTAAGTAACCAGGTGATGATCTTAGTTCTGAAAGGTTGAAATGTAGGGGTAGATTTGATGTCCAGTGGAATAGTGTTCCATAATTGTGAGGCTAGAACTGGGAAACTGGAGCCACCGGCTCTTTTGAGGGAGTATTTGGGCACTGTCAGTTGTAGTGTATTAGAGGATCTGGTAGTTCTAATATTCTGTCTTAAGATGAATTTATCGGTTAGATAAGGTGGGGCCAGGTGGTTAAGAGCTTTGTAGGTGAGGCAGATAGTTTTTAGGTCTATTTTTTGTTGGATGGAGAGCCATTTGCATGTGATTCTTGTGGCTGAGATATGTTCTCTTCTGGGAATATTAAGGGCGGCACGGAGTGCGTTGTTTTGTAGGACTTGCAGTTTGTTGACAACCGTTTTATTGGCACCTACATACAGGCTGTTGCAATAATCCAGTTTGGATTGTATAAGTGCTCTGGCTAGAGTGAGGCAATTGTTGGGGGATATCAGAGGTCTGCAGGCTCTAATTAGTTTCCCAGTGTAAGCAGTGGCTGAGGCAGTCATATTAATTTGTTTGGCGAGGTTGGTGTTAGTGTCGAGATAGAAACCAAGAGTTTTTACACTTTTGGCAGTGGGAATAGTGTTGCCGTCGATGATGAAGCTAGAGTAGCTCGGGCTGAGATTCCGGATAGTGTTGGGTGAGCCGACAAGGAGCAGTTCAGTCTTGTCATCGTTCAGGCAGAGGCCATGTGTGGCCATCCATGCCTGAACGATGGAGAAGACTTCGCCGATCCTGTTGGCGTCCGCGTTGTAGTTGCCTGATGAAGTGAGGAGTATCTGGGTGTCATCTGCGTAGTTGGTGTAGGTGACACCCAGATGGTCCAGTTTATCGAATAGGGGCTTTGTAAATATATTATACAAAGTGGGTGAAACACACGATCCTTGTGGGACACCGCAGGTAATGGGAATAGGGTCGGCTGCTGCTATGGGTGAGAAGACTCGCATGGTCCTATTGTCCAGGAAGGATTGGATCCATGTGACCGCTGAGTGGGAGAAGTGTGCTGCCGATGATAAGTGGTTGCACAGAATTTTGTGGTCAACCAGGTCAAAGGCAGCGGAGAGGTCGAGGAGAAGCAGGATGGCAGCCCTCCCTTTATCTTTAATTTCGTCTATCTGGCTCTTGAGATCAACAAGGGCTGTTTCCGTCCCATGTTGGGGACGAAAGCCAGATTGGCGAGTACCTAGTAATAGGTTAGTTTCAAGGTAATCCTGAATTTGTAGATAGGCCACTCTGTCAAGAATCTTTAGTAAAAATGGGACAGTGGTAATGGGTCTATAATTTGTGGGTATGTCTGGGTCGAGGGTCTGTTTTTTTAGCAAGGGTAGGACCCAGGATTGTTTCAGATTACTTGGGACCATGTTGTTGGAGAACGACAAATTTATTAATTTGGTGATGAAAGGGGAGAGATCCCTGGCAGCATCCTTGATAATCTGTGCGGGGCAACTGTCCCCCTTGCAGTTCGAGGGTTTCAAGGATGCTATAATTTTTTGTACTTCAGGTGTGGTGACCTTTTTGAAGGTGAAGCCTGAGCTAGTGGCGGTGGGTGGGGGATGGGTGGGTCTGGAGGTGGGGTCATGAGTGAGCTGTTGCCGTTTGTTTCCAATTTTAGTTTGGAGCCCTGAGATTTTGTTGGCCAGGGCGTTCTGGATCCCTGTGCACCACGGTTTATCCTTTGTGCAGGTATCTTCGGGAGGAGTGGGGTTTTCTAATTCCTTTAAGATGTTAAAGAGCTCTTTTGTGCTTGAGCCTGCCTGTGAAATCCTGGAATTAAGAGATTCTTTCTTGGCACGTGTGATCTCATTTTTGTAGTGGGTGGAGATGTTGGTGAGGTTAGTTCTATTGTCTACTGAAGGCACCGAATTCCATAGTAATTCGAGTTTGTTTTTTTGTAGTCGGAGAAGTTTGAGCTCTGGGGTGTACCATGTATTCAGGTGCGCTTTGGGTTTCCCTTTACGCATTTTCAGTGGGGCAATGGTGTCGATAGCTTTAGCCATGGAGTCATTATAGGCGTTGACCATCGAGTTTAAGTCAGTTGTGGTTGGTAGGGCGTTCAGAATGGGGGTCACCAGAGGCATTAAGGCTTCAGCTGTGATGTTGCTCTTTTTCCTGGTTAGGCAGGCCGGAGCGATGATAGGCTTTTTGTGCACTAGGTTGTTGATATTAATGTCAAGGGGGAGGAAGTGGTGATCCGTCCAGATGAGCTGTACAGGGTCCTTTAGGGTGATGTTGCAATTGAGGGCGGTAACCCAGTCAAGGATTCTGCCTTTCGAGTGGGTGGGTTTGGAGCAGAGTTGAAGGAGGCCATGCTCCTCTAATGCCGTGGCCAGGGCAATGGCAGGGGTGTCAAGAGGGTCATTAAACCCGAGATTGAAGTCTCCCAGTATAATCATTTGTGCTGTAGGTTTGGAGCTTTCGGCTACTAGGGAGGTGATATCTTCCTCAAAGGAGCCAGGTGGACCGGGGGGTCTGTAGATTAGGTGCATAGTGATAGTACTCTTCGGGGAGGTTTGTAGTTTAACTGTGAGGTGTTCACATGATTTGAGTAGAGGAGAGGAGCCTGATAGTCTGATATCGAGTGAGGACTTAAAGATGAGGGCTACACCACCTCCTCGAGCGTTAGGTCTGTCTACTCTGAGGATAGTATAGTTGTCAGGGATGGCTAGGGTAAGGGATGGTCCCGCAGCCTCATGTAACCAAGTTTCTGTCATAGCAAGGAAGTCTAGGTTGTTGGTCAGAATGATGTCGGCGACTTCTGTGGAATGGGCGACTAGTGATCTAACATTTAGAAGAGCTCCTTTTAGTGTATGGAGGGTAGAGTTAATGGGGGTTATAGTGTACTTGTTAGTTTTGTTGGGTAGTTTAGCTGGGCGTTTGCTAGTTATGTGGTGGATTCTGGCACCAAGTCTATTGTTGCGCTCGGTAGGGATAAGGGTGGTTGTTTTAGAGACAGTAAGGTCGGTCATCGTGGAGGGGCTGTGATGATGGGTAGGGCAGGGTGCTCTAGTGTCGGTAGGGTTCTGCTTGGATCTATCTGCACTCTTATTGTCTAGGACATCGTAATGCTGTGCGTGGTCATGGGTAGGATGGGCAGGTTGTGAGACCGGGAGGAAGGCTGGAGTAGTGGGCAGGAATGGTGTAGGGCAGACGATAGGGTAATGTCTTGGGCAGGCGGGTCTAACTAGTCCATTTTTATAGGTTATGTAGCTGTTACCGTTGCAAAGTATATTGCTTTGCATGACACAGAAGGGGAACATGATCGCGATAAGGCAAAGTAGCATAATGTGTGTGCTAGGGGCGATGCGCCGTGCAGAGGATTGGCGGATGAATGACATTGGTGCGACCATAAGGCACGACACAATAGTGTGGTCTAAATACGACCATAAGGCACAATATAATAGCGTGGTCACTATGCGACCATAAGGCACAGCACAATAGCGTGGTCACTGTGCGACCATAAGGCACAACACAGTAGTGTGGTCTAACTGCGACCATAGGGCACAACACAGTAGTGTGGTCACTAAACGACCATAAGGCACAACATAATGGCGTGGTCACTATGCGACCATAAGGCACAACACAGTAGTGTGGTCTAGATGCGACCATAGGGCACAACACAGTAATGTGGTCTAGATGCGACCATAGGGCACAACACAGTAATGTAGTCTAGATGCGACCATAGGGCACAACACAGTAATGTGGTCTAATACGACCATAGGCACAACACAATAGCGTGGTCTAAATGCGACCATAAGGCACAGCACAGTAGTGTGGTCTAGATGCGACCATAGGGCACAACACAGTAATGTGGTCTAGATGCGACCATAGGGCACAACACAGTAATGTAGTCTAGATGCGACCATAGGGCACAACACAGTAATGTGGTCTAATACGACCATAGGCACAACACAATAGCGTGGTCTAAATGCGACCATAAGGCACAGCACAGTAGTGTGGTCTAACTGCGACCATAGGGCACAACACAGTAGTGTGGTCTAAATGCGGTCATAGGGTATGTGTTGAAGTTTGGTTTTGAATACCTAAAATAATACTCGATTTTATACAGATTACTTTTAAAAGTCACATGATAAACGAACCTGACAATGTATGCATCATAGCGGTAATGTGTTGATGAAAAACAGTAAGGAATCATTTAGTTTTGAACGTTAAATGGCACAGAGGGGACCACTTGTGTTTGAAGGTTTTTGCAAAAGGGCCCCTCCATGCGATTTTAAGTGTTTCCACCAAGTACTGGAAAACTAAAGAATAAAACACTGGCAAATATCGCCTTTGATCTTCACTTTTGTACTACGTGTCTGGAAAAGTGTAAATCCCCCCACAATTAATGATTGTGGGAGCCATCCACAGTGGTTTCTTTTGGAATCTGCCTTTTACCAGGTGTAAAAGTCAGTCTGATTCCACCAACATAAAAATACCTGCTGGTGAAAAACCAATCGGATTGGGCAAGGGGACCTGTAAGAGCAGGCAAACTTGTTAAATCCAATCTGCTTTCCAACTTCGACTGCCAAATCATGCAAAATCGTCCAGTGCATAAAAAGTGTCAATACATGCTTTTAGCACAACTTTTCCACTCCGCTTGACTTGGAAAATGACCCTCTATGATTGTAGCTTTATTTTAATCAGCCTGAATGGAAGCCTAAAAGCTCCAGCATCGAAATTAATGAGAATTTACAAATACTCTCATACAAGGTCATTGTTTCACACAGCTTGTTCTGTATCACCTTAATTTCTAATCACCCAACAATCACACCATATATAACTTTAAGAAAAAGGTGCCACAGCCATGGTCACTGCCAGTTACCTTTTTCCATCTCTAATCACTTCCTGTTGTAAATAATCTGCCTCTGAGACACATTAAAAAGATAAGAACTCACTGGGAGGACCTTTGCAGCACTAACTGTGGTTGAGGGAGAGAGGCAGAGCAGGGAAAAGTGGCCATGGCCAGTTGTCCCTTGTCCAAATATAAAATCCACCTCTGATTGCACTCTTTAGAAAATATTTCAATACCGTATTTTTGTTATAAAAGATGTTAATATTTTGTATTTTGCCAGCAACATTATAGGAAACATCCTCGATCTTGTGTTATTTTACAAGTGTTCATGATACATGTTCTGAGAGGCAAAAGTTTATTGGGGGGTGGGAGCAATCCTACCATCCCCCTCCCACAATCACTGATGGAGTCCCACAGCAAATAATTTCTATTTCCGCCACTGCCCAAACACCCAGCACACATGATTTTCATTACACTTTCCAAACAAGACCCACAAAAACATGATGCATTTTGTTTGCATACAAACACCGTTAAGTTACTCAAACAGTATGAGGTTATCAATTCAGTACTTATCAGATTGAATCACGAAAAGTCCTAGCAGATCAGGCGACTCTTCCACACAGAAAAAGATGCATTCTACATAGGTTGGAACCCCACTGGTAAGCACGCCTGAGAAGAAGATCTGAATGTGGTCCATACTTGCCATCCTAGCCTTGTCATTTTCAGGTAGGGCCTTGTTGGTCAACTCAGTGAGGTGCAGCTTGTTTCCCTATGCATAGCAAACAAGACACCCACATCCAGGCATACACAATTTTACTTAGGGAGACAAACTGAAATCAAAAAGCATTGGCAAAGCCAACAGCTTGGGATTTTGATTAGGCATGTATAGGTATTTGTCAGTCACTGCCATAAGGGTAACACCTGGCCATAGTATGGGAACAGCTGGGAAACTTTGTGAGCACCTGGGCATATGATGTCATTGCCTGGCAAATGTCTGTCTAATACCTATACACAAGCCAAACGGTTGGCTTTGCAAATGCTTGTTTTAGACAGGACGCCAGTGCAAGGGACAGAGGCATTGACACAGATATCTATATATATATATTCACTAAAAAAAACTTTGTTAGAAGGACGTTATGGTTAAGTTGCACTACTAAAAACCTGTGAAATTCACTAAAAATAACTTTATAAACGTGACATTACGGTTCAAAGTAAAATCGAAAACCCCCTGAAATTCGACAGTTATGGTAGGCTAAGCAACCATAACTGCCTGCACCACTGTGCACTGCTAACACTACCACCCAGGACATGAAAGATGGCATCACAAATGTCATTGATAACATCACTGATGACATCACATGTGCATTTACTTTTAAGACGAGGGGTTGTGAATGTAATTTTAGCAAAAAATATCAGGGATTATCAGGACATGTGTAATAAAGTACATACTTCATCACGCAATGTAGTGTTTTAAAGAAAATTCCATTGCAGTGTTCTTTCCAGTACAGGAACCTACTCATACAGAAATGTAGGTATTGGCTGCAGCAGACACCACAGATGTGCTAAGTTTGTACTTTCCAAAGTTCTATAATAAAAATTTGAATGTTTCTGTATCACACTTTTCTGGTCTGTGAAACATGTACTAAGTTGCTAATAATGCATCACTTACTACATATTTCTAGTAATACACACAAAACATAAATAGACTACAATGCATACAAAGATGGTGCTTATATGTGGAGAGTAAAGTAAGCATACAAGATGCAGTATCATTACCAACTGTGTATAATCTACATGATTATATTCACGCACAAAAAAGTGTTGCTGTGTTTCAGGCCTGCTTCTTCCCCTATATATGTACATCATAAGATACGATTACATTCTAAGAAAAGTAGTGTAGGAACATGTGAGAATAGCAATATTTATAATTAGTACCCGGAGAGAGCCAAGGAGAATGCAACACGCAATCCCTCAGCCGGGATTCCACAGCCATTGTTCCCGGCGGGGGCGTGGCAGCCCCTCAGCCAATGAGGAGGCTCGAAGCGGGGCCATCCCCGCTCCGAGCCTCCCTACAGCTGAGAGGCTGCCTTCGCCCCCTGCCGGGGACTCTGGTAAGTCTTTTTTTTTATTCCTTTCCCTCCCACCGCCCCCCCAACTTACTTTCTTGTTCCTACGTCCCCGGCAGGGGGACGAGGGAAGCCTCCAGCGCCGTGTGGAGACTCGGAGCAGGGCCACCCCCGCTCCGTGCCTCCACACGGCTGGAGGCTTCCCTCGTCCCTCGCCGGGGACGCAGGTACGTTTTTTTTAAATTTATTTTTTTTCTCCCCCCCTCCCAACCCCACTTACCTTCTTTTTGATCCTTTTTCGGGAGCGGACGCGCTGGGAACACTTGTGTTCCCAGCGCGTCCACTCGCGATGGCTGCCATGGAAAGGGAAAACGGACTCCGTTTTCCATTTCCATGGCGGTAGCCATTTTCTTTCTTTTTTTTTTTCTTCCAAAACGCTGCAGCATTTCTGGACAAAAAAAAAGCTTTTAGTGCCCCGGTCACGCAATTTTTGCTGGCCGGAGTACTAATAGCAATATAACCCTCGCGTTGGGGGCCTTACCGAATCTGGTAATGCCTCGGGGCCTTCAGTAAGGCCCTTGCTTCGCTCGAGGCCTTGTCTATGGGCCCCGGGGCATTACCAGAGTCGGTAATGCCCCCGACGCTCGGGTTATATTGCTTAAATGTAATACCTTTTGAAAGTTACGTTTCTGACCGTCAGTAAATAAACCCACCTGGCCTAGATATGGCAGTGAACAAAAACGAAGGGGCTACACATGTGATGTCATCAGTGATGTCATCAATGACATTTGTGATGCCATCTTTCATGTCCTCGATGGTAGCGTTATGTCACATACAGGGGTAGCCGCCTGACAATAGTTAGAGCATACTCTTGGTACTGTATGCCTTTTATTCAAAAAGGAGGTTGTGGTGTTTGCAAAGGTCACCACTAATCTAAACTTGTGTCAAAGTCTAAAGGGCCCCAAGGGGGTAAGAGCTCCATGCACATTCATTCGTACATGTGAGCACAAAGGTTATACAAGATGTAAATTTATTACAACAAACTCATCGACCAACAACATTCATGGTATAGCAACTTGATGCTTTGGAGAACAATCAGGTAGCATTTTAGAGACATGGATTCCGAAGACCTTCTGCAGCAGAAAGTTTACAGAGGTGTAGGTTATTCGCATGTACTTATACTTCATCAAGAAAACACATTAATTATAGACGGATGAATGATAAATGCAGAAAAAACATAAAATTCATTTACAACAATTTAGTGCAGTGAAACATGGTGATAGACTGTAGTAAAGCATAAGCATGTCTAGTGGTCACTATTTTCTAGTGCAGACGCAAATGTATCGACAGGGTGCTTGTCCTTATAGAGTCAAAACAAGACCTGTATTTATTAGACATTAGTCTGTTAACTATAGGTGACCAACCCTTGGTAGTGTTAGCAGTGCACAGTGGTGCGGGCAGTTATGGTTGCTTAGCCTACCATAACTGTCGAATTTTAGTTTTTTTTTAATTTTACTTTGACCCATAATGTCACGTTTATAAAGTTTTTTTAGTGAATTTCACAGGTTTTTAGTAGTGCAACTTAACCATAACGTCTCTCTAACAAAGCTTTTTTTAGTGAATTTTACGGGTTTTTAGTAGGCGTACCTAACCATAACGTCCCTTTAACAAAGTTTTTTTTACTCAATTTTACAAGTTTTCAGTAGAGCAACTTAACCATGCCGTCCCTTTTGCAAAGTTGTTTTGCTAAAGATGATCAGTTTATAGTAGTGCCACGTAACCATAATGTAAAGCAACTTCTGACATTATTTAAACACCTTGTGGAGAATACCACTTGACAATATGCTGGTGTACAGCACGGTAACGTGTTCCAGAATCCGTAAACACTTAACAGTAGGATGTTTGCCTTGTGGACAATGTGGAAACAGATTTTTAATTGATGTAGGAACGTCCATCTGCAACATTTGCCTTGCACAGCGCCAACACGTATTGGTAGTCAGCCATTAACAATGTAGTACACATTACATACTTTTAGCAAAAGTTTTAGTAATCTGAAAATGACATCAGCTATGGCCATCCCTCCTCCCCAAGAAACAGCAGCACTACTGTAATGAAGGAGCATGACAAACACTGCACCCAACCTTAGAAATAACAAACGCACAATATTTTTGGACCGGACACCCACCCCCCCATATCACTGTTTAATACGTCTTTGCTCATTTCCGTTCGCAAATGGCCCTATTAGCAGTCCTACCAAAAAAGAAAGCCATCCGTTAACAAAGTACATGTTTCACAGTGCAAATATATTTTTTTAAAAGTTGCATACACTCCATGTACTTTATATTTCTCAGTAAAGGACATAGACGCAATAAGATTTGTCAGTAATAGTATAGATGTGCAAAGCATTAACGTGTGCTACGGAATCATAGGATTTCTGGTTATAGCTGGATTACAAAACAAAATCCTTTTTCAAGATGGCCACCATCGAAAGGAAAGGCGGTTGTTCCATATATGGCCCCTCTTCGCTTTCTATGGCAGCAAGCAAAAAGCAAAAGTACATACCGAGACGCAGAACCTGTACATAAACATACAGCGATTACAAAACAAAATCCTCTTTCAAGATGGCCACCATAGAAAGGGAAAGAGGTTGTTACATACATTGCCCCTCTTCGCTTTCCATGACAGCCTCCAAAAAGCAACAGTATGTGCCGTGCCGCAGAACCTGCAAATAAACATACAGCGACGTACAACGTGGTGCCTTACATTTCGAAATGATTTTAAAAGAAAATCCTAACATTTTAGAATTTGTAAAGTACTTTTATTTAACAAACAACTGTCAGAGAGCAACAGACTAATCCCATTTCCAATTAAATTGTTGCAATGGTTCTAATGACGACATTGAAAATGTTCATGGTGAGACACATGCAGTTATTCATCCCATAACATTATAATGGACAGACAGACGGTCATGAGCAGTTGCATCTGGCGTTGAAAGAAGCTGTCACTCGGCATCTGGAAACCATGGCACGCACGGTACGGCAAGATGTAGCTAGGCGGAAAACATAAGAGAAAATCTGTGTCAATACCCAACCTTTAGGAAAAAATTCCGAAACAGACACAAAGATTGTGGAAAGTAGTACACAAATGGATGTGGACAAACAAGACATTTTAAAGAAATATTAGCGTTGACCATGGGTACATATAGTAACACCCTACAAACGTAGAGAAACAGCAGTCGCCGTAAGGGTTAAAAAAAGGGCAACTACACAGTGAGATGGTAATTCAGTTATGAAGGCAGCATGAATGGACAAGCAAGAAAAAATTACATGTCTTGATGTTACACAAGACCAAAACAATGTGCAAAGTGATACACAAAGCTATGTTGGGCAAGCATAACATTTGAAAGAAAAATAAATAACGGTGAACAAGGGTGACTGTAGTCATAGCCTGCAAACGCGAACAATGTGCACTCTCTGTTATTGGAGGAAAATTACAACTGCGCAAAAAGATAATACTTCAGTTACATTGTCACAATTAGTGTTTGGAAATATAAAATGAAAACACGGATCGGTGTGGAGTCGTCAAAATTAAACTTACATCATCTTGCCAGCCTCCATTGTTTTTGGCAAAGTTAGACAGCAAAGTGTTTGCATCAAAGAATCTTCGTGAACTGATATTTCATGTTCCTTACAAATGTTTTTAAAACATGACCTTATCAAATGGTATTTTTTTCCAAGCTTTCATTCCTTGCATACCTTTTGAAGTTTCCCTTTTGCTCAAGGTCAAAAAACAATAGCCCCTTATGGATTGACTTGGATGCGTGGGCCTACTCAGCTCGCAACCAAAAAAGCAAATCAACTGACCTTCACTCAGAAGGCAAATACATTCTCACTTTGCAACAATATATGAGCATCCAATCATGAGAACCACTACTCCCATACGCCTCCAAAACCACTGTTTCCATCAAACACTCCAGGTGGCCGCCTCAGATTTGAAAACATAAGACGCCAGTCCGACTTCAATATTAATCTGAAAACATTACAACACAGACGCAGGCATTGGTCACCGTACATTGAGCACCAACTTCCACTTTACCGTATGAATTTGGTGGCAAGAAAACATCACTTTTTGAGTTTGCACTGCCACATTGCATCCCAACCTAATTAAAGCTCACCTTCGGAAACAGTATTTCATAAGTATAACAAGTGCATTGGTGTCTTGTTTTGTATGTGTTACCGGTGATGTCCGTGTACACCAAAACATGAACAAAAGATGGCGGAGGCCGCGAAGAAATCTGACGCACTTCATGCTGCTCCACAACCAATCAGTGAAAGCGCCACATGTCTGCGGACATGACGCTACGGATTAGCCAATCGATTTCTTGTCCGCGGAGTGAACAGGGAAGTGTGACCACGGAGCGGACATAGATATCACTAATTTTTGCAGACCTACTTTTTGATCGTTTTAGAGAAAACTACTGGACGTATTTTCACCAAATTTACAAAGCACTCTTTTGGGACCAAGCCGCTGCTCCTGCCGCAAATTTGGTGAAAATCTGTCCAGCGGTTTCGGCTGTAGGCATGCGCAAAGTTTTTCCTCCATTCAGTCTATGGTAAAAAAAGACGTTTTGGTACCCCCCCTATAACTCTTTCCCCCCTGGACCAAACATCACCAACCCTTGCAATAAAATTCAGAGTGGCCCATATACATTTTTTGCAAAGTTTGGTGAAGATTCGTCCAGGGAGAGTGAAGTTATAAGCCGCCCAAAAAGTGCTCTTCCTATGGAAACAGCAACTTAACCATAACTACACAGCCATTACCATGGCTGTGTAATATAAAATGGAAAATCTGTTTGTTTTTTTTTGTTCCTCATTCAATTCCACACCGTTCAGCCAATCTGCACCATATTTTGCACAGTTCCCTGTTAGGACTCTCCGGATGTCACTGGCTACATTACATGTGGACACCCCACTCCATTCCCTGGATTTAAGCTTCTGCACACATGAGACGTTTGGCTGGAAGCGGCAAAACATCAAAGGGGTCATAGAAGGACCAGGCAGAGCTAATTTCAAATGTCTGGACGGGAGTAACAGAAGTTCAAGGTCAACCACGTTTCCAGGCCCTAGGATGCCCCGTTTCCGAGATATACTCACCGCAACGTGCAAAACATCAATGTGGTCATAGAAGCTAATTTTAACGCTCACATGGCCAGGAGCAAGATTTTGTTCTGGCTCAAAACCCACGTTGCAAGGCCCTAGGACTTTCCGTTTTCAACATATCTGCACCACAATGCAATGCCAGGGTGAAGCGACAGGTCCTCCACGTCTGCTCCGAGATTGTCAGCAATTGATGACAGTGTTACCATTTGCTAGTTACTTACAAAACAACTGGCTGAAGACACACATTAAGAGATTTTTATCAAACCAGGAGCTCATTTACAGAGGCAATTAAGTAATTAAACACTCAAATGAATGCTTAGATATAACACTGGCAGGTCCTATACAGCATAAAGTTTGGTGTTTGTGATAGAACTTGCACAGAGAGTTCCCAAAGGGTAAGTTTTGGCAGTGAGGGGCAGGTAGTTGGTAGTAATGCCATAGGCATTCACCTAGCCATTGCTAGTCAATGGGTGGGTAAATAACCAAACACGCCCATAGGATGTGTGCTTCTCCTCACATCCTATGCCCATCCTATCTGTGTTCCACTGCAAGAGTAATGACTTACACCTAGTAGGCTAAACTAAAAAAGGATGTATGTTTGCCTCTGAATCAATCATAACCACCGTCATTACTCTGGTCAGCCTTCCATAACATGGTCTGCGAATCAGCCTTGGCACTGCCATTTATGTGAGCAGCCCTGCCTAAACTGCTAGACTGCTAGACCACAAGACCAAAAACTGTCCATGGTTGCTTGTGTTCTAGTGCAGAGGGTACATGGCCTAACAACTGAGACTAATCTGCAACTTTTAGTGATAGGACCAAGCGTCATTTGCTAATGGCGTGTCCCCTTCTGTAATGGCAGGACATACTAAAGAATTATAGCATGAAATGTTGTGCAAAGAAATGATAGTGGTAATGTTGAATTCAAAGCCTTGCATCCATCACTTTTTCACTATACTGCTCTCCCCTCCAGAATTACTTTTGTTACTATCAACCTTATGCTTTCGCTTATACTAAAGTAGTTAATGCAGCAGAATATATTTGTAAGGGTCACCAGTCAGTTGATGCACCTTCTGCAGAAATCTGTGTGCAATCAACATCACCTGCCATTTATTGTTTGACATAGTTAATCATTTTATTAAGCATGATGTGAAAAAAATGCTATTTTCCCACAACAAATAAACATACTTTAAATTACTGAAACCAACTTTGCGACTTTAGGCTTGAGAAAATAGTTGCATGCAGCCTTCTCGAGCATGTGCTACCTCACTTAGAGGTGTGAATGGCCCTTCATCTCCCAGGTTATTTGTGCTTTCATGGCTATAGGGTATAGATCATTGTCCAGGACAAGCAAACAAATCCTGGCCAGGCCTCCTTTAGTGCAGCCCATTAGAATGCTAATCTCTCTGCATTGCCACATGTTTAGAGTTAAATGCCATCCCTCCAGCCCCCACAGACCCCCAATGCCTCCACTCCCTCAGGTCCCACCTGCAATGCCTCCTTTCTAGGGGGGCAGAGGATGACTTTGGGGGGGCCTGGCCCCCTAGGCCCCCCGCTGGAGCCGGGCCTATGCAGCTTCCTCAGGAGTTCACTATAAGGGCCCGAGGCGTAGCCAGCATAGTCCAACAAGTGGGCCTAATAAGGTTGGGCCTGCTACAGTGGCATTAATATCTGTAAATACCCATGCAGCACTGCTGAGTGGGCATTTACAGATTGTGGGTGGACCTTGCCTGCTCAGGCACTACCCTGTCAATGTCTCTAATAAGACCACATTTTACATGAAACTAGGCCAACCTATGCTCTTCTTTTATTGACCGGATACTAGATTTAGGAGTCTGCCCATGTATTCCTAAGTAGTGGGTACTGCTGTTTCTCGTTCTTTCTATTGCCTACCTCTTATTCTTATGATCCGTCAGGAGGTGAGTGTGCCATGTTGGGCTGGCCCATAAGAGCCTGAAGCTGGGTCATGACAATGGACACCACCGGTTTCCGGTCAGGCATGGGCTGGCCAGGGGAAGAAGTGTAGGATGGGCAGAACTGAAGAAGCCATTTCATACCAGGCCAGGGCATAGGCTTAGGGGAGACCAGCTCCCCTAAAGGTAATCAAATGAATGATACAGAGGGGGACTTGAGGTAAATGCTAATCTACTAAATAGAGGCAGATGGGAATTGTCTTCACTTGATCCTTTAATAGTAATGTGAGTGATTCGCTGCCACGGCTACACGTTTACACCCTGGCCATATTGCTCTATGATCATTTGTTTCTGGATGGTGATGTTCTCACAATTGGTCATGTTACATTGCAATGGATTCATTCACAAGAAAGAGCTCAATTATGAATGACCACGATCAATTAATGTTAATTTTCCTTTTGATAAATGCTATGTACAATAATGACTCCTTGCCAACACGTGTTTCATCACTGACAGTCTTCTTCAGGGCAGATAGGGCTACTATTTTAATACATGTTCAACACCAAAGTAAACACAACTGATTGAATTGCTACTAATATCAAGTGAGTGTTCCCAATCGCGTGTATGATTGATGTCATTAAATGTATACTATTTTGATCTTGTTTTAATTGGCTGGAATAGGGCTCTATAACATTGTACTGCTGCAGTTTAGTGGGAGATGGTATGCTAGAATCCTTGTTAATGAGTGCTGAGATTGGAGGGTGAATTGCCTTGCTGTTGGGTAGAGGGTGCCGTAAAGGTTCAACCTATGCTTTTTCTGTAAGCATTTCTGTTCTTGCTCCTTGAATAAAGTAGCTCTTGTTGGACTATCCAATATGGAGACCCAGAGCTCGTGCAAGGAAAAGGTGAAATTTAAATAGATACTTCAACGCAGTCAACCTGCTTCCATTCGATATCACGTGCAATTCCCCAGTTACCCATGTCCAAATGAATGAATCCTGAGTGTTCTGATTTTATAAGTGGAACTTTACAGGTTTTCTTAAGCCATAATACATTTGGAGAATCTGACTGCCTTGATACTACACGCAGACAGGAGACACCTTGAAGATACAATGTGTGACCTTGAAAAAAAAAGCATGCATGTTTCTGTGTAAAACATATGCTCGTCCCCCACTAGTTGAATGGAACCCATTCAATTCAAATATAAAGTTCAACTTATTAAAACATGGAATCGACTGCGCAGGACTTTTTCGTACTTTGCGGGGACTTCGTGGTGGCTCGACATGTCTCTGCGAGCATGCAAGTTCCTTGCACGGGACACAACACCGAGCATGGGCGTGGCCTGCGTAGAGACCGGAGTAGGGGGTGGAACATGCAAAATGAGGAAGAACAAGGGAAAATTACGAGGGATGGCCATCACATGCCCACAAATTTGCACAACCAAGCATATTCAAGGATCTAACCGCGCAACCTCTCGTCGGAGAAATGCCCACCAAAAGCTCTCGATCTATCTCGCCACCCAAAGGCAGGCATACAGACACTTGCACATAGGAATCACTGCACAGAGGTGAGATTGCATGTTGGATTTAGGGGTGTGTGCACGCAGATGGGCTACAGATTTAACTTAGGGGTGCACATATGTATTGTAGCTGACTGCAGGAATGGTTTACGGGAGTTCACAGGCAGATTGACTGGTGTTTTACCTGAGTTACGGAAAATGGTACGCATGTTGTCAGGGTGCCGATAACAGTTACAGGGGACCCTGCGCAGTGTCACCGAGGCGCTGGCCTGGTTGGGGGGACCCCATGCAGGTTTACCAGGGTGCACAAGTTCGTGCCTGAGGAGCCCACAACGGTAGGTGTATATGGCTGAATTTGCTTTGTGTGGGGGCATGTCAGGGGTGTTTCGGCCGCGACTTGCATACAGGCTTACTTTGCGGGAACAATTTCATGAATACGCGGAACACGCAGAAAAGCGTATGCGCGCAGGCTCGTGCAGAGTTGTTCTCTGTGCACAGGCTTTACGTTATCTGTGCACACTTTTCCATGAATCAGCCCCTTAGTGTCTGCTTCATTTAAACGTTTTGGCAAAACTTTGGGAAGGCGCGTTACTCTGAACAAACTCTCTGATTGTGACTGAGCAATTACATCATTGGAACAGATTGCACATTAGGTATAATGACTCATCTATTTTAGTCTATAAAAGTAAAAAGGGAGGAGCTAGAATGCGGCAAAAGGACACTCACTACCAGGTGACCTGTGAGACTCGCCACAGGTATCCTTAGACAGCAACCCAAAGGTACCACTGTTTTATGTGTGAATCCCTTTAATTCACGATTCTTTTGAAGATGTTCAAACAGCACTGCTAGGGATGTACTGCTTGTTACAATGAATGGTGTAATTTGGAGGAGGTAGGAGGTAAGGGTATTTTAGGGATGCGAGCTGTGTACCTCAGACCGCGTATTTGATGCCTGAGCATATCGCGAATCAGACCATGTTTGGCACACAATTAAGCTGATGTACACTGTAGCATAGAAAGGCTTAAATTACGGTATGCATATACAATGATCATATATATATATATTTCTTTTTCATATGTTAAACAATCATAATCTGTTACAGATAAAAGATAAGTAAAATGGAAAATACAGTATGGTTCCCCTTTCTTATCAAAGCGTGCAAAAGCATGAGCTGAACAAAAAAACGATTATTTTGTATTTCATTTTTATTAGTATGTTTGTAGGCCAAATTATCAGGCCTTATACACATCACATACAATCCTCACAACAACATATTAGAAACAATAATTACAAGAACAATTAAACACAAATTCCAATAGTCACAAACCTAAACACAGTAACTCTGCCCTATTGATTGATTGATTGATTGATATTTTATTTCTATCGCGCTCGTACACAAGTGTCTCAGAGCGCGCCAAGGCAAGGGAGGGGAACAGAGGAGAACAAAACAGCGAATTTACTAGGCCCAGTGACATTGAGAACGCGCAAGTGCATGGGAGAGGGGGGAGGGGAAAAGTGCATGGAAGGGGGGAGAAGTGGAAAGTGAGAAGCAGAGGAGAAACAGATAAATAACAATAAATAAATAATAAAGGCAACAAACAGTGGTAATGCAGCCAGCAATTTGCAAGTGCTAGGTTTAAGGCAGCAGACAGGGTAGGTCTGATAAGTGCAGGAAGAAAAAGGGGGGGGCTGTATGGATACAGATACAGACCCCAGTGCAAGGGGTGGCCCGGAGGTAGTGAGGGAGGGGGGCAGGGTGAGCAGGTACCTAGGCCCGAAGGACAGAGGGTGACGAGGTGCACAGTGCGAAGAGAGAACAAATCAGTAGGGGAGAGGGGGAGCGAAGGCAGAAGAAAAGAGGAAGGTCTTGAGGTGCATTCGGAACCGGAGATGGTTCTCCTCAAGTTTTAGAGTGGCAGGGAGGCTGTGCCAGAGGGAGGCCCCGGCCGAAGACAGAGATCTACCCCCGGCTTGTTTCTTTGAAACACGACTGACCCTGAGGGTGTTGGAGGTAGAGGAACGAAGAGCTCCAGAGGGGAGGTATTTGCGGAGGGATAGCTGAAGGTATTTTGGACCCAGGCGCCAGAAAGCCTTGTGGACAATTCAGAGGGTTTTGAATTTAATTCTTGCATCCACTGGGAGCCAGTGGAGAGATTTCAGAGCTGGAGAGATACGAACCCAGGGCTTGAGGCCAAGGACAAGTCTTGCAGTCCTGTTCTGGATTAGTTGCAGAGGGCGGAGAGTAGAGGCAGGTAGATTTAGAAAGAGGCTGTTACAATAGTCCAAGCTAGAGAGAACCAGAGCTTGGGATACCATGAGCTTCTGGGGGAAGGAGAGGAAAGGCAGAGTACCTCTGAGGAGGTGCAGTCGGAAATGTGACTTTTTAGAGACCTCAGAGATGTGGGCGGATAAGGAAAGGGTGGAGTCAAAGATGACCCCGAGGTTCTTAGCCTTGCAGGTGGGGGTAGGAGAAGGGCCAAGGGAGGCTGGCCAGAGAGTGTATATATTGATATAAATCTAAAATCACCATCATAAAATCACCAAATTATACTATATAATAGAATACATTAATATCATTCCCGCTCCTAAAACCTTTCCATAGAGACATCCTTTCCATAAGTGTCCCCTGGTTACAGTAGGCTCAAAAGTAATTCCTTCTCACCACTTCTTTCAAAATCAATTACCAAATGCGTAATAGATTGTAGAGATGCTTTGCTGCACAGCCAGCATCCTCGATTTTAACAAGGTATCCCCACTCTCCCGTTCATGAGTGTTCACCATATTAAATTTAAATGTCAGAGAACTGCGTGCTGTGTCATTTGTGGGGAAGGCTCGAATGCAAGCTGGACTCTGATCTCAAGCTAGAATGTATTTTATAAAGAGTCTGCTGTTACTCTTTGTTGCTAAATGTACCAGGTTGCTCTTCTCATCGTAGCTCTTTAAGCTGTCTTTTATGGTGCGTTTAAATCTATACTCAGATACGTCCCAGCTCAAATTTCCAGTTTTCTTGGCCCATCTAGTAGCAGTCTCTAAAAGATAAGCTAGGCTGTTATTTTTTACCGGTTCCTCAAGTTCCATATATGCCTGGGTCAACCGTCCAAGTAGAGTGCCCTGTTCTGCATTCAAACTTTTCCTGTAAATTACCATGGGCCTCATCACGAGTTGGGCGGTATCCCGGTGGTATTACTGCTGGGATATGGCCGGGGCTAATAGCATTACCCCCAAACCCCCTGGCGCTATTAGCGCCGGAGCTCGGGTTTGGCGGAACAGTAATTCCCCATTGGGCCCATTCGGGAGTTCCCCATTCCCCTTTGGGCCCAATGGGAAAAATTGTTGTCACAACTACTGTCGGCGGTATAACCGCGTGGCAATTTTGCCAAAAATCGGCAAATTCCCAGCACATTTACCCCCAGCTCACAGCTGGGGGTAAATGCAGCCAAACCTGTGTTTTGCGGACCCTTAAATGCAGCAGTAATAGCGTTACCGCCGCATTTAAGGGTTACCGCCAAACTCGTGATGAGGCTGCATATATTTCTGGATTGTGACAGTGGTTATATTCAGAAGGTCAAATTCTAGTAGAATATAGTTTCCAATAGAATTCAAAGCGAGTGTGAACACCAAACAATAACAACTGAGAAAGCCTCACATTGTTGCGGGTGAAGAGTACTTTGGACCCCAGTCGCCAGCCATCTTAACAGCTGAACAGGCTGCAAAATTTAGCTTCAGCACATCTGGAAGCCATGTTAGAATGTGTACTGACATCTTGGCTGTGTAAGTATGTAGAAAGTACACTAGCGAATATAGGTAAACCCCTTGTCACAAATGCTTAACAATGCTGAATTCAATTAACTGCATGGAATTCAGTCAGGTTGTTAAGTACTGATTGTTAGGGAGAATTCTCATTTCTGTGCTAATTTCCTTCAACCTTAGAGAGCCCCCAGCTCTTTTGCTGGATTTTAACCCTGCAGTGAGACTTTTTTTCTCTCACTCTCTCATGCGTTTTGACCTGATTTGGATTATGTGTTTACACTATTTTTGGAGTCTAACAAACTCCATGGGCATCTACTTTTTGTATGGTGACACACTGCATCTTCAGTGCAGAAATCCTTTGGATTTCTCATAAGGGTTAAATACCTTTTCTTGTGTGAACTACTGTTCCCAAGAATAGTAAAGTGAAATTGACTTTACTTATCTTTTCTCTTTGTAGGTCCAGCACACACCATCTTATGTGGAGTGCTGGGTGTTACCTAGTAGCCACTTTCCTCCATTCTCAGGTAACATTTTTATGTTACCCTCACTACTTTGAATGGCTGGTAGCAGTTGTTTAATTTTTCCTGCCATTGTGCTTTTCTACCGCAGGCTGAACCCTCAGTTGCAGTACAGCACCCATGGGTGACCATTTTGTCAAAATGGATCCTGACTTATTTTTTCACCATTTTCTGTTTGTGAGGTCCTTCTTGGGTTTTACTCTGTGCGTCAAAACAGATTCAAGCCATTTGTTTGTCTTGCCTTTGGCGGGTTTCAGCCCTGAAGCCTGCCTCTGGCTCCAGTGTGTCTGCAAGAAACTCCCCTGTCCTTTGTCTCTAGGAATGCCTGAATGCACCCAGTCCTGATCGGCTGGCTGGCAATGGGAGAAGCCTGCTTAAAAGGCGAGGGCTTTGGGTCTAGAGGCAGAGTCCACCACTGGAAGATACACCCGATGAAGAAACTGGGAAAGAAGCTTGCTGCATCCTCCTGGACCTTTGAATTGACCAGTAAAGCCCTGCTGCTGTGCTGAAACTCCTTTTTCAATTCGACAGAGAAGCTCCGGAAGGGACGACTTCTCCCCTCGAGTTAGTAGGACCAACTAACCCCGAAACAAACTTCACTGGACCATCCTCCCAGAGTAACGGTACTTCTTTGCTGCTGCAAGAAGCAAGAGGCAGGCTTTGAGAAATACGTAGTCAAGTGCAATGCTTGAAATCCGGCAAGAAGCTCCAGGAGTCTCCTAAGGTCCCCCAGAAGCAGGATGACCAGAGCTTGAGTCCCCTCACCAGAGTGAAGGACCCAAGGGGTGAAGGAAGCCAAACTGGTATCCAAGATTTGCGACGGTGCTGTTTGCAAAGCGCTGAAACTGCGGAGTGCTGCTGAACCAAAAAGAGCCTGTAGCTGCCGATGACCCCCCAAGTACCGCTGCATGGGCCCTCCAGATGTCCTCCCTCTTGTCCCCATGACTGAGGCTCAGGGACACAGGGTCTGCACCGCTGTAGCAAGACAAAATCCAGCTGGACCACTCTTCTTCAGACTGGAGGTACTGTTCAGACTTGGGGTACTTACCTCAGTGTCTTTTAGTTGTGCTCCTCAGTTGGGAATTGCAGTGGCTTGCTTTTAGAGTTGATACCAACTCTGTTTTTTCACAGGCTTAACAGCTTGTGACCCTACACGTGATTCTTCTAAAAACTCTCTAGCTTTGTGCAAGACTTTTATTTTAGAGGTGCCTCGGCTCCATAGACTTTGTTCCAATTGATTTTGGCTGTCCTGGCTCCCTGCAGACTCTTCTAGCCCATTGACTTTGATATTGTGTGTCCCTCATAGATGGTCACTTGCTTTAGACTGTTACTGCTGGGAAAGGAGTGTCTAGAATTCATTGGAAGATGTAAGTGTCCTCACATATACTGAGAACCTGTTTAACCTTTTCCTTCCCTAAACCTTTCCTTTCTGAAACATCAGAATCTGCAAAGCATAACTAGTGTGATATATATATGAATGCCATTACTGTCCTTGTGCTTGAAGTTACCTCAGGGTGTAGGAATTGTGTAAGAAGCATATCCAAAGATTATCCAGTAACTTGTTCGGATTCTGAAAAGTAATTTTAACGTGTATTTATATGGTTACACAAATTGCCTTTTTAAAGATCACTTATTTAAAAATTGATGTTAATTAAATAAACAACTATTTATAACTAAAACCTTGAGTGTACGCGTTATTTGGCTACTTGTATTCACGGATTTCATTTGTACAGCTCTACAGCTCTCATTTACCCATCTTGGCTGCTCAGTCACTCTGGCAACTTGTGTAGTACAAACCTATACCAAAAGGTGGTTTACCTAACACTGATGATGGCCCAAAGTGACAAATATTACCAGAACCAGGAGGGTTTTTTTGTATAGAGATGTCACTGTCACACACCCTGACTACATGCTACTGCATTATCAAGTTGTTTTAGTGTGGTAGTGTAACAGATTATTAAGAGGGCACCCTCAACACAGGGATTTCCTTTCCTCCCCAATCTAGGTGTCACACAATAAACGGTTTAATGTTATTTCTTTATTCAGGCCTATCTCGGCCTTATATCATGCCCCTTGGATTCCTGCCAATGAGCGAAAAACCAGTCTGGTGTATAGGAAATTATTGGTAATAGAAATCACACCAAACTACACACGCCACCTTCTTGTACTTACAATTAACTTCTTGTTACACAAATAAATTACACCAATGGGTTGGCAAAATTCAAATCACAATGATTTACTTTATACACATTTCAATTCAAGGTATACTGTGCACTGGTCAATTAACATAATCAGTTACGGGTGCAATTTCGATTTTCCTGCTTAGCCATTTATTGGCTAAGCAGATGGAGGTGGGCTCCACAATCTAAGTATTACCAATAAAGAGCAAAAAATTAATGAAAATTCTTAAGATCCACCCGACTCTAAGGATGACCGCCAGGTGTCTTTCCTTACACATGGAACTCCACCAGAAAGGGCTCATCCAATTTTGGAGGCTCAGATGTTCAATGGAACTGGTGCAGAAGATTCATTTGTGAGGGTGTTGGCCATAAATATTCAGCAGCATTTAGACACTGAGAGTACGGTAACTTTCTCCATAAGCTTAAAATTACTGGTACTTTACATACACACGGCCTAATCCATGAATCTTACTGAATGTAGTGATGATGGATTTTCAGAAAGGTTCACTGCTCATAGCTGGGAGCTGTGATCGCCCTCTGTACATAGTGTTCGGGAGAGTCCCAAAACTTGATTTGCTGCATTCAAGCCACCAATATCATAATGCTGATAGATAGCAGAGGCCTTCAACATCTCACCTTTCATGGCTTTTCATTTTCCTTGCCATCACACAGTTCATATTCAATGTCTAACTATGTTTTGGTGACTATGCCCACACTATCCACTTTGAGGAATGCAGGCAGCAGGGGAATCTCACTCAGGGTCCTAATCACAGACTTTGGTCGAGGTTCAATAATTGTCTCACATCATGTATCTTGCACCAGTGGAGTAAGCAGCACTGCAAGGTAAGCGCTGAACAACACCTAATGTATTTAGGAATGGCATGTTGTATTATGCTAGCACAACCAACAACACTTGGCTTACTTGAATACAATTTGTGTGTGCTTCTATAACAATAATATAAAAAGACGAAGCCAACATTTGGAACCATCTGTCTGGTACCTACTCATGCAGACTGGTCAGTCCCTCGGTCAGTTGATCAGTCCATATGTCCATCTGTCCATCCATATAAACATCTGGTTCTCACCCACACAGAAAATCATGCAGTGGCAGTTCTAACAATGTGTCCATATATATATATATATATATATATATATATATATATATATATATATATATATATGCCTGTATGTCTATCTTGTAAACTTTTAATCTCTCTTTATATCTACCTATCACTCTATTCACCCATCTTTATATCTATCTATCATTCTATTTACCCATCTTTATATCTGCCCATCACTCTATTCACTCATCTTTCTCTCTACCTATCACTGTATTTACCCATATTTATATCTACCTATCACTCTATTCACCCATCTTTATATCTACCTATCATTCTATTCACCCATCTTCCTATCCACGTATCGAGTTACCCATCTATTTACCATTCTATTTTCCTACATCTAAATGCTGCTCTACCGATCTAGATATCTAGTTATCTATTTCACGCTAAATAACCTGCAAGGTGGATCCCTTGAGTAAACCGTGCTTTGTTATTTTTCACTATATTGAATGCATTGCATTGCTTAATGTTCCAGCATATTGAAGTACTCTATATTGTATTAACATTGGAAAATCAATGCCACTGAGCCCGGGTGCATATCATGTCTGTCTGCCAGACTAATCCGAAAAGATCAAGCAACGCTCTGGAACGAGACATCCTTCGCAGTGTCTGAGAATGGCATATAAAGTTTTAGACAACTTTTATTCCTTGGAAGATGAAACTGAGCCGGAATCGCCTAGGGCTTTACCTTGTCATATCATCAACCATTTACAAAGACAAAACCCTTTTCAGGGAGGCTCAGCATTTTGAGATGGCTGCGCACCTGAATTGTTTCGCTCAACATGCCTGCAAGGTTGTGCTTAAACGTATAATGGAGATCTCGAGGATATAGCACAGGAAATATCTTCCGGGCCACTTCCAGGAGAAAGAGGTGATAGAAATCAATTTTGAATCACAGCTGAATGCTAGCGACATGGCCTTTCTGTGCTTTAATATCCTCCTCGCGATTGTTCCCTGCCTATCTCTTCCTCTTCTAGAGTAGCGCGGGCGGAATGAAAGAGAGTAAATGGGCATCATTGCATAACCCCCCCTCCCTCTTCCTCCACTGAGGGCGGTGGGTGGGGGTGATAAATGTAACCACTGGGTGGAAAGAAAAGGTGGAATTGGATACAAAAAAAAGTGGCTGCGGCTCATGTGGGGCATGTGATGAAGGGAGGAGATACTTTGACCCTTGCCCGAAGGAAAAAGGGTTCCCCTGGGCCTCTTTTCAAACGGGCAGTTTTCTGGAGACATGCGTGTTCTCCTTGCCGAAAGAGTGCACCTTTAAATCAGCAAAAGGCAGTTTTTGTGTTGCTCGGGCTCCATAATACCATTTTAGTACATGGTGATGAGAGAAACCAGAAGCAGGGTTCCATCTGCATAGCCTGGCGTTGTCAGAGAGTTTCCTGCTGGAATCTACCACATGGCATTGTATGACATGGCCACACACAGGTTCGGACTGGCCTATAGGACCACGGCTGAACCAAAAACACAAAATGCTGGTATAAGGCATTTCTTTGGTCAAAGCGGGCCAATTTTTTGGCCAATTTGGGGCAGTTTTATGAGTTAATTCCCTCTGCGGCTAGTAGTTTTGACCAGTGTTTCTGAATGGATATTCTTTAAAATGCGCAATTTGCATCACACGTGATCAAAAAAAAAACCCCTTGTTACTGCCATTTTCAATTGTGGGCCACTTTTTCATTGTTGCCCAGACAATTGTATGGCCCAGTCCGACCGTGGCCACACATG
Organism: Ambystoma mexicanum; assembly: GCF_040938575.1. Taxonomy (NCBI): domain Eukaryota; kingdom Metazoa; phylum Chordata; class Amphibia; order Caudata; family Ambystomatidae; genus Ambystoma; species Ambystoma mexicanum. The sequence goes on along the minus strand of NC_090933.1, from coordinate 966,510,251 downwards.
ACTTTTACGATACATTTAGCAATGGTCTTCAGATAATGGTGTGGTGGGAATTAGGATCACACAGTAGTCAGCGAACGCAAGTGATGCTAGAGATGGAATATTCATTAGCACCCTGGGAGGGGGTGCTGTCCAATCAGGATGCCCAGAATGCGGTCTGTATTCTATAGTGCAAGCCCGCGTTCCGAGTAGCCTTTGTGGGCAGCGTCCCCACCCTTCCCTTCCCCACACCCCTTTCCGTTTCCATGTCAATGACACCACAGTCATCAACATGAAAAACGGACTTCCTGTCAGAGCACTGCTGCGGCGGCAGGCAGCGCAAGAACTGTACGTTTATTCAAATAAAGAAGACATCATTAGCACCCATCTAATGGCGAGATGGCCCTCTGTAGCATGCCAACCCTTTCAGTAACGGCACCGCCACCCTCGTTAAGTGACCTTCGCTGCGCTCATACCCTTAACTTGGGGGCCGGCCGTTAACCACAGAGTCGGCCCGCCACCTCGGGGCAAAACACCTCAGTATTAAAAGCATCATTTGTGCTTAATTATTAATGAATACATGTATACTGTACCCAAACTTTAAAAAAAGCATTTAAAATGTTTCCTGACAAGCCTCTTCAGGGGACATGAGAGCATTCCACAAAACCTTTGAGAAAGTTTTGTTATGCATCAATGTATCAGTGGACTACCCATCACTTTCAGATAGTGGGAAATAATGTTTCAGGCCACACTTTGTGGGCCTGCCTAATTAAATGGGAACCCAGCATTACATCAATCCATTGCTTGGAAGAAGAGAGTGGATTTAGATGTAGCAGCTCCTCGTGAGCAACTCCCCACGGCTGAGACAGTGAAGGACTCATCATATCAACTCCAGAGTGGCAGCTGACGCTTTGCAACCGATGCTTCTAAACAGTAGCGCGTTAGTGGTACCGCGGGGCACCACATCTACAAATATGTGGGATGATTTCCCACTTGAGAGGCTTTAGGAGATAAGGGTGGTGGTAAACATAAGAAGTTGTTGTCTAAAAAGGAATGAGTGGTCAGGCTGATAATGTCCTCCCCTCGCTGCCAACCTCTCTTGCACCCATTCACACTGGGCACGGCACAGTGCCCAGGCCTACCGTTTTCAGCTTATCAGAGGCCTTTAAGTGCGCCAGTCAAATGCTATTCAATTTTCCATTTGTATGACTAATGGAAGGATTTAAACCAGATTAGAGGTGCACTAGTGTTTGTTATGCCTCCCATTACAGCCTTTCTCTTGATTAAGTATGGTGGGACAGTAATTTATGTTGCTTCCCATTAAACATCTTCTCATTCTGAGTCTTTCATTCATTCTATTTTGGTATTGTACTGGTCTAATATTGTAGGGGGGCACAGTACTGTCTGGTGCATTCTTTTTATTTATGAGAACCCATTGCTTTAAGGTGCTGTACGTTTCTTAGTGCCAACTCTGAGTATCAACACTGGTTGGGTGATATTGTATGTATATTTGTTCTACATGAAGTGCTTAAGCGTAAGTGCTATATAATAACACATCATTATCGTTTGGCCTTGGACGTCTGCTTGCATTTACAGTAATTTGGTAATATGGGTCTATACACACTGACATTAACGATACATATGGTGATCCATTCTTGTATGCAATGTATATCACTTTACAGTTATACTGTAACCATATATTTCATAGTATACTTAGAAACAATGCTATGTGATGCCACTTCCTATTTTGTCAAGGGGTGAAAGGTCGTGTTCCATCGCTTCCCGTGATGTCACTTCTGGGTGGGGTCAGATGACACCACTTCCTGTGATGTCATCGGAAGTCAAGGGTCGTGTGATGTCACGTCCGCTACCCTAGGAATTTTGGTGAAATGATGTCACCACACTGACCTTTATGCAAGTACGCTTCAGGGTGTCCACATCCAGCACATTAAGGATAAGATAAATACATTTTTGCAGATGCTCCATCGACGTCCCTGGCAGTTCTCATCAACAGCTAGACAACTCTTTAGACAGGAAACTGTCTCCCTCATCCACCTCAAGCCAACATAGACTCTCCCTGACACACCTCAGAGAGAAAGCCCCTGAATGCATGCCTCTTTTAATATTCATTTATGAATCAATATCTGGAATACCTTTATAAATCAATATCTGCAAATAAATTAGAAACAAACTGTTAATTTCTCTGCATAATGCTAAACTGGGCAAAGGATAGGGGTAGACCTGCAGAGATATGAAAAAGGGTCATGGTAATTGCCAAAAATAAACATTACTAAACATGAGCAAAAGTAGGCAACCTCTGGTTCAAGAGATGCTTCGGAACAACTCCCGTCACCCCACCCAATTGAATTTCCTCTGCAGGGCTGATTTGAGCTGCTAGATGAACATTTGATGAGCAGAGGTTGCTTATCTGAATAGGTGCAGGGCACACACATTAAATAAAAAACGGTCACATTTATTGACATTATCAAACATCACAAAACACATACACCTTACATTACTGCTGCACAGTGTGCTGACATATGCAAACTCAAATGGAGGATGCTTGCATACCACTCGAGCACATTCTGCCTCCTCTCCCAAACCTACTTTATAGTAAATAGAACATCCACACACCAAGAGTACTGTTATGTCCACAGTACACACTATGTTGTCAGAGTTGTAGAAAAAGGGCATCTCTTAACAGGATGAGTTTAGGCTGTGGGCAAACCAGAGCTTGCATCTCTAAGTCAACATGACTAAAGGGCCTTCCATTGATAGATGGACCAGTAAAAGCATTGAGAACACGCCATCCGCAGGCATTGTCATTCCACAACATAGACAGATTGCTAATGTATATCTATGGTTTGAGTGGGGAAACTCTGTGTTGTGTGTTTGTTTGTTTTAATATTTGTAATGCGCGCCAGACCTGAGGGTATCAGGGCGCAATAGTTTTATATTGTACTTTAAACGGTACAATAATGCATTTTGACAAAAAAAGGTTTAACATGATATACATTTGCTATAGAACTTGGGGGCATGTGGCCAGCATTCAAAAGGATTTAAACGAAAAATTAGAAAAATGTCATCTTAACACTCTGCAGTGTACACCAGAGTTATTATCATTATTATTATTATATTTATTGAGCTCAGACCTAGCTTCAAGAAGGACAGGAACGCTTTACAGAAGTCTACAACCATACAGATACACGAAAGAGCGCTTTTCAGAGGTAACAACAGAACATATATACATCGGGGTTAGGATACAGATGGGCAAAGAGGAGGGGTTGGGTGGCATGGGGGCAATGTGATGGCCTAGGTGGTGAGGAGGAGACACTCCTTTTTGGGTTTTGAGTTCTTTTCTGAATTGTGGGAGTGTGGGGGCGAGTCTGATGCTGATGGGGTGGAGGTTCCAGAGTCTTGGGGGATAGGCAGAGGCGGCTTGTTTTCTGGTCCTTTAATTTTTGCAACAAAGGATTTCAAGTCTGAACATGTCCTGGCTTCAGGTGGAGCGCTGTCCACCGGAGATGCAGCAAGACTTGAAGGTGATTTGTGCGTGCAGTGGGAGACAGTGAAGGTCGATGAGGGCTGGGGTGATGTGGTCGTATCTGCGTAGACCTTTTATGATGTGCAGGAGGTGAAGCCCTCAGGGTTCATGGTTGATAGCCAGCTCTGTATGTCTGGGTGTTTGGTGTTCTTGGCGAGGAGTCAGAATTCGGTCTTGGAGGGGTTGAGATTCAAGTATGCACTGGACATCCAAGACTGGATCAGTGAGAGGTAGGTTTTGAGCCTGTGTATGTCCTTGATGGAGTCAATCTTGAGGTATAGCTGTGTGTCGTTGGCGTATTGGTGGATGTTTTGTGTGGCTAGGAGGTCTCCCAGTGGCTTCATGTATAGATTGAAGATCACTGGGGAGAGGATGGAACCCTGCAGGACTCGACAGGTGACGGGTATCAATGGTGATTTAGAGGGGTCCATCTGAACAAACTGCTGACAGTTGGTGAGGTAGGGCTTGAACCAGCGTAGGACAAAGTCCCTGATCCCCATGCGCCAATGTAGGGTGTCCGTGAACTACTGTGTCAAAAGAGGCCAAGAGATCGAGTAGAACCAGGAGGCAGGGGTGGCCGTCCTCAATGATGTTGAGGGCGTCGTCCACCTGTTTGGTTGCAGTCTCCATGCTGCATCTGGGTCTGAACCTGGATTGGTAGGTTTGGAGGAGATTGTTGGTGTCAATGTGTTGCTGCAGTTGCGTGGCTACCGCTTTCTCGATGATCTTACCTAGGAAGGGAAGGTTGTGATGGGGGAAATAGTTACTTAGGTTGTTGGGATACAGAGTGGGTTTCTTTAGTAGTGAGAGGAGTTGTCCTGTCTTTAGGGTCGGTGGGAAGGTGCCATGAGTTAGGGAGCTGTTGATGACCTCCAGGTAGGGAAGGAGAACTTCTGCAGGGAGGGTCTTGAGGATGGATGCTGGGAGAATGTCGTCTGTATATGATGTGGCTTTGTGGGTGGCCAAGGTTTCGACCAGGTCCTCTGTAGAGAGTGTCTTGACTGTTGTCCAGGGTGTGGAGATTTTGCAAGGAGGGACACGAGATGGGCCTGTGAATGCAGAGCAGATGTATATGTGCTGGTCAAACTTGCTGATTTTGTTGATGAAGAAGGTTTTGATGGCGGTGGATTTTTCTATGAAGTGTGGTATGGAAGGGTCAGGTAGCGGGTTGATGCAGTGCTTGACCGCTTTGAAGAGGGCTCTGCTTTTGTTGTTGGCTTCTGCTACAGTGTTCTGATAGTAGGGGGCCTTGGCTGTGTTGATAAGTGGTCAGCGGGTTGCTCGAAGTTCCTTGAGGAGCGCCAGCTCAGATTTACATTTAATAGGGGTTTGCTAGTATGTACCAAATCACAGAAATGGTGACAGCACATTGCATTTGAGTGATACAGTATTATGGAGTCCCTAAAATATGTGTCATTCTATATATTAGTTTGCAAAAAGCCCAAAAATGATGATGCAACAAAATAATGTGGCATTGTAGCATAATGGGAGCAACAGCATGGACACGGTTATCAAGCTCTACGAGTAAGCTGGCCCGCACAATGACTGTGTCTGGCCAAACTGCCATTACTAAACCTACTTTAGGTAATGCACTGTAACACTAGGGCCCAAAAACACCTTGCATGCTGGGAGACAAACATCACCCATTGAACAGGTCTGAGTCCACACCTTTGTAAGAGACAAAAAGACAGAGTGTAACAGACCTTAAGTATTAGATGCTTTGCAGGAGGCGAACACATTTGTCCTCATAGTGTTAGCTGGGCATTGCAAGTCTGCATTACTGAACAACACACACACTGACCCATCATGCATGGCATGGTTATTGGCAGGACGTCTGTGGAGAGAGTGAGAAAAGGTCAGGTGTTTAATGGTAGCGGTTGTATACCACTATTACTAGTGTTCCTGGCCTGGTTGTTAACTAGCTAAGAACCTTGTCACTTTGATACACTTAGGCACCCTTTCCAGCTCCAAGTTGAGCACACATACTGTGACCTTGTGACTACCAAACTAGAAGGCTAATTTGGACTCAATATGCACATTAGCTTCAATACCCATGTATAAATGGATAAAAAACGCAACAAAATAAAATCAATACAAGCAAAGGTCAATGCATAAAGCTATTTTTCGAAGAGAGATAAGGACCAAGCTCCCATAGCTGGCCTCTTTTCCAGCGGTGAGAGTTCTAGTTCATATATTGTAATGTGAATGCCAAAGAAGTGATGCTAGCCTCAAAACAGCCAATACAATGTTACCAAATTTAATTTGCTATGCAAGAGATAACGGAGTGGCTGTCACCCGAACCAAACCCACAATTCAAGGCACATCTAAAAAAAATATTTTAAAAAACCACTCAACAAAAGGTCTGTAGTTCTCTAGGCAGAAATGTTAACTGCTTGCGGGCCGGGATCAAAATAAGTGAATGTGGATGTCATAGGGCCTCATTACGACCCTGGCGGAAATCGTGGCGCCAAATGCACCATGGAGCACGGCGGAAAGCTGCCGATAGCGCCATGGGGGTTGGCGGATTTACCGCCCCATTCCGACCTTGACGGGGCGGTAAATCCCCATTCCCCATTTTACCCTTCCCCATTCCCATTTTTGCCCCATAGGGTATAATGGGAGTGGGGAAGGCGTTAATTACGCCACCATAAAATACGGTGGCGTAATTAACAACAAGGTCCCGTAGCGCCATGGATTTCTCCGCCCGGAAAAACCAGGCGGAAAACGCTCCATGGCGCTACGGGAACTCGTAGTGGGGCGGACGGGTCCGCCGCGAATACTGCTGGCGTAAACCCACTCCGCCAGGGTCGTAATGAGGCCCATAGTGTCCGAAACTGAGCACTTTCATCCGTAAATTGAATATTTCAAACGAGCAAGTGTTGTTGCACAGGCTGTGGTATACCCACTTGGCCTCCAAGTAACGAGGTGAATAGTGTCCAAAAGTGTTCTTAAATTGTAACCCTATATAGCCCACAGTATTATGTATTTGTATAATTTATCATCATGTCAACAAAGGTAACAAAGAAATGGCAAATTCAAAAAGCATTCGAAAAGGTAGGATGCATAAGTCAAATTCCATGACTGCTCCTTACTTGGAGGTGAGTGTACAAACCACTTCATAACAAATCCATTATCACGTAAATTCATAGATGAAGCATAGATGGACATCCTCATACATCCCCGGCACCTCAGGCTGGGCGTGCTCAGTACAGTTTCCGTCAAGTGTCACACCATGGAGAGGTACTGTTAGAATTCTCTTTTAGGAGTAACGGCGATGGTGAAAAAAGCAATAACCAGAGGTTGCTTGCAGAGGCAAAGAGTTTGCAAGAAAATAACGTTGCACTGGTGCAAGTGCAATTCTGCACAGTATTAGCATTAGTGCAATATGTATTCATTTTTGTCACATGTATCATGTCATTGTTTGCTTTATTGATTATTCCATCTGCCTTCCTCTACTCTCCACCCTCTACAACTAATCCAGAACAGTACTGCGAGACGTATCCTTGGCCTGAAGCCCAGGGACTGTATCTCTCCAGCCCTGAAATCCCTCCACTTGCTGGCACCCGGTGGCTGCAAGGATCAAGACCCTTTTCATTGTCCACAAGACTTTATGGGACCAGGGCCCATACGACATTCAATGCTCCATTCCAAAATACCTGACTTCTCGAGCCCTTCGCTCAGCTTCCTCTGACTATCTATGGGTTAGACGCTTTTCCAAGCAGAGAGTGGGAGTAGATCTCTCTCCTCTGCAGGTGCCTTCCTCTGGAATGGCCTCCCTGCACCTCTCCAACTTGAGCCGGACCACCTGAAGTTCTGGAAGTAGCTCAAAACTGTCCTCTTCTCCTCTGCTTTCCTTCTCTCCCTTCCCTGCTGACCTACCTGACCTACCTGTCTGCTATACCGACTGGTTGCTTGGCTACCCACAGAATCTCACTGGTTACCAGGCTCTTTCTTGATCAGTCACCCTTGCACTGCCTCCGGCCCACCATTCACTTAGGGGCTGTAACTGCAACCCTACAGTCCCTTGTTCTCCTTGCACTACCCAGATGTATGCTGCCCTGGCTGCACTTACTCAGAGCATTGCTGTCCTGTTTTCCCCTCCCCTCTCCCTTGCACTTCCCCCCACCCTTCCCCTTGCACTTCTCGTTCTCGCACCTGCACGATCTGAATGACAGAAGGCCTAGTAAGATCGTTTGTTTTGTCCTCCCTCTGTCTCCCTCCCTTTTCTTGTCGTACCTAGAAACACTTGTGTACAGGAGCATTATAAATGACTTATCATATCATATAATTACTTATTCAGTACTTCGCATTGACATTTGTAATATTGTTGGTTGGCACCTGGTGCACGTTTTATAATGACTGAATTCCTTTTATCTCAGCAAGCACCAACAGCACATTTATTATTTGTTTCCCATTGTGGAGTTGGCTCTCCACTATTTCATGCCATGGTTTTATATGCACATCACACTGCCCCTGCGCAAGATGGTAGCTACATACAAAATATTTCCTTGTCTACTGTCCTGCAGAGGAGACACGTAATGTCATCACCAAGAAGGCACAGAGCTCATAGTGGCAGAACGTTCCTGGGCAAAGCCCAAAAAGAATTGTACACACTTCATTGGTAGTGTAGACCTTTGACCACCGGTGTGGAAAATGTAAGCAGACATGAGAGTTAGTTCTGAAACTCTTCTTCAAGTACCTTTTTTTAATGGAAACTAAAATGGCTTAAAGTGGCCTATTGCGGCATAATATTAATATAAAAGAATAATATGGCCAACTGCACAGCATACCACTTTCTCTTTAAGCAAACAACAGCAGGGATATAAAAGACCGCACTAATGTAGTGCTTATGTGGTGAGATAAGTGGTGGCTAGCCATAAGCATGCCCATAGATGACTGAGCAAGCACATCAGTGAAAAGCCATAGCATACCGATACTATAGAAACATTGAAAATCCATGTTAGAAATGTATATTGTGCTGTACTTCAGACCATCACTGCTGGCAAGCAAATACCTTCATAGTAACCACTGATGTTCAACATCTGTCCCTCCCACATAGCCAGCTCTGGAGGTGTAACAGCCTCTGGTGTAGGAGGGCACCGAATGCGGAGAATCACCTTCGAGGACAGCTGAGGCATTCCATATCAGGAGGCAGGGGTACACACAGAAATACACTCAAGAGTTTGGTGAAGTCACTATACAAGAGTCAAGGTTACCAGGCCCATACTGCAATGCAAGAAAATTGCAAGAATTAAGTGAGCCATACATTCAAGTCACGATTTGCCAGAATAGTCTGGGCAGAAAACAAAAATGTGTGCGTGCAGACTCAACTAACAACTATGTAACACCAAATGAACTTGGGGTAAAACACTAGTAGGCCATACACATATCTACACATGTCAGTATATGATGCCCTTCTCCAGTACGAGTCTCATTCCCAAATTACTGTAGGTTGGATCCAACCGGGACAACTTGATTGCTCTTTAAAGATGGCACTCAGGACTCAATTGATTCAATTTGACCAGCATTGCCCTGCTGGAGCATGTTCACCTAGAACATGTTGATTGATGATGGCATTGCTTCATGTGGGCAGGACCACCTCCTCCCCAAGATAGGGCCATTGCTGCCTCCACTCAACCCCACATCTAAACGCATAGAGACCCTCATGGCCTTTACTGAAGCTTTTAACGCAAAGGATTAACATTTGACCTCCTCCCATTAATATGCAAGCGGCGAGTGGGGAAGGGGACCCTCCCCCATTAATATGCAAACGCTGAGTGGGGAAGGGGATAGATGAGCAGTGAAAGCCACACAGACATTTACACAGAGTTGATAACAGAGAATATTTCAAGAGGTGAGCGAATCACAAATGTAGTATTTTGTGTAGATGGACCCAGCTGTTCACTAGGACATGGTATGCCGTTGTTACAACAAATTATACTTTGTCATTGTGTTTTTGGTCTCATCTATTCCAAGTGGCAATAAGAACTTACTCCATCCTTGTCTTGTACAACCATCGAAGGAGGTATTAACTGGGACTCTTGTGTTTCAATTCGCACTCATGAAGGATGGTGCACCGCTTCACGACAGAATTGAATTTCGGGAAATTATCGATTTTGTTGCCCCTTGTAAAAAGGTAAAACATTTGAAAATTGGCAAGTGTGCATCCGCATTGAGCTTTAAGAATTTAAAATAAAATATTTTTACACAGGATAATAAGAGGGAACAGGTGATCTTGCAGATTAGTGACCTCGCTGCTTGGAGAAGGTCACGGAAAATCCCTTTTGATTTCTGAAATCATTAAACATCTCATTTTGCCATGGCTTTCGTAGAATGATTTCCATATTGAGGTTTAATACGCAGGGAGTCATGGTGCGATTAGCATTCCATTCACACTCTCTGCAATCACGCCAGTGCCCAAAGAGACCATAATCCTAAACTAATTATTCCTTACCGAGGACCAAGAGAAATACAGCACACTATAACTGCACAGAGTTTTTTTTAAAAGATAACACTCAACATTTTTATTTAATATCAATTGATCATTCAAATAAAGAACTTAATGTAACCAAATGGGAATTCTTGAAACTAGACTAACAGTTACTCAAAGCATTGGATTCATTAAGGCTTGCAAAAGAGTACATTCGTTTTATCGTTTTAAAGCAAATTACAGGTTAAAGTTCTAATAACAACAGGGTACAATTTTTTTAAAATTTTTTTGGGCTTCTTACATATACTTTATTACATAGTTACATTAATCTACATATAAGGATAACCTCTGGGTCCCATCACCCATTCCTAACTGACTTCAGGTAGAACTCTCATACAGCATTCACACATCAACATGATGTGTCAACATGGTACAATTTGAAAGCATAAATATAACTAACAATACTTAAATATTATTTTTGTACATGGGCAATGTTTTCTCTCGTACTAATACCATTCTGAACTATACACTTGAGGGTCATTTGTGCATGTCACACTGTCACCACTTGAAACTGCCACCTCATCAACACATCTTATCACTATTTTGGTCCCAAATGATCTCTGATACACAGCCGATACAGCCGTGTGAGACGTTGTGCATTAATTCAACACCCAGTTTCCCCTTGTCATTCAACAGGCATAGAAACACCTGCACACCCTGCCGACCATGCACATGAGTGCACTGTTCTGAGGTATGTAAGCATAGCCAGAGTCACGGTGGACAAAAGGTTAGTAAACCCGCCTGGAGAGAAGCAATCAGCAAAAAGGGGAGTGGTTGAATTTGATAACTAATGCTCTATTTTTGTATTTGTCTTATTTCAAATTAAACAAGAGTGTGGGAGCCTCTCTGCTGAGAATGAACATGTGTCAAATACCCTGTTCTATGGAATTTCTTCCACTTAGGAGGGTCTACAACCACGCTTTATCTCACTGCACCTTTCACAGAGAAGACATTTCCATTTGAATATCAGTCAGGTGCCACCCACAAGGGTAGTTCAGCACCTACATTTTAGGCAATTCTCTTCTGAACAAGAATACCATCAGCAACCCCAGACACGTGTTTCAGCCTCGTTGGGCCTCCTCAGTGAGGTGAAGCTGAGCCTCTCTAAAGAACAGTGAGCAAGGGGTCCACGTCTAGATTACCCTGGGTTACTTAGAGTGAAACCCCACATTTTGCAAATTAAAGAAGAGTTTGTAATCCTCTCTACTGAGATCAAACATGGGTCGAATGCCCTGTTCTATGGAATTTCTTCCACTCAGAAGGGTCTCCAATCAAGCTTAAGCTCACTGCACCCTTGACAGACTCAGGGTAATACAGACGTGGACCCCTTACTCACTGTGCTTAGAGACGCACTGTTTCACCTCATTGATTAGGCCCAGCAAGGCTGAAACACGTCTCTGGGGTTTATTGTTGGTACTCTTGTTCAGAGGAGACTTGCCTAGCATTTCGCTGCTGGATTGCACGGATGGGTTTGTTAAGACGGATATGCAAATGTTTATTTCTCATCTGTGAAAGGTACAGTGAGCATAAACGTGGTTGTAGAACCAGAGGCGTACCAGGAATGTCTAACAAGCCGGGCCTGAAGCTAATATAGTTGGGCCCACTGCAGTGACATTAACATCTGTAAATGCCCACACAGTGCCTGAGTGGGCGTTTACACATTTTGGGCAGGCCTTGCCCGCTCAGGCCCTACCCTGTCTCAGCCTCTGTGTACAACCTCTTGAGTGGGAACCTAACCATAGGACATCTTATTTGGCTGTGTTGGTTCCCAGTAGAGTGGCTCCCAGACCTTTTGTATGTATCTTATTTCAGTTATTTAACAAAGGCACCAGTTACATTCTGATCCCATTACTTTGTTTCTGCCCATATTTCTCCAGTGAATGGCAACATAATGGCAAGGGTGCTTAAACTCCTGAATATTGCTGTATATGAGCACTCTCCCTAAATGTATGGTAAGCTGCTACTCATCTGTGTTAACTCCATTTGCTGGTGGGGGTGGAGGCAGTCACTCAGCAGTGGTCAAATCACTTGCACCTGCATGCATTGCCTCATCGCAATGCTCTCCATGGTGACTGGAAATCCTAAAGCACAACAGGGGTCAAATCACTTGCACCTGCATGCATTGTCTCATCGCAATGCTCTCCATGGTGAATGGAAATACTAAAACACAACAGGGGTCAAATCACTTGCACCTGCATGCATTGCCTCATCGCAATGCTCTCCATGGTGAATGGAAATACTAAAACACAACAGGGGTCAAATCACTTGCACCTGCATGCATTGCCTCATCGCAATGCTCTCCATGGTGAATGGAAATACTAAAACACAACAGGGGTCAAATCACTTGCACCTGCATGCATTGCCTCATCGCAATGCTCTCCATGGTGAATGGAAATACTAAACCACAACAGGGGTCAAATCACTTGCACCTGCATGCATTGCCTCATCTCAATGCTCTCCATGGTGAATGGACATACTAAAACACAACAGGGGTCAAATCACTTGCACCTGCATGCATTGACTCATCGCAATGCTCTCCATGGTGAATGGAAATACTAAAACACAACAGGGGTCAAATCACTTGCACCTGCATGCATTGACTCATCGCAATGCTCTCCATGGTGAATGGAAATAATAAAACACAACAGGGGTCAAATCACTTGCACCTGCATGCATTGCCTCATCGCAATGCTCTCCATGGTGAATGGAAATACTAAAACACAACAGGGGTCAAATCACTTGCACCTGCATGCATTGACTCATCGCAATGCTCTCCATGGTGAATGGACATACTAAAACACAACAGGGGTCAAATCACTTGCACCTGCATGCATTGACTCATCGCAATGCTCTCCATGGTGAATGGACATACTAAAACACAACATGGGTCAAATCACTTGCACCTTCATGCTTTGACTCATCGCAATGCTCTCCATGGTGAATGGACATACTAAAACACAACAGGGGTCAAATCACTTGCCCCTGCATGCATTGACTCATCGCAATGCTCTGCATGGTGAATGAACATACTAAAACATGGTACTGGCAACAATCATGTTGGGGAATTTAGTTCCAGGTGGGAACATTGATGGTGCTCCCATGTGTCATTTATTGTTATCATTGAGCGGGATATTAGTAAATGGGATAGTAGTATGCTTTAGGTACTTAAAACTTAACATGCAAGTTAACTGAGGGGACCGTGCTGAGTGCCTAGAATGGCATCCTTATGAGGCATTGAAATAGTTCCCTAGTTCCATCCCTCATTTTATATATGTGCAGACATCTTTAGCCAAGCAAGTCTCCATTACTCAAATGGGGGAAGCTAAGAGCAGATATTTCCCTAGGGTTGTACATGAGGACAATGACCTTTCCTTGGTGGTTGTATTTTTGGTTGCCACTTTTTCATCAACCTTGGCCGACTGCCCCCTTTAGTTTCATGGGGGGTTCCCCCTTTCCACACCCACTGCACTCCTCACCCATCAACAACCCTCAGTATGGAAAACAGAGAATGAAAGCCATGACAAAATGAGTTATTTACATGATTTGAGAAATGAAAAGGGATTTTCCATGACCTCCTCAAAGCAGCGAGGTCACTAATCTGCATTATCACATGTTCCCTCTTATTCATTTATTTTTTTAACCGTATTTTATTTTAAATTCGTAAAATTCAATATGGATGCACACTTGCCAATATGCAAATATTTCACCTTTTTGCAAAGGGCAACACAATTGATTGATTACCAAAATCACTGCTATCTTGAAGCAGTGCAACATCTTCATGAGTGCAAACTGAAACACAAGGGTCACAGTAGATTCCTTGTTGGGTGGTTGCACAAGACAAGGATGGAGTAAGATTGTATTGCCACTTTGAAAAGAGCCAATAAGGAGCGTTGAGCAAGTCAGTGATAAAAGGTGTACTATAGGTCTGCCATGAGGAACACAGCGTCAGGTAACAGTCAGTGTATAGTAAGGTTTACACATCTTCGAGGCAATGTTTTGTCAACACAATGCATACATCACCACCAGCTCCTTTGTTTCTATAACCTTATACGAAATCCAACTATATATTATTTTAGGTGTAGGAAACGGGACCTCATTCTCAGAGAATTAGATCCTCATATAGACATCCTTATACGTCAGAGTCTCGTTGAAGATTCATTTGTTTTTTGGAGGGCTTTTACTAGGAAGAAACATACTTTCTGGGTGAAAAGGACCAACAGTAAGCATACTAGATCAATTTGCACCAATGTACACAAGTAGATTTAATGTACTAGAGAGCCACGTGTGAGGCTTAATTGTGAATGATAAAATGTGGCATAAACAAATCACTTCTCATCCTAAGCCTGTGTATGATACTGTTAGAAGGGCAGAGGGAAAGGTTGCATCTCTCAGCACCAGGAGCATCTTTCACGAGACCTGCCTCTCACAATTGAAATGTTATTTTACTGGGCAATACTGTATTAATCGAAGAGTGGGCACAACCAGCACGAGTGTTCCCACAATGTCAAAAACTGGGATTACTGAGGGTAGCCAACACAGGTGTGTTTTTACAGTTACAAGAGCATGGCCTGGTTGAACCGTCATGGATGTGTTCTTACATTTTCAGTACTAAGATTATTGGGTAAAGCCAAGACAAGGCATTTCTTACAATGGCCTGTAGTACTGGCCTTACTGACCTACGCCATTATGGGTGTTGTCTTATATTTACAATATTGACCTTATTGGGCAAAGCAAAGACAGGGTTTCTCACAGTGGCGGGCAGTTCTGGCCTTCTTGGGCTAGTCATCATGGTCGTGTTCTTAGAGTAACAGTATCAGCATGTTCATAAAGTAACATTACAGGCCTTATGGGCTAACCCATCATGGTTGTTTTCTTACAGTTACCATACTGGGATTTTTGGACAAAATCAAGACAATTGCTCTCTTACAGTAGCTATCAGTACTGCCCTCATTTGGCAAAGCCATCATGGGTGTGTTCTTACAGTGGAAATACTGGAATACAATGTGGGCACTCACAACCTGCTCTGAAAAAAGACCCTGTGTACTCTTGTTGGCCTGGCATCTATTGGATTGTTTCATGTGGTAGCAAGTAGCAAATTGTGTATTTTTTACCCATTTTTATGCACCATTTTAACCCATTATTTAAAAAATATTGCAGTAAAAACTCCCTTTATTCCTTTTGTTGTTTTGTGCTCCATTGCTGTGCTCAGTTGCCAATGCTTTTAGGATAAAAATTGAAATCAAGGTGGAGACGGGCAGAATCAGAGCATGAAATGCTGAAATTGTGCTTTTCTGTGCTTATATATGGTGTACGTCTTCTACATCGGTGAACGAATGTGTGGTACTTTACTGCATTACAAAATAATGTACTTTACCAAACTCTGCAAACAGGAAATATGGTGCCTGTGAAATGCAGTTCAATGCTTCCTACATACAACATATAACATCATTCTCTACAAATAGTGTGGAGCAAAATGTGAGAATGCCAAATTGCTGCTGCCTGTTTCTACGTCACCTGAAACATGTAGCTAAGGATATAAAGAGAGCCTAGCGTGTGCCACCGTCATGTTTAGTTTAGAAAACAGACCTGCCAATGTATTCCCCTATAATTTCATAAACCAATATGTCATGTATTCAAATGGATCACAACATTGGTTATGCATGAAGAAATTGACTCCTCCCCTGAATCTAATTTTTGATACAAATATCATGACATGGTTCAGAATTGACAATCTAGATTTCCATTCTGCTGTTTTGGTCATTAAGATCATGTGAAATTATTTAAAATGTAAAATTAGCTTACATTCCAAAAGCAATATAATTTGCCCAGTGTACTAACATTTCAACAATATATCTCAAATACATTGTTGTGGTGCAACTATAAATTGAGATATGCATATTTTAAATTTTTCAAATGTCCATAATAACATGTTAGACTGTTAGAACTGATACAGGGAATTAATTACTGTTTTATCTGCATGACCTGATAGCGGTGCCAATTTTGGATTTGCCAAAGCTTGTTTTTGCTGGTTCTTTAGTGAATCACATACTAGCTAATCTTCTGTTCGAACTGCATGTGAACACATTACTAATGGGATGGGGGGAGGTCCAGGGCCACAGGGATTAGCTTGGCCACCTGACAGATCACAGCCTGATGCATGGACTGACGCAACTGACATGGGCTCTTTTTAAGAGATATATTTGTAAAAATAAATGGAAATACATTCAAGTAGACCCTAAATGTGCTCATCAGAGCTGATAAAGATCTGTGTTGGTCACATGATGAACAGACCTGCTTACCAATCCAAAGGCTTCAAAGGAACATTGTTGCACTTAAATGTGAATTCTGAACTCTTCCACCCCATAAAATTCACCATCTGGAGTTACTGGAAAATCAAATAAAGGGACTGGTCAGCCACTCATACAAATCACCAGCTTTGCAAAGGTACTCTCAGAACTGCTCGTATAGTTCATTGTGCTAAACACAGGTTTTCATGTGCACATTTCATCAGAAATAAAACTAACCATTTAAGTCAGCATTATTTGGTGCATTACACATGATATTTGCCTCCAGTTTTCCAATGCTGAGGGTTAGAAAAAAAGGAACAATTGTTCTGAAACTGTTTTCCCTACCAAATGAGACTAAACACCACATTTTTTTTTTTAAACTTTGGTTTTATTGGCATTTTATTAGTTTTACAAACTGGGCTGAGTAACCCATAAGGCACACAAAGCGATTGACTGTCCCATTCAACCCTTAACCCCCCCTTCCCTCCGCCCCCCTCCCAACAAAGCCCCCCCCGCAATCCTGCAATAACTTCAAACGAGAGAGACAATGAGCAGCTTTATCCTCCCCTGTGCTCAGGAGACAATGTGGTAGGTGACCATTCTTTCCAGCTGTGGTCGATGGTGCCGTTCCCCCGGTCGTGGGCATTCAAAGCGGGCCCAGCTGGGCTCCGAGCCCTCCTCCCCTCCCTCGGTGCGGGCCAGTGTCTCAAGTCAGTGTACATCCCATCCCCAAGATTGTTGCACCCCATACCAATGTACCATGAAGGGCCCTGAGTCATTGTTCACCATAGCTGTGAGTTTGTCCATCAAGAACATATTCTTTACTTTCTTCAGCCATTCCTCCTTGGAGGGCAGTTCCGGGCTCTTCCACTTCTGAGCCAGGGCCACCCTCCCCGCCCGCAGCATTGTTTCCATCATCCTTGGATATCTATATATTTCCATATCTTCCGGGGGTACCCCCAACAACATTGACAAAGGGTCCTGGGGGAGAGGTTCGTCCGACACCTCCGCGATCCAGGTCCGTACTCTTCCCCAGAAGACCTGAACTTTCGGACAGAGCCACCACATGTGCTTCCTGGATCCCCTCTGGCCACAACCCCTCGGGCACATTGGAGTAACACCTGGGAACATTTTAGACAATTTTACTGGGTCCCTATGCCACCCCTGCAATACCTTGAAGTTATGCTCCATGTCTGCGGTGAACAAGTTCCCATGGAAAGCGATTTTGAAAATTCTTGACCAGGTGTCTTCCGAGATGACCTCTCCCACCAAATCGTCCCAAAATGAGCGGAAGCCCCTTCTCCCGGGGAGGTTGAAAGTGTTCAAGATTTTATACATGTTCGACACCGCGCCCTTTCTCGAGGTCGCTGTATCTAAGAACTTTTCAAAGGGGGTCAGCTGCCTCCTCAAGTTTTGGCCCCATGATTGGTCACACAGTATGCCCTTGAGGCGGAGGTATTCAAAAATGGTGAGGGACCCCCGGCCGAGGGCCTCCCTCAGGTCCTCGTATGAGAGAAACTCTCCCTCCCTGAACATCTGCCCAGCCCATTCCATCCCCAAGTCGGACCAGATCTGGGAATTCCGAAACCCCCTCGCGCCCAGGTCGAGTGGGAGCCCCCAAAGGGAGGACATCGGGGACGGCCATGAAGTGAGGTAGGCTGTCTGTGGGCCCTCCTTCCAAATTTCCCAAAGAACACCCAGGGTCGGGTGACCTCTTCACTTCCCCGGGATAGATTTGCGTGGGGCCCACAGGAGATCCCTAACCTTCAGGGGGTGGGCGTCCATGTCCTCTAAGTAAGACCAGTATGTCCCCATCCCTTCTTTCATGTGTTCCAAGAGTACCCTCAATTGTGCAGCCCGGAAGTACAGGCGGAAATCAGGGAGCCCAAATCCCCCCTCCTCCCTCGGCAATGTCAGGGTCGCTCTCCCGGTCCTTGGGGTTTTCCCCTGCCATATAAATTCTTGGACTGCGTTTTGTAGGACCCTGAAGGTCTGCTCTGGGATGATGGTGGGGAGCGCTGTGAACAGGTACAAAAGCCTCGGTAAGACATTCATCTTGACTGCTGTCATCCGGCCGTACCAGGACAGGATCATCTTGTCCCATCTTCTCAGGTCCGATCTGATCCCTGCAATAATAGGGTCATAGTTAGTGGAGGCTAGTTTAGATAAGTCCCTAGTTAGCAGGACTCCCAGGTACCGGATGAAGGTCTTTCCCACCGCGATTCCCTCGAACCTGTCCAGGGGGTCCAACTCGGGGTCTCGTACTTTCATTGGGAGAGGGACTGATTTGGTTGTGTTGATTCTCAGTCCGGAGAAGCGGCCAAATGTGGACACCAGGGACAAAAAGGGGGGGAGCGAGGTGGCCGGGTCCACCACATAAGCAAGGATGTCGTCTGCAAAGAGGGAGAGCTTAAACTCTACGTCGCCTCTGCTAATCCCCCTGATGCCCGCGTGCGCTCTGATCGCTATAGCTAACGGTTCTATCGTGAGGACGTATATCAAGGGGGAGAGGGGACAACCCTGCCTGGTCCCTCGTGAAAGTGTGAAGGACTCGGACAACCTCCCATTCACCTGGACCCTCGCTGTGGGGGCTCTATAGAGTGCCGATACCCAGCTCCTAATGTGCGACCCGAAGCCCATTTTCTGGAGAAGGAGTTCCATGTATCGCCACTCCACCCTGTCGAAAGCTTTTTCGGAGTCTAAAGAGAGGACACATGCGTCCAGGTCATATTCCTGTACGAAGTGGAGCAGATCTATTGTTTTACGGATATTGTCCGACCCCTGTCTCCCTCTTATGAAGCCCACCTGGTCCCCATGAACAAACCTCGGCATTATCACCTCCATCCGCCTCCCCACCACCTTGGCCAAGATCTTGACGTCCGTGTTCAATAATGATATTGGGCGGTATGAGGAGCACTCTGCGGGATCTTTCCCCTCCTTGGGCAGTACTGCTATAATGGCTCCCATCATGGAGTCGGGGAGAGTACCTCCTTCGAGGACAGAATTGAAGACCCTCGCCAGATGCGGGGCCAAACTGGAGCGGAACCTCTTGTAAAAGTACACTATAACCATCCTCCCCCGGGGAGGTTCCCACCTTCATCCCGCTAATCACTTTGTCTATCTCCTCCTCCGTGACCGGACCCTCTAACCCCTCCGACATCTCTTTTGTTAGGGCCGGGACTTGAATAGATTCCAGGAAGCCCTCTATCTGGGCATCGCCCTCGTCATATTCTGAGGTATATAGTTTCTCATAGTAGTGGCGGAAGGCCTCTCCTATGTGGGGAGCGTCATAGCCTATCGTCCCCTGGGCGTCCTTCACTGCCTTGACCATTCTGCTTCGTTGGACTTCCCTCAGTTTCCAGGCTAGGATACTATCTGCCTTATCCCCTTTGTCGTAATATTTTTGTCTCACCATCTGGAGGCTCCTCTCCTTTTTGTGCAGGAGGAGGTTTTTAAGTTGGAGTCTGTAACCCTCCAGGGCAGTGACCTGGTCACGCTCAAGTGGCCGCTCCGGAAGGCCGCCAGGCCGGTGCTGGGCTATCTTATCCCTTAGGGTCTTTTCCAGGGTCTCCCTTTCTCTTTTCTTCTGGGCTCCTATTTTAATGAGCACGCCTCGTAGGGTTGCCTTGAAAGCGTCCCACAGTGTGTGTATGCCGACTTCCCCATTGTCGTTCAAGTCAAAGAACTCCGATATGGCATCTAGCACTTCCTGTGCAACGACCACGTCTTTGAGAAGGGAGTCATTACATTTCCAGCGGCCTCTGCGTTCCGCGTGCCAGCCCTCAGCTATAGTGACGCGGGCCATGTCATGGTCCGTCTAGGGGATAGAGTCCACACTGTAGCCCGAGAAGTGTGGGCGAAGCGTCGCGTCCACCAGAATATAATCGATTCTGGAGAATGAGGTATGAATGGCCGAATAGTACGTGAACGAGGGGACGTCGGACCTGGGGGATGGAATCGTGTCAACCAGGCCCAGCTCGGTGTTGACCCTCCGGAAGCAGCGTGCCGTGGCCTCGTCCACCGGTCTGACGTTCGGAGGGCCAAGTCGCTTCCTATCTAAGGCCGGATCTAGGACCATGTCCAAATCCCCCCTACCACTATTTTACCGTGAACAAAGAGTTTAAGCCTGTCCCTTACTTCCTCCCAGAACTGGGCTTGGCCTTCATTTGGGCCATATACAACTGCGAGGGTTAAGGGGGCCCCCTGTAATGTGCCCCTCACCATTAGGTAGCGTCCCTCGGGGTCCTTCAGGGTCGCCTCCTGCTCAAAGCCTACGCTCCTTGCTAGCAGAATTGCCACTCCCCTCTTCTTAGACTTATGTGATGCACAAAAAATCTCGCCGATTCCTCCTCCCCTCATCTTGGGTTCCTTCCCCCGGGCCCAATGAGTCTCCTGCAGGAAAAGCAGGTCTAGCTTAGCTCTTCTGAACTCCCTGCAAACCAGGGACCTCTTTGTGGGGGTATTCAGACCTCGCACATTCAAGGTGCCCACCTACAGGGCCCGCAAACCATCAGCCGTTGTCTATGTAACTCTCCCGGCTGGCCACCCACGTCATGTCAAAAAACCTGTATCGCTTCATTTGTCTCACTTCTAGATTGCTTGGATTCTCCCTACCCCCATCCCCGGGGCCCTAAAACTGACCCCAAACATCCCCTCCTCCCCCCTCCCTGAAAAAACAACCCCTGCCAACTTGAAAGAACCCCCCACCCCCCTACCCGACGTCCAGCCAGTAAGTTCCACCATCACTGGCATGTGGCCGGACCACCAGCCTGACCTCCCCTGGCTAGGCCCACAGTACAATGCTCATCTCCTTGAGCCCCCCTTGCCCCCCCGGCCTCTTCCCCATCGGTTGCCCACTGTATACTTGCTGTTCCAGGGGACAGAGTCGTCACTAGGGCCTCACATACTTCCACCCCTGTCCTGCAGCTTGTCGGGGCTCCCCCGCCGTCAGCCCTCCGAGTTCATTTGCTCTCCCTCCTGGGCGGGAGGTGGAGTATTCAATTTTTTGTATTTTCGTGAAGCTGTTTTCCTTCTCCTGGGTCCCGACTGACCTGGCCCACCCCTGGCCAATGCCTCCGGGCCGATTGGGCTTCTTTGGGGGGCTGGGTCCACCACGTAGTCGTGTATGGCTCCTCTAATATCCTCTTCTGTGACCAACGTAGTGCGTTGGCCCATGTATTCGAAGGACAGGGAGAAAGGATACCCCCACCTGTAGCGCACCCCCTTCTCCTTGAGTAGCTGCGTCAGGGGACGGCACATTCTGCGCTTCGCCAGGGTGTAGGCGGAGAGGTCCTGAAAAATAGTGATCTGGGCATTGTTGTAGGTGATCACCCCTGCCTTCCTCGCTTCTTCCAAGACCTTGGTCTTTTCCGTATAGTAGTGGAATCGGGTTAGGACAGATCGGGGGTTCCCTGCCCTGCCCCCTGCTCTATGCACCCTGTCGAACGTGGGTTCCGTGGTCATCTCCTCCACGAACAGAAGGGTGATAATGTCTTTCACGACTCGGGTTAGGTCTCTCTCTGTCTCCCCCTCCGTTTCCGGGATCCCGAAAAAGTTATTCCTCCTTTCCCTGTTTTCAAAGTAGTCAAACTGTCTGGCCTTCTCCTCATCTCTTTTCTCCAACGCCGAGAGCCTCATGTCAAAGTGGACCTCCTGTGCCATTGACGAGGACTGGTTGGTTTCTACCCGTAGGAGCCTCTCCTCCACTTTGTCCACCCTCTGTTCCATTTTTTCGAATTTCTGGGCGATGTCTGATCGCATTTCCCTAATTTCCTGAAGGATGGAGGCGAAGCCCCTCTCCATCGCCGTCAAGGATTCCGACATGTTTCCCGGGGGGGGGGTCGGATCACTGGAGCCCGTGTGGCTGTTGTTGCGATCCCTGTACCTAAACGCTTGCAGAGATTTTAGCCAGTTCATGCGATCCCCCTCTGTGCCCCCCTCGGGGTCCGCTGCTGGCCAAGAGCCCCCACGTCTTGGTGCGTTCCCGTGGGGAGGGGGGAGGCTGCCAACGTCGTGTTCCAGCCTCTGTTTGCTGTCTGAGTTCTCCACCCGGGGGGGGGGGAGTCAGGCGGGCACACGCCCCGGGATTGTCACCGGGGGCCACCACCTGATTAAGCCTGGTCTCTGTACCTCCGGGCTCGCTGGGTTCCTTGTTGGGTGGGTGGGTGATATCCCCTCTCCCTAGCGTGTTTGCGCTGGGCAGCAAGGCCAGGGCCCCAATGGGTCTGTGGTAACGGGGGTGGGGTGTGCTGCGGGGGTAGCCTTGGCAGCCGCCGATCCCAGGTGTGCTCCCCTTTTCCTGCGACTGTTTCCTGGGGGTATAAGGGGGGCGACGTTTTCAGGCCCCGGATGCTGGGCTCGGGGCCGCCGGTTGGATCGTCCCGGCCCGGTGCGGGAGCAAGAGCTGGGGGCCCGGTTCCTCTCTCGGGAGCTATTGCCCGGGGTGGGCCCGGAGTGTGGAGCTGGTGCCGGCGGGAGGGGCTGTTTCTGCCCGTCCGGCGCTTCGCCTTTTCGGGCCGCTTCCTACCGCCGGGGTCTGGCAGGGGTGGGCCTGGGCCGATCCTTTGAGGTGATCCGCCGGAGTCTGTCCGGGGACGGCCTGGCCCGCGAGCCGCCTCGCTGCCGCGGCCCCCCTACCTCCTCCGCCCGGTGTTGGCGGCCGACTCCGTTCGCCCGCCCCTTCTGGATCGGCGGGGCGCTGCACTCCGGCTGGCGGTCGGGGTCCTCTGCTGGGCTCCACACGTCCGCAGGCCTCTCCCCGTCCTCACTCGCTCGGCCGCGGCTCCGACACGGCCCGAACTCCGGTTCTCGGGGGGCGGCGAGATCCGCTCCTTCGTGCCGGCGTCTCACGGGGGGGTCACCAATCGATGGCTCGTTAGCTGTTCCGCCTGGGGGTCCGGGGGGGGCTCAATCCCGCTAAAAGGCCCTGTCCCGGCGGGAGCTCGGCACTAGGCAGCCATTGCCTCTGTGCCCCCTGGTGGTCTCTAAACACCACATTTTATTATTCATTAATTATTGATAAGTATATCAATATTAATAACTCAGTAAAATGTCATCAAACAAATTCCTGCCACATATGTATTTTATTTATTTTTTATTTTTTTTTTTTTTTTGTTACACGCCCAGACCCTCAGGTGTCACGGCGTGGTTAAAAGACAGCTTAGCAATTAGTAAAATTCAAACATTACATTTGTTCCATTACATGATATAAATTACAGAATATTCACAACATTATACAATAGCCTAAGTATTCACAGCAGTATAAGATGGACGGGGTCCTATCTTTGGGTGCTGATATTGGTTGAATAACCAGGTTTTTAACTGTTTCTTAAAGATCGTGAAGGAAGATGCTTTTTTGTTTGTTTGTTTATTTGTTTATTTAGTATAGCGCGCAAAACCCAGAGGTAACAGGGCGCAACAGAGGTCAGGAAGATAGGATTACTTAAAAACTTGGTTACAGAATAAGATAGGCATGAGAAAAAGTGCATTGCATTTACAGTTACATTGTGTGGGATGTGCATATATACATATAATTGAGCGAAGGTTTACAAATTTACATATTAATACTGTGCGTAGGAGCAGTTCGGTTGCATTTACATATTTACAAATTTAAGGCTGTGCGTGGTAGTCAGGTTATAGCATTGGCATGATCAGATTAGATGGCAGGGTTAGTCGTGAGGATCATTGGCCCGCAGTCAAGTGAGGGTGTTTCGCCTGAAGCTATAGTAGGATTGGTCTGTCCTAATGTGGAGTGGGAGGGCGTTCCAGTGTTGGGCTGCCAGGACAGGGAAGCTGCTGCCACCGGTTTTCTTTTGTCTGAAATTGGGTACC
Organism: Ambystoma mexicanum; assembly: GCF_040938575.1. NCBI lineage: Eukaryota > Metazoa > Chordata > Amphibia > Caudata > Ambystomatidae > Ambystoma > Ambystoma mexicanum. Next base: position 966,486,124 of record NC_090933.1, on the reverse strand, counting down.
TGCAGGCAGTAGGAATTGATCGATCTGGTGGGGCGGGTGGACGTTTTTTCTTTATTCTGGATGCGAGATAGGGGGGGGCTGCGTTGTTTAAGCATTTGTGGGTGAGTGATGCCGTTTTGAGGGAGATGCGGTCATGGATTTTAAGCCATTTGTGTTCTCTTCTTTTGTTGGAGATGTGTTCCTTAGAGGGTAGGTTGAGGGCTGTTCTGAGAGCGTTGTTTTGTAGTGTCTGTAGTTTGTTGGTTATGCATTTGTTGGCTCCTAGGTACATGGCGTTGCAATAGTCCAGTCTGGATAGTATTAGGGCGTTGGCTATGATGATGCAGCTAGTTTGGGTGAGGAAGGCTCTACATGCCCTAATTAGCTTGCATGTGTAGGCGGTGGAGGATGCTAGTGAGTTGACTTGTTTTTTTAGTGACATGGTTGCATCAAGGTGAAAGCCTAGTGTTTTCACTGTTTTGGCCACTGTGATGGCATTGCCATCAATGTTGAAGGCCTTATAGTTGGAGCTGAGTTTTTTGAGATTGGCATTGGATCCGAGGAGCAGGATTTCGGTTTTCTCATCATTTAGACATAGACCGTGTGTGGCCATCCATGCCTGAATGATGAGATATATTTTGTTTACCAAGGCCGTATCTGAAGCGTAGTTGCCTGAGAGGGGTATGAGGATCTGGGTGTCATCTGCATAATTGGTATATGAGACACCCAGTCTGTCCAACTTGTCAAATAGGGGCTTGGTAAAGATGTTGTAGAGGGTGGGAGAGACGCAGGAGCCTTGGGGCACCCCACAGGTTA